>NC_091034.1:3121684-3443497 GCF_041296385.1 Aphelocoma coerulescens
TTGTGCTGCTGCTGCTGCCTAGTCCTCTTGCAGAGCTCTGTGGAGGCAAATGCACTTCCCTTCCGTCTCCGAGTTTCGGAGAACACGATGGTAGGGTGCAGCGGAGCAGGGAAGTACAGAAGTGCACCGCTGAGATTGCTGTTGCTTACGTGCAGAAGGCGAAGGTGCAAGCCAGCACTGGCTTTTGCTTCTAGAGCCGTTCTCCAGGAGAGCAGCTGCTGGAGGTTGACAGCGGTAGCTGCGAGGCTGAAAAACAAGGCAGGACGTCGGGCTTAGAAGAAAGGCACAGGGGCCACAGTGTGATGTGCGCTTTTGGAAGGCTGCTCGGAGAAGGGGCACTTTCGGAGAGCTTTCTGCTTTGACCTGTGCTCCTGGCCGAGCTCTAGCTGCTGGGACTCTGAAAGGCTGAATGACTAGGAAAGTGCTTGTGTCCATGCTGTGGATTGAGCACGATCCTTTTTGCAGCAGCGAGAACACACTCGGCCCACTGGGCTCGTGAACGAGCGTTTACCAGACGTCTGCAATTCGGTGCACTGCACACACAAGCCCGGTGCTCCCCGGTTTCTTTCTCCGCCTGCCGTTGTCTGGACAGAAGAGAAGCCCAGCCACGGCATCCTACTCGGCCGCTTTTCGGCGTGTGCACTGCCCGCATACACACGGGTGCTGTGCTCGGCTTTCCCTCGGCTCCAGGCACAAGGGTGCTTTCTCAGTTTTGCAGCGTCCCCGGTTCCCCACGTTGCCCTCGCTCAGCGAAACGTGCCGGGGGAGAAGCACTTGCTGGATGAGTCTTTCCGTGTGCAAGACTTTGAACGCAGCACCACAATCTGGGCCACGAGGAAGCCTTGATGAAGAAGGTGGTTTTGTCCTGGCACCTCTCTCCAGTGCGAGATGCCTGCCGAAGCTCTTTGCCTCTTGCGAGAGTGCGGTGGGCAGCGGGGTAAACTGGAGCCGAGAAGGACCGGGCAGACAGCACCGCCATCCGACAGGTGCTTTGCAGGTTGTGCCGGGGAAAGCGGACTGGCCCTGGCTGGAAGGCGCTGCAGCTAGGCGCTCCCCCAAGTGTCGGAGGCAAAGGCCGCGTGAGCTTGCCGTCCCCGGCACGGCTCTCTGTGCGAGACGTAGCCCAGAAGCTTTCCCTTTCCATTCAGAGCACCAGAGAGGCAGAATGCAGTGGTACGTATTGCTCAGGAGGAAAGGGGCACGGCCCGGCCGCGTTCGGGCAGAAGCAGCGCGCTGGAGCGCTTCGCTGCCGGCACAGAGTTCCGGGCGAGAGGCAGACGACCGGTCCGCCTCCGGGAGAACGAAGGTACGGCGTGCTCGAAAAGGCGAGGAACGAAGCCGCGGAGCACCGGGCTCGGGTGCGCGTCGTCCGGGCTTGCGAGACGAGCGTGGCTGCCACTCTCCTGCCTGCAGAATTCACCTTACAGCCTCAGGAAGGAGGACGACGCGCCACAGTTACTTGTGCTGCTGCTGCTGCCTAGTCCTCTTGCAGAGCTCTGTGGAGGCAAATGCACTTCCCTTCCGTCTCCGAGTTTCGGAGAACACGATGGTAGGGTGCAGCGGAGCAGGGAAGTACAGAAGTGCACCGCTGAGATTGCTGTTGCTTACGTGCAGAAGGCGAAGGTGCAAGCCAGCACTGGCTTTTGCTTCTAGAGCCGTTCTCCAGGAGAGCAGCTGCTGGAGGTTGACAGCGGTAGCTGCGAGGCTGAAAAACAAGGCAGGACGTCGGGCTTAGAAGAAAGGCACAGGGGCCACAGTGTGATGTGCGCTTTTGGAAGGCTGCTCGGAGAAGGGGCACTTTCGGAGAGCTTTCTGCTTTGACCTGTGCTCCTGGCCGAGCTCTAGCTGCTGGGACTCTGAAAGGCTGAATGACTAGGAAAGTGCTTGTGTCCACGCTGTGGATTGAGCACGATCCTTTTTGCAGCAGCGAGAACACACTCGGCCCACTGGGCTCGTGAACGAGCGTTTACCAGACGTCTGCAATTCGGTGCACTGCACACACAAGCCCGGTGCTCCCCGGTTTCTTTCTCCGCCTGCCGTTGTCTGGACAGAAGAGAAGCCCAGCCACGGCATCCTACTCGGCCGCTTTTCGGCGTGTGCACTGCCCGCATACACACGGGTGCTGTGCTCGGCTTTCCCTCGGCTCCAGGCACAAGGGTGCTTTCTCAGTTTTGCAGCGTCCCCGGTTCCCCACGTTGCCCTCGCTCAGCGAAACGTGCCGGGGGAGAAGCACTTGCTGGATGAGTCTTTCCGTGTGCAAGACTTTGAACGCAGCACCACAATCTGGGCCACGAGGAAGCCTTGATGAAGAAGGTGGTTTTGTCCTGGCACCTCTCTCCAGTGCGAGATGCCTGCCGAAGCTCTTTGCCTCTTGCGAGAGTGCGGTGGGCAGCGGGGTAAACTGGAGCCGAGAAGGACCGGGCAGACAGCACCGCCATCCGACAGGTGCTTTGCAGGTTGTGCCGGGGAAAGCGGACTGGCCCTGGCTGGAAGGCGCTGCAGCTAGGCGCTCCCCCAAGTGTCGGAGGCAAAGGCCGCGTGAGCTTGCCGTCCCCGGCACGGCTCTCTGTGCGAGACGTAGCCCAGAAGCTTTCCCTTTCCATTCAGAGCACCAGAGAGGCAGAATGCAGTGGTACGTATTGCTCAGGAGGAAAGGGGCACGGCCCGGCCGCGTTCGGGCAGAAGCAGCGCGCTGGAGCGCTTCGCTGCCGGCACAGAGTTCCGGGCGAGAGGCAGACGACCGGTCCGCCTCCGGGAGAACGAAGGTACGGCGTGCTCGAAAAGGCGAGGAACGAAGCCGCGGAGCACCGGGCTCGGGTGCGCGTCGTCCGGGCTTGCGAGACGAGCGTGGCTGCCACTCTCCTGCCTGCAGAATTCACCTTACAGCCTCAGGAAGGAGGACGACGCGCCACAGTTACTTGTGCTGCTGCTGCTGCCTAGTCCTCTTGCAGAGCTCTGTGGAGGCAAATGCACTTCCCTTCCGTCTCCGAGTTTCGGAGAACACGATGGTAGGGTGCAGCGGAGCAGGGAAGTACAGAAGTGCACCGCTGAGATTGCTGTTGCTTACGTGCAGAAGGCGAAGGTGCAAGCCAGCACTGGCTTTTGCTTCTAGAGCCGTTCTCCAGGAGAGCAGCTGCTGGAGGTTGACAGCGGTAGCTGCGAGGCTGAAAAACAAGGCAGGACGTCGGGCTTAGAAGAAAGGCACAGGGGCCACAGTGTGATGTGCGCTTTTGGAAGGCTGCTCGGAGAAGGGGCACTTTCGGAGAGCTTTCTGCTTTGACCTGTGCTCCTGGCCGAGCTCTAGCTGCTGGGACTCTGAAAGGCTGAATGACTAGGAAAGTGCTTGTGTCCACGCTGTGGATTGAGCACGATCCTTTTTGCAGCAGCGAGAACACACTCGGCCCACTGGGCTCGTGAACGAGCGTTTACCAGACGTCTGCAATTCGGTGCACTGCACACACAAGCCCGGTGCTCCCCGGTTTCTTTCTCCGCCTGCCGTTGTCTGGACAGAAGAGAAGCCCAGCCACGGCATCCTACTCGGCCGCTTTTCGGCGTGTGCACTGCCCGCATACACACGGGTGCTGTGCTCGGCTTTCCCTCGGCTCCAGGCACAAGGGTGCTTTCTCAGTTTTGCAGCGTCCCCGGTTCCCCACGTTGCCCTCGCTCAGCGAAACGTGCCGGGGGAGAAGCACTTGCTGGATGAGTCTTTCCGTGTGCAAGACTTTGAACGCAGCACCACAATCTGGGCCACGAGGAAGCCTTGATGAAGAAGGTGGTTTTGTCCTGGCACCTCTCTCCAGTGCGAGATGCCTGCCGAAGCTCTTTGCCTCTTGCGAGAGTGCGGTGGGCAGCGGGGTAAACTGGAGCCGAGAAGGACCGGGCAGACAGCACCGCCATCCGACAGGTGCTTTGCAGGTTGTGCCGGGGAAAGCGGACTGGCCCTGGCTGGAAGGCGCTGCAGCTAGGCGCTCCCCCAAGTGTCGGAGGCAAAGGCCGCGTGAGCTTGCCGTCCCCGGCACGGCTCTCTGTGCGAGACGTAGCCCAGAAGCTTTCCCTTTCCATTCAGAGCACCAGAGAGGCAGAATGCAGTGGTACGTATTGCTCAGGAGGAAAGGGGCACGGCCCGGCCGCGTTCGGGCAGAAGCAGCGCGCTGGAGCGCTTCGCTGCCGGCACAGAGTTCCGGGCGAGAGGCAGACGACCGGTCCGCCTCCGGGAGAACGAAGGTACGGCGTGCTCGAAAAGGCGAGGAACGAAGCCGCGGAGCACCGGGCTCGGGTGCGCGTCGTCCGGGCTTGCGAGACGAGCGTGGCTGCCACTCTCCTGCCTGCAGAATTCACCTTACAGCCTCAGGAAGGAGGACGACGCGCCACAGTTACTTGTGCTGCTGCTGCTGCCTAGTCCTCTTGCAGAGCTCTGTGGAGGCAAATGCACTTCCCTTCCGTCTCCGAGTTTCGGAGAACACGATGGTAGGGTGCAGCGGAGCAGGGAAGTACAGAAGTGCACCGCTGAGATTGCTGTTGCTTACGTGCAGAAGGCGAAGGTGCAAGCCAGCACTGGCTTTTGCTTCTAGAGCCGTTCTCCAGGAGAGCAGCTGCTGGAGGTTGACAGCGGTAGCTGCGAGGCTGAAAAACAAGGCAGGACGTCGGGCTTAGAAGAAAGGCACAGGGGCCACAGTGTGATGTGCGCTTTTGGAAGGCTGCTCGGAGAAGGGGCACTTTCGGAGAGCTTTCTGCTTTGACCTGTGCTCCTGGCCGAGCTCTAGCTGCTGGGACTCTGAAAGGCTGAATGACTAGGAAAGTGCTTGTGTCCACGCTGTGGATTGAGCACGATCCTTTTTGCAGCAGCGAGAACACACTCGGCCCACTGGGCTCGTGAACGAGCGTTTACCAGACGTCTGCAATTCGGTGCACTGCACACACAAGCCCGGTGCTCCCCGGTTTCTTTCTCCGCCTGCCGTTGTCTGGACAGAAGAGAAGCCCAGCCACGGCATCCTACTCGGCCGCTTTTCGGCGTGTGCACTGCCCGCATACACACGGGTGCTGTGCTCGGCTTTCCCTCGGCTCCAGGCACAAGGGTGCTTTCTCAGTTTTGCAGCGTCCCCGGTTCCCCACGTTGCCCTCGCTCAGCGAAACGTGCCGGGGGAGAAGCACTTGCTGGATGAGTCTTTCCGTGTGCAAGACTTTGAACGCAGCACCACAATCTGGGCCACGAGGAAGCCTTGATGAAGAAGGTGGTTTTGTCCTGGCACCTCTCTCCAGTGCGAGATGCCTGCCGAAGCTCTTTGCCTCTTGCGAGAGTGCGGTGGGCAGCGGGGTAAACTGGAGCCGAGAAGGACCGGGCAGACAGCACCGCCATCCGACAGGTGCTTTGCAGGTTGTGCCGGGGAAAGCGGACTGGCCCTGGCTGGAAGGCGCTGCAGCTAGGCGCTCCCCCAAGTGTCGGAGGCAAAGGCCGCGTGAGCTTGCCGTCCCCGGCACGGCTCTCTGTGCGAGACGTAGCCCAGAAGCTTTCCCTTTCCATTCAGAGCACCAGAGAGGCAGAATGCAGTGGTACGTATTGCTCAGGAGGAAAGGGGCACGGCCCGGCCGCGTTCGGGCAGAAGCAGCGCGCTGGAGCGCTTCGCTGCCGGCACAGAGTTCCGGGCGAGAGGCAGACGACCGGTCCGCCTCCGGGAGAACGAAGGTACGGCGTGCTCGAAAAGGCGAGGAACGAAGCCGCGGAGCACCGGGCTCGGGTGCGCGTCGTCCGGGCTTGCGAGACGAGCGTGGCTGCCACTCTCCTGCCTGCAGAATTCACCTTACAGCCTCAGGAAGGAGGACGACGCGCCACAGTTACTTGTGCTGCTGCTGCTGCCTAGTCCTCTTGCAGAGCTCTGTGGAGGCAAATGCACTTCCCTTCCGTCTCCGAGTTTCGGAGAACACGATGGTAGGGTGCAGCGGAGCAGGGAAGTACAGAAGTGCACCGCTGAGATTGCTGTTGCTTACGTGCAGAAGGCGAAGGTGCAAGCCAGCACTGGCTTTTGCTTCTAGAGCCGTTCTCCAGGAGAGCAGCTGCTGGAGGTTGACAGCGGTAGCTGCGAGGCTGAAAAACAAGGCAGGACGTCGGGCTTAGAAGAAAGGCACAGGGGCCACAGTGTGATGTGCGCTTTTGGAAGGCTGCTCGGAGAAGGGGCACTTTCGGAGAGCTTTCTGCTTTGACCTGTGCTCCTGGCCGAGCTCTAGCTGCTGGGACTCTGAAAGGCTGAATGACTAGGAAAGTGCTTGTGTCCACGCTGTGGATTGAGCACGATCCTTTTTGCAGCAGCGAGAACATACTCGGCCCACTGGGCTCGTGAACGAGCGTTTACCAGACGTCTGCAATTCGGTGCACTGCACACACAAGCCCGGTGCTCCCCGGTTTCTTTCTCCGCCTGCCGTTGTCTGGACAGAAGAGAAGCCCAGCCACGGCATCCTACTCGGCCGCTTTTCGGCGTGTGCACTGCCCGCATACACACGGGTGCTGTGCTCGGCTTTCCCTCGGCTCCAGGCACAAGGGTGCTTTCTCAGTTTTGCAGCGTCCCCGGTTCCCCACGTTGCCCTCGCTCAGCGAAACGTGCCGGGGGAGAAGCACTTGCTGGATGAGTCTTTCCGTGTGCAAGACTTTGAACGCAGCACCACAATCTGGGCCACGAGGAAGCCTTGATGAAGAAGGTGGTTTTGTCCTGGCACCTCTCTCCAGTGCGAGATGCCTGCCGAAGCTCTTTGCCTCTTGCGAGAGTGCGGTGGGCAGCGGGGTAAACTGGAGCCGAGAAGGACCGGGCAGACAGCACCGCCATCCGACAGGTGCTTTGCAGGTTGTGCCGGGGAAAGCGGACTGGCCCTGGCTGGAAGGCGCTGCAGCTAGGCGCTCCCCCAAGTGTCGGAGGCAAAGGCCGCGTGAGCTTGCCGTCCCCGGCACGGCTCTCTGTGCGAGACGTAGCCCAGAAGCTTTCCCTTTCCATTCAGAGCACCAGAGAGGCAGAATGCAGTGGTACGTATTGCTCAGGAGGAAAGGGGCACGGCCCGGCCGCGTTCGGGCAGAAGCAGCGCGCTGGAGCGCTTCGCTGCCGGCACAGAGTTCCGGGCGAGAGGCAGACGACCGGTCCGCCTCCGGGAGAACGAAGGTACGGCGTGCTCGAAAAGGCGAGGAACGAAGCCGCGGAGCACCGGGCTCGGGTGCGCGTCGTCCGGGCTTGCGAGACGAGCGTGGCTGCCACTCTCCTGCCTGCAGAATTCACCTTACAGCCTCAGGAAGGAGGACGACGCGCCACAGTTACTTGTGCTGCTGCTGCTGCCTAGTCCTCTTGCAGAGCTCTGTGGAGGCAAATGCACTTCCCTTCCGTCTCCGAGTTTCGGAGAACACGATGGTAGGGTGCAGCGGAGCAGGGAAGTACAGAAGTGCACCGCTGAGATTGCTGTTGCTTACGTGCAGAAGGCGAAGGTGCAAGCCAGCACTGGCTTTTGCTTCTAGAGCCGTTCTCCAGGAGAGCAGCTGCTGGAGGTTGACAGCGGTAGCTGCGAGGCTGAAAAACAAGGCAGGACGTCGGGCTTAGAAGAAAGGCACAGGGGCCACAGTGTGATGTGCGCTTTTGGAAGGCTGCTCGGAGAAGGGGCACTTTCGGAGAGCTTTCTGCTTTGACCTGTGCTCCTGGCCGAGCTCTAGCTGCTGGGACTCTGAAAGGCTGAATGACTAGGAAAGTGCTTGTGTCCACGCTGTGGATTGAGCACGATCCTTTTTGCAGCAGCGAGAACACACTCGGCCCACTGGGCTCGTGAACGAGCGTTTACCAGACGTCTGCAATTCGGTGCACTGCACACACAAGCCCGGTGCTCCCCGGTTTCTTTCTCCGCCTGCCGTTGTCTGGACAGAAGAGAAGCCCAGCCACGGCATCCTACTCGGCCGCTTTTCGGCGTGTGCACTGCCCGCATACACACGGGTGCTGTGCTCGGCTTTCCCTCGGCTCCAGGCACAAGGGTGCTTTCTCAGTTTTGCAGCGTCCCCGGTTCCCCACGTTGCCCTCGCTCAGCGAAACGTGCCGGGGGAGAAGCACTTGCTGGATGAGTCTTTCCGTGTGCAAGACTTTGAACGCAGCACCACAATCTGGGCCACGAGGAAGCCTTGATGAAGAAGGTGGTTTTGTCCTGGCACCTCTCTCCAGTGCGAGATGCCTGCCGAAGCTCTTTGCCTCTTGCGAGAGTGCGGTGGGCAGCGGGGTAAACTGGAGCCGAGAAGGACCGGGCAGACAGCACCGCCATCCGACAGGTGCTTTGCAGGTTGTGCCGGGGAAAGCGGACTGGCCCTGGCTGGAAGGCGCTGCAGCTAGGCGCTCCCCCAAGTGTCGGAGGCAAAGGCCGCGTGAGCTTGCCGTCCCCGGCACGGCTCTCTGTGCGAGACGTAGCCCAGAAGCTTTCCCTTTCCATTCAGAGCACCAGAGAGGCAGAATGCAGTGGTACGTATTGCTCAGGAGGAAAGGGGCACGGCCCGGCTGCGTTCGGGCAGAAGCAGCGCGCTGGAGCGCTTCGCTGCCGGCACAGAGTTCCGGGCGAGAGGCAGACGACCGGTCCGCCTCCGGGAGAACGAAGGTACGGCGTGCTCGAAAAGGCGAGGAACGAAGCCGCGGAGCACCGGGCTCGGGTGCGCGTCGTCCGGGCTTGCGAGACGAGCGTGGCTGCCACTCTCCTGCCTGCAGAATTCACCTTACAGCCTCAGGAAGGAGGACGACGCGCCACAGTTACTTGTGCTGCTGCTGCTGCCTAGTCCTCTTGCAGAGCTCTGTGGAGGCAAATGCACTTCCCTTCCGTCTCCGAGTTTCGGAGAACACGATGGTAGGGTGCAGCGGAGCAGGGAAGTACAGAAGTGCACCGCTGAGATTGCTGTTGCTTACGTGCAGAAGGCGAAGGTGCAAGCCAGCACTGGCTTTTGCTTCTAGAGCCGTTCTCCAGGAGAGCAGCTGCTGGAGGTTGACAGCGGTAGCTGCGAGGCTGAAAAACAAGGCAGGACGTCGGGCTTAGAAGAAAGGCACAGGGGCCACAGTGTGATGTGCGCTTTTGGAAGGCTGCTCGGAGAAGGGGCACTTTCGGAGAGCTTTCTGCTTTGACCTGTGCTCCTGGCCGAGCTCTAGCTGCTGGGACTCTGAAAGGCTGAATGACTAGGAAAGTGCTTGTGTCCACGCTGTGGATTGAGCACGATCCTTTTTGCAGCAGCGAGAACACACTCGGCCCACTGGGCTCGTGAACGAGCGTTTACCAGACGTCTGCAATTCGGTGCACTGCACACACAAGCCCGGTGCTCCCCGGTTTCTTTCTCCGCCTGCCGTTGTCTGGACAGAAGAGAAGCCCAGCCACGGCATCCTACTCGGCCGCTTTTCGGCGTGTGCACTGCCCGCATACACACGGGTGCTGTGCTCGGCTTTCCCTCGGCTCCAGGCACAAGGGTGCTTTCTCAGTTTTGCAGCGTCCCCGGTTCCCCACGTTGCCCTCGCTCAGCGAAACGTGCCGGGGGAGAAGCACTTGCTGGATGAGTCTTTCCGTGTGCAAGACTTTGAACGCAGCACCACAATCTGGGCCACGAGGAAGCCTTGATGAAGAAGGTGGTTTTGTCCTGGCACCTCTCTCCAGTGCGAGATGCCTGCCGAAGCTCTTTGCCTCTTGCGAGAGTGCGGTGGGCAGCGGGGTAAACTGGAGCCGAGAAGGACCGGGCAGACAGCACCGCCATCCGACAGGTGCTTTGCAGGTTGTGCCGGGGAAAGCGGACTGGCCCTGGCTGGAAGGCGCTGCAGCTAGGCGCTCCCCCAAGTGTCGGAGGCAAAGGCCGCGTGAGCTTGCCGTCCCCGGCACGGCTCTCTGTGCGAGACGTAGCCCAGAAGCTTTCCCTTTCCATTCAGAGCACCAGAGAGGCAGAATGCAGTGGTACGTATTGCTCAGGAGGAAAGGGGCACGGCCCGGCCGCGTTCGGGCAGAAGCAGCGCGCTGGAGCGCTTCGCTGCCGGCACAGAGTTCCGGGCGAGAGGCAGACGACCGGTCCGCCTCCGGGAGAACGAAGGTACGGCGTGCTCGAAAAGGCGAGGAACGAAGCCGCGGAGCACCGGGCTCGGGTGCGCGTCGTCCGGGCTTGCGAGACGAGCGTGGCTGCCACTCTCCTGCCTGCAGAATTCACCTTACAGCCTCAGGAAGGAGGACGACGCGCCACAGTTACTTGTGCTGCTGCTGCTGCCTAGTCCTCTTGCAGAGCTCTGTGGAGGCAAATGCACTTCCCTTCCGTCTCCGAGTTTCGGAGAACACGATGGTAGGGTGCAGCGGAGCAGGGAAGTACAGAAGTGCACCGCTGAGATTGCTGTTGCTTACGTGCAGAAGGCGAAGGTGCAAGCCAGCACTGGCTTTTGCTTCTAGAGCCGTTCTCCAGGAGAGCAGCTGCTGGAGGTTGACAGCGGTAGCTGCGAGGCTGAAAAACAAGGCAGGACGTCGGGCTTAGAAGAAAGGCACAGGGGCCACAGTGTGATGTGCGCTTTTGGAAGGCTGCTCGGAGAAGGGGCACTTTCGGAGAGCTTTCTGCTTTGACCTGTGCTCCTGGCCGAGCTCTAGCTGCTGGGACTCTGAAAGGCTGAATGACTAGGAAAGTGCTTGTGTCCACGCTGTGGATTGAGCACGATCCTTTTTGCAGCAGCGAGAACACACTCGGCCCACTGGGCTCGTGAACGAGCGTTTACCAGACGTCTGCAATTCGGTGCACTGCACACACAAGCCCGGTGCTCCCCGGTTTCTTTCTCCGCCTGCCGTTGTCTGGACAGAAGAGAAGCCCAGCCACGGCATCCTACTCGGCCGCTTTTCGGCGT
This sequence comes from Aphelocoma coerulescens, assembly GCF_041296385.1. Lineage (NCBI taxonomy): Eukaryota > Metazoa > Chordata > Aves > Passeriformes > Corvidae > Aphelocoma > Aphelocoma coerulescens. The sequence continues at coordinate 3,132,535 of NC_091034.1, forward strand.
GTGCACTGCCCGCATACACACGGGTGCTGTGCTCGGCTTTCCCTCGGCTCCAGGCACAAGGGTGCTTTCTCAGTTTTGCAGCGTCCCCGGTTCCCCACGTTGCCCTCGCTCAGCGAAACGTGCCGGGGGAGAAGCACTTGCTGGATGAGTCTTTCCGTGTGCAAGACTTTGAACGCAGCACCACAATCTGGGCCACGAGGAAGCCTTGATGAAGAAGGTGGTTTTGTCCTGGCACCTCTCTCCAGTGCGAGATGCCTGCCGAAGCTCTTTGCCTCTTGCGAGAGTGCGGTGGGCAGCGGGGTAAACTGGAGCCGAGAAGGACCGGGCAGACAGCACCGCCATCCGACAGGTGCTTTGCAGGTTGTGCCGGGGAAAGCGGACTGGCCCTGGCTGGAAGGCGCTGCAGCTAGGCGCTCCCCCAAGTGTCGGAGGCAAAGGCCGCGTGAGCTTGCCGTCCCCGGCACGGCTCTCTGTGCGAGACGTAGCCCAGAAGCTTTCCCTTTCCATTCAGAGCACCAGAGAGGCAGAATGCAGTGGTACGTATTGCTCAGGAGGAAAGGGGCACGGCCCGGCCGCGTTCGGGCAGAAGCAGCGCGCTGGAGCGCTTCGCTGCCGGCACAGAGTTCCGGGCGAGAGGCAGACGACCGGTCCGCCTCCGGGAGAACGAAGGTACGGCGTGCTCGAAAAGGCGAGGAACGAAGCCGCGGAGCACCGGGCTCGGGTGCGCGTCGTCCGGGCTTGCGAGACGAGCGTGGCTGCCACTCTCCTGCCTGCAGAATTCACCTTACAGCCTCAGGAAGGAGGACGACGCGCCACAGTTACTTGTGCTGCTGCTGCTGCCTAGTCCTCTTGCAGAGCTCTGTGGAGGCAAATGCACTTCCCTTCCGTCTCCGAGTTTCGGAGAACACGATGGTAGGGTGCAGCGGAGCAGGGAAGTACAGAAGTGCACCGCTGAGATTGCTGTTGCTTACGTGCAGAAGGCGAAGGTGCAAGCCAGCACTGGCTTTTGCTTCTAGAGCCGTTCTCCAGGAGAGCAGCTGCTGGAGGTTGACAGCGGTAGCTGCGAGGCTGAAAAACAAGGCAGGACGTCGGGCTTAGAAGAAAGGCACAGGGGCCACAGTGTGATGTGCGCTTTTGGAAGGCTGCTCGGAGAAGGGGCACTTTCGGAGAGCTTTCTGCTTTGACCTGTGCTCCTGGCCGAGCTCTAGCTGCTGGGACTCTGAAAGGCTGAATGACTAGGAAAGTGCTTGTGTCCACGCTGTGGATTGAGCACGATCCTTTTTGCAGCAGCGAGAACACACTCGGCCCACTGGGCTCGTGAACGAGCGTTTACCAGACGTCTGCAATTCGGTGCACTGCACACACAAGCCCGGTGCTCCCCGGTTTCTTTCTCCGCCTGCCGTTGTCTGGACAGAAGAGAAGCCCAGCCACGGCATCCTACTCGGCCGCTTTTCGGCGTGTGCACTGCCCGCATACACACGGGTGCTGTGCTCGGCTTTCCCTCGGCTCCAGGCACAAGGGTGCTTTCTCAGTTTTGCAGCGTCCCCGGTTCCCCACGTTGCCCTCGCTCAGCGAAACGTGCCGGGGGAGAAGCACTTGCTGGATGAGTCTTTCCGTGTGCAAGACTTTGAACGCAGCACCACAATCTGGGCCACGAGGAAGCCTTGATGAAGAAGGTGGTTTTGTCCTGGCACCTCTCTCCAGTGCGAGATGCCTGCCGAAGCTCTTTGCCTCTTGCGAGAGTGCGGTGGGCAGCGGGGTAAACTGGAGCCGAGAAGGACCGGGCAGACAGCACCGCCATCCGACAGGTGCTTTGCAGGTTGTGCCGGGGAAAGCGGACTGGCCCTGGCTGGAAGGCGCTGCAGCTAGGCGCTCCCCCAAGTGTCGGAGGCAAAGGCCGCGTGAGCTTGCCGTCCCCGGCACGGCTCTCTGTGCGAGACGTAGCCCAGAAGCTTTCCCTTTCCATTCAGAGCACCAGAGAGGCAGAATGCAGTGGTACGTATTGCTCAGGAGGAAAGGGGCACGGCCCGGCCGCGTTCGGGCAGAAGCAGCGCGCTGGAGCGCTTCGCTGCCGGCACAGAGTTCCGGGCGAGAGGCAGACGACCGGTCCGCCTCCGGGAGAACGAAGGTACGGCGTGCTCGAAAAGGCGAGGAACGAAGCCGCGGAGCACCGGGCTCGGGTGCGCGTCGTCCGGGCTTGCGAGACGAGCGTGGCTGCCACTCTCCTGCCTGCAGAATTCACCTTACAGCCTCAGGAAGGAGGACGACGCGCCACAGTTACTTGTGCTGCTGCTGCTGCCTAGTCCTCTTGCAGAGCTCTGTGGAGGCAAATGCACTTCCCTTCCGTCTCCGAGTTTCGGAGAACACGATGGTAGGGTGCAGCGGAGCAGGGAAGTACAGAAGTGCACCGCTGAGATTGCTGTTGCTTACGTGCAGAAGGCGAAGGTGCAAGCCAGCACTGGCTTTTGCTTCTAGAGCCGTTCTCCAGGAGAGCAGCTGCTGGAGGTTGACAGCGGTAGCTGCGAGGCTGAAAAACAAGGCAGGACGTCGGGCTTAGAAGAAAGGCACAGGGGCCACAGTGTGATGTGCGCTTTTGGAAGGCTGCTCGGAGAAGGGGCACTTTCGGAGAGCTTTCTGCTTTGACCTGTGCTCCTGGCCGAGCTCTAGCTGCTGGGACTCTGAAAGGCTGAATGACTAGGAAAGTGCTTGTGTCCACGCTGTGGATTGAGCACGATCCTTTTTGCAGCAGCGAGAACACACTCGGCCCACTGGGCTCGTGAACGAGCGTTTACCAGACGTCTGCAATTCGGTGCACTGCACACACAAGCCCGGTGCTCCCCGGTTTCTTTCTCCGCCTGCCGTTGTCTGGACAGAAGAGAAGCCCAGCCACGGCATCCTACTCGGCCGCTTTTCGGCGTGTGCACTGCCCGCATACACACGGGTGCTGTGCTCGGCTTTCCCTCGGCTCCAGGCACAAGGGTGCTTTCTCAGTTTTGCAGCGTCCCCGGTTCCCCACGTTGCCCTCGCTCAGCGAAACGTGCCGGGGGAGAAGCACTTGCTGGATGAGTCTTTCCGTGTGCAAGACTTTGAACGCAGCACCACAATCTGGGCCACGAGGAAGCCTTGATGAAGAAGGTGGTTTTGTCCTGGCACCTCTCTCCAGTGCGAGATGCCTGCCGAAGCTCTTTGCCTCTTGCGAGAGTGCGGTGGGCAGCGGGGTAAACTGGAGCCGAGAAGGACCGGGCAGACAGCACCGCCATCCGACAGGTGCTTTGCAGGTTGTGCCGGGGAAAGCGGACTGGCCCTGGCTGGAAGGCGCTGCAGCTAGGCGCTCCCCCAAGTGTCGGAGGCAAAGGCCGCGTGAGCTTGCCGTCCCCGGCACGGCTCTCTGTGCGAGACGTAGCCCAGAAGCTTTCCCTTTCCATTCAGAGCACCAGAGAGGCAGAATGCAGTGGTACGTATTGCTCAGGAGGAAAGGGGCACGGCCCGGCCGCGTTCGGGCAGAAGCAGCGCGCTGGAGCGCTTCGCTGCCGGCACAGAGTTCCGGGCGAGAGGCAGACGACCGGTCCGCCTCCGGGAGAACGAAGGTACGGCGTGCTCGAAAAGGCGAGGAACGAAGCCGCGGAGCACCGGGCTCGGGTGCGCGTCGTCCGGGCTTGCGAGACGAGCGTGGCTGCCACTCTCCTGCCTGCAGAATTCACCTTACAGCCTCAGGAAGGAGGACGACGCGCCACAGTTACTTGTGCTGCTGCTGCTGCCTAGTCCTCTTGCAGAGCTCTGTGGAGGCAAATGCACTTCCCTTCCGTCTCCGAGTTTCGGAGAACACGATGGTAGGGTGCAGCGGAGCAGGGAAGTACAGAAGTGCACCGCTGAGATTGCTGTTGCTTACGTGCAGAAGGCGAAGGTGCAAGCCAGCACTGGCTTTTGCTTCTAGAGCCGTTCTCCAGGAGAGCAGCTGCTGGAGGTTGACAGCGGTAGCTGCGAGGCTGAAAAACAAGGCAGGACGTCGGGCTTAGAAGAAAGGCACAGGGGCCACAGTGTGATGTGCGCTTTTGGAAGGCTGCTCGGAGAAGGGGCACTTTCGGAGAGCTTTCTGCTTTGACCTGTGCTCCTGGCCGAGCTCTAGCTGCTGGGACTCTGAAAGGCTGAATGACTAGGAAAGTGCTTGTGTCCACGCTGTGGATTGAGCACGATCCTTTTTGCAGCAGCGAGAACATACTCGGCCCACTGGGCTCGTGAACGAGCGTTTACCAGACGTCTGCAATTCGGTGCACTGCACACACAAGCCCGGTGCTCCCCGGTTTCTTTCTCCGCCTGCCGTTGTCTGGACAGAAGAGAAGCCCAGCCACGGCATCCTACTCGGCCGCTTTTCGGCGTGTGCACTGCCCGCATACACACGGGTGCTGTGCTCGGCTTTCCCTCGGCTCCAGGCACAAGGGTGCTTTCTCAGTTTTGCAGCGTCCCCGGTTCCCCACGTTGCCCTCGCTCAGCGAAACGTGCCGGGGGAGAAGCACTTGCTGGATGAGTCTTTCCGTGTGCAAGACTTTGAACGCAGCACCACAATCTGGGCCACGAGGAAGCCTTGATGAAGAAGGTGGTTTTGTCCTGGCACCTCTCTCCAGTGCGAGATGCCTGCCGAAGCTCTTTGCCTCTTGCGAGAGTGCGGTGGGCAGCGGGGTAAACTGGAGCCGAGAAGGACCGGGCAGACAGCACCGCCATCCGACAGGTGCTTTGCAGGTTGTGCCGGGGAAAGCGGACTGGCCCTGGCTGGAAGGCGCTGCAGCTAGGCGCTCCCCCAAGTGTCGGAGGCAAAGGCCGCGTGAGCTTGCCGTCCCCGGCACGGCTCTCTGTGCGAGACGTAGCCCAGAAGCTTTCCCTTTCCATTCAGAGCACCAGAGAGGCAGAATGCAGTGGTACGTATTGCTCAGGAGGAAAGGGGCACGGCCCGGCCGCGTTCGGGCAGAAGCAGCGCGCTGGAGCGCTTCGCTGCCGGCACAGAGTTCCGGGCGAGAGGCAGACGACCGGTCCGCCTCCGGGAGAACGAAGGTACGGCGTGCTCGAAAAGGCGAGGAACGAAGCCGCGGAGCACCGGGCTCGGGTGCGCGTCGTCCGGGCTTGCGAGACGAGCGTGGCTGCCACTCTCCTGCCTGCAGAATTCACCTTACAGCCTCAGGAAGGAGGACGACGCGCCACAGTTACTTGTGCTGCTGCTGCTGCCTAGTCCTCTTGCAGAGCTCTGTGGAGGCAAATGCACTTCCCTTCCGTCTCCGAGTTTCGGAGAACACGATGGTAGGGTGCAGCGGAGCAGGGAAGTACAGAAGTGCACCGCTGAGATTGCTGTTGCTTACGTGCAGAAGGCGAAGGTGCAAGCCAGCACTGGCTTTTGCTTCTAGAGCCGTTCTCCAGGAGAGCAGCTGCTGGAGGTTGACAGCGGTAGCTGCGAGGCTGAAAAACAAGGCAGGACGTCGGGCTTAGAAGAAAGGCACAGGGGCCACAGTGTGATGTGCGCTTTTGGAAGGCTGCTCGGAGAAGGGGCACTTTCGGAGAGCTTTCTGCTTTGACCTGTGCTCCTGGCCGAGCTCTAGCTGCTGGGACTCTGAAAGGCTGAATGACTAGGAAAGTGCTTGTGTCCACGCTGTGGATTGAGCACGATCCTTTTTGCAGCAGCGAGAACACACTCGGCCCACTGGGCTCGTGAACGAGCGTTTACCAGACGTCTGCAATTCGGTGCACTGCACACACAAGCCCGGTGCTCCCCGGTTTCTTTCTCCGCCTGCCGTTGTCTGGACAGAAGAGAAGCCCAGCCACGGCATCCTACTCGGCCGCTTTTCGGCGTGTGCACTGCCCGCATACACACGGGTGCTGTGCTCGGCTTTCCCTCGGCTCCAGGCACAAGGGTGCTTTCTCAGTTTTGCAGCGTCCCCGGTTCCCCACGTTGCCCTCGCTCAGCGAAACGTGCCGGGGGAGAAGCACTTGCTGGATGAGTCTTTCCGTGTGCAAGACTTTGAACGCAGCACCACAATCTGGGCCACGAGGAAGCCTTGATGAAGAAGGTGGTTTTGTCCTGGCACCTCTCTCCAGTGCGAGATGCCTGCCGAAGCTCTTTGCCTCTTGCGAGAGTGCGGTGGGCAGCGGGGTAAACTGGAGCCGAGAAGGACCGGGCAGACAGCACCGCCATCCGACAGGTGCTTTGCAGGTTGTGCCGGGGAAAGCGGACTGGCCCTGGCTGGAAGGCGCTGCAGCTAGGCGCTCCCCCAAGTGTCGGAGGCAAAGGCCGCGTGAGCTTGCCGTCCCCGGCACGGCTCTCTGTGCGAGACGTAGCCCAGAAGCTTTCCCTTTCCATTCAGAGCACCAGAGAGGCAGAATGCAGTGGTACGTATTGCTCAGGAGGAAAGGGGCACGGCCCGGCCGCGTTCGGGCAGAAGCAGCGCGCTGGAGCGCTTCGCTGCCGGCACAGAGTTCCGGGCGAGAGGCAGACGACCGGTCCGCCTCCGGGAGAACGAAGGTACGGCGTGCTCGAAAAGGCGAGGAACGAAGCCGCGGAGCACCGGGCTCGGGTGCGCGTCGTCCGGGCTTGCGAGACGAGCGTGGCTGCCACTCTCCTGCCTGCAGAATTCACCTTACAGCCTCAGGAAGGAGGACGACGCGCCACAGTTACTTGTGCTGCTGCTGCTGCCTAGTCCTCTTGCAGAGCTCTGTGGAGGCAAATGCACTTCCCTTCCGTCTCCGAGTTTCGGAGAACACGATGGTAGGGTGCAGCGGAGCAGGGAAGTACAGAAGTGCACCGCTGAGATTGCTGTTGCTTACGTGCAGAAGGCGAAGGTGCAAGCCAGCACTGGCTTTTGCTTCTAGAGCCGTTCTCCAGGAGAGCAGCTGCTGGAGGTTGACAGCGGTAGCTGCGAGGCTGAAAAACAAGGCAGGACGTCGGGCTTAGAAGAAAGGCACAGGGGCCACAGTGTGATGTGCGCTTTTGGAAGGCTGCTCGGAGAAGGGGCACTTTCGGAGAGCTTTCTGCTTTGACCTGTGCTCCTGGCCGAGCTCTAGCTGCTGGGACTCTGAAAGGCTGAATGACTAGGAAAGTGCTTGTGTCCACGCTGTGGATTGAGCACGATCCTTTTTGCAGCAGCGAGAACACACTCGGCCCACTGGGCTCGTGAACGAGCGTTTACCAGACGTCTGCAATTCGGTGCACTGCACACACAAGCCCGGTGCTCCCCGGTTTCTTTCTCCGCCTGCCGTTGTCTGGACAGAAGAGAAGCCCAGCCACGGCATCCTACTCGGCCGCTTTTCGGCGTGTGCACTGCCCGCATACACACGGGTGCTGTGCTCGGCTTTCCCTCGGCTCCAGGCACAAGGGTGCTTTCTCAGTTTTGCAGCGTCCCCGGTTCCCCACGTTGCCCTCGCTCAGCGAAACGTGCCGGGGGAGAAGCACTTGCTGGATGAGTCTTTCCGTGTGCAAGACTTTGAACGCAGCACCACAATCTGGGCCACGAGGAAGCCTTGATGAAGAAGGTGGTTTTGTCCTGGCACCTCTCTCCAGTGCGAGATGCCTGCCGAAGCTCTTTGCCTCTTGCGAGAGTGCGGTGGGCAGCGGGGTAAACTGGAGCCGAGAAGGACCGGGCAGACAGCACCGCCATCCGACAGGTGCTTTGCAGGTTGTGCCGGGGAAAGCGGACTGGCCCTGGCTGGAAGGCGCTGCAGCTAGGCGCTCCCCCAAGTGTCGGAGGCAAAGGCCGCGTGAGCTTGCCGTCCCCGGCACGGCTCTCTGTGCGAGACGTAGCCCAGAAGCTTTCCCTTTCCATTCAGAGCACCAGAGAGGCAGAATGCAGTGGTACGTATTGCTCAGGAGGAAAGGGGCACGGCCCGGCCGCGTTCGGGCAGAAGCAGCGCGCTGGAGCGCTTCGCTGCCGGCACAGAGTTCCGGGCGAGAGGCAGACGACCGGTCCGCCTCCGGGAGAACGAAGGTACGGCGTGCTCGAAAAGGCGAGGAACGAAGCCGCGGAGCACCGGGCTCGGGTGCGCGTCGTCCGGGCTTGCGAGACGAGCGTGGCTGCCACTCTCCTGCCTGCAGAATTCACCTTACAGCCTCAGGAAGGAGGACGACGCGCCACAGTTACTTGTGCTGCTGCTGCTGCCTAGTCCTCTTGCAGAGCTCTGTGGAGGCAAATGCACTTCCCTTCCGTCTCCGAGTTTCGGAGAACACGATGGTAGGGTGCAGCGGAGCAGGGAAGTACAGAAGTGCACCGCTGAGATTGCTGTTGCTTACGTGCAGAAGGCGAAGGTGCAAGCCAGCACTGGCTTTTGCTTCTAGAGCCGTTCTCCAGGAGAGCAGCTGCTGGAGGTTGACAGCGGTAGCTGCGAGGCTGAAAAACAAGGCAGGACGTCGGGCTTAGAAGAAAGGCACAGGGGCCACAGTGTGATGTGCGCTTTTGGAAGGCTGCTCGGAGAAGGGGCACTTTCGGAGAGCTTTCTGCTTTGACCTGTGCTCCTGGCCGAGCTCTAGCTGCTGGGACTCTGAAAGGCTGAATGACTAGGAAAGTGCTTGTGTCCACGCTGTGGATTGAGCACGATCCTTTTTGCAGCAGCGAGAACACACTCGGCCCACTGGGCTCGTGAACGAGCGTTTACCAGACGTCTGCAATTCGGTGCACTGCACACACAAGCCCGGTGCTCCCCGGTTTCTTTCTCCGCCTGCCGTTGTCTGGACAGAAGAGAAGCCCAGCCACGGCATCCTACTCGGCCGCTTTTCGGCGTGTGCACTGCCCGCATACACACGGGTGCTGTGCTCGGCTTTCCCTCGGCTCCAGGCACAAGGGTGCTTTCTCAGTTTTGCAGCGTCCCCGGTTCCCCACGTTGCCCTCGCTCAGCGAAACGTGCCGGGGGAGAAGCACTTGCTGGATGAGTCTTTCCGTGTGCAAGACTTTGAACGCAGCACCACAATCTGGGCCACGAGGAAGCCTTGATGAAGAAGGTGGTTTTGTCCTGGCACCTCTCTCCAGTGCGAGATGCCTGCCGAAGCTCTTTGCCTCTTGCGAGAGTGCGGTGGGCAGCGGGGTAAACTGGAGCCGAGAAGGACCGGGCAGACAGCACCGCCATCCGACAGGTGCTTTGCAGGTTGTGCCGGGGAAAGCGGACTGGCCCTGGCTGGAAGGCGCTGCAGCTAGGCGCTCCCCCAAGTGTCGGAGGCAAAGGCCGCGTGAGCTTGCCGTCCCCGGCACGGCTCTCTGTGCGAGACGTAGCCCAGAAGCTTTCCCTTTCCATTCAGAGCACCAGAGAGGCAGAATGCAGTGGTACGTATTGCTCAGGAGGAAAGGGGCACGGCCCGGCCGCGTTCGGGCAGAAGCAGCGCGCTGGAGCGCTTCGCTGCCGGCACAGAGTTCCGGGCGAGAGGCAGACGACCGGTCCGCCTCCGGGAGAACGAAGGTACGGCGTGCTCGAAAAGGCGAGGAACGAAGCCGCGGAGCACCGGGCTCGGGTGCGCGTCGTCCGGGCTTGCGAGACGAGCGTGGCTGCCACTCTCCTGCCTGCAGAATTCACCTTACAGCCTCAGGAAGGAGGACGACGCGCCACAGTTACTTGTGCTGCTGCTGCTGCCTAGTCCTCTTGCAGAGCTCTGTGGAGGCAAATGCACTTCCCTTCCGTCTCCGAGTTTCGGAGAACACGATGGTAGGGTGCAGCGGAGCAGGGAAGTACAGAAGTGCACCGCTGAGATTGCTGTTGCTTACGTGCAGAAGGCGAAGGTGCAAGCCAGCACTGGCTTTTGCTTCTAGAGCCGTTCTCCAGGAGAGCAGCTGCTGGAGGTTGACAGCGGTAGCTGCGAGGCTGAAAAACAAGGCAGGACGTCGGGCTTAGAAGAAAGGCACAGGGGCCACAGTGTGATGTGCGCTTTTGGAAGGCTGCTCGGAGAAGGGGCACTTTCGGAGAGCTTTCTGCTTTGACCTGTGCTCCTGGCCGAGCTCTAGCTGCTGGGACTCTGAAAGGCTGAATGACTAGGAAAGTGCTTGTGTCCACGCTGTGGATTGAGCACGATCCTTTTTGCAGCAGCGAGAACACACTCGGCCCACTGGGCTCGTGAACGAGCGTTTACCAGACGTCTGCAATTCGGTGCACTGCACACACAAGCCCGGTGCTCCCCGGTTTCTTTCTCCGCCTGCCGTTGTCTGGACAGAAGAGAAGCCCAGCCACGGCATCCTACTCGGCCGCTTTTCGGCGTGTGCACTGCCCGCATACACACGGGTGCTGTGCTCGGCTTTCCCTCGGCTCCAGGCACAAGGGTGCTTTCTCAGTTTTGCAGCGTCCCCGGTTCCCCACGTTGCCCTCGCTCAGCGAAACGTGCCGGGGGAGAAGCACTTGCTGGATGAGTCTTTCCGTGTGCAAGACTTTGAACGCAGCACCACAATCTGGGCCACGAGGAAGCCTTGATGAAGAAGGTGGTTTTGTCCTGGCACCTCTCTCCAGTGCGAGATGCCTGCCGAAGCTCTTTGCCTCTTGCGAGAGTGCGGTGGGCAGCGGGGTAAACTGGAGCCGAGAAGGACCGGGCAGACAGCACCGCCATCCGACAGGTGCTTTGCAGGTTGTGCCGGGGAAAGCGGACTGGCCCTGGCTGGAAGGCGCTGCAGCTAGGCGCTCCCCCAAGTGTCGGAGGCAAAGGCCGCGTGAGCTTGCCGTCCCCGGCACGGCTCTCTGTGCGAGACGTAGCCCAGAAGCTTTCCCTTTCCATTCAGAGCACCAGAGAGGCAGAATGCAGTGGTACGTATTGCTCAGGAGGAAAGGGGCACGGCCCGGCCGCGTTCGGGCAGAAGCAGCGCGCTGGAGCGCTTCGCTGCCGGCACAGAGTTCCGGGCGAGAGGCAGACGACCGGTCCGCCTCCGGGAGAACGAAGGTACGGCGTGCTCGAAAAGGCGAGGAACGAAGCCGCGGAGCACCGGGCTCGGGTGCGCGTCGTCCGGGCTTGCGAGACGAGCGTGGCTGCCACTCTCCTGCCTGCAGAATTCACCTTACAGCCTCAGGAAGGAGGACGACGCGCCACAGTTACTTGTGCTGCTGCTGCTGCCTAGTCCTCTTGCAGAGCTCTGTGGAGGCAAATGCACTTCCCTTCCGTCTCCGAGTTTCGGAGAACACGATGGTAGGGTGCAGCGGAGCAGGGAAGTACAGAAGTGCACCGCTGAGATTGCTGTTGCTTACGTGCAGAAGGCGAAGGTGCAAGCCAGCACTGGCTTTTGCTTCTAGAGCCGTTCTCCAGGAGAGCAGCTGCTGGAGGTTGACAGCGGTAGCTGCGAGGCTGAAAAACAAGGCAGGACGTCGGGCTTAGAAGAAAGGCACAGGGGCCACAGTGTGATGTGCGCTTTTGGAAGGCTGCTCGGAGAAGGGGCACTTTCGGAGAGCTTTCTGCTTTGACCTGTGCTCCTGGCCGAGCTCTAGCTGCTGGGACTCTGAAAGGCTGAATGACTAGGAAAGTGCTTGTGTCCACGCTGTGGATTGAGCACGATCCTTTTTGCAGCAGCGAGAACACACTCGGCCCACTGGGCTCGTGAACGAGCGTTTACCAGACGTCTGCAATTCGGTGCACTGCACACACAAGCCCGGTGCTCCCCGGTTTCTTTCTCCGCCTGCCGTTGTCTGGACAGAAGAGAAGCCCAGCCACGGCATCCTACTCGGCCGCTTTTCGGCGTGTGCACTGCCCGCATACACACGGGTGCTGTGCTCGGCTTTCCCTCGGCTCCAGGCACAAGGGTGCTTTCTCAGTTTTGCAGCGTCCCCGGTTCCCCACGTTGCCCTCGCTCAGCGAAACGTGCCGGGGGAGAAGCACTTGCTGGATGAGTCTTTCCGTGTGCAAGACTTTGAACGCAGCACCACAATCTGGGCCACGAGGAAGCCTTGATGAAGAAGGTGGTTTTGTCCTGGCACCTCTCTCCAGTGCGAGATGCCTGCCGAAGCTCTTTGCCTCTTGCGAGAGTGCGGTGGGCAGCGGGGTAAACTGGAGCCGAGAAGGACCGGGCAGACAGCACCGCCATCCGACAGGTGCTTTGCAGGTTGTGCCGGGGAAAGCGGACTGGCCCTGGCTGGAAGGCGCTGCAGCTAGGCGCTCCCCCAAGTGTCGGAGGCAAAGGCCGCGTGAGCTTGCCGTCCCCGGCACGGCTCTCTGTGCGAGACGTAGCCCAGAAGCTTTCCCTTTCCATTCAGAGCACCAGAGAGGCAGAATGCAGTGGTACGTATTGCTCAGGAGGAAAGGGGCACGGCCCGGCCGCGTTCGGGCAGAAGCAGCGCGCTGGAGCGCTTCGCTGCCGGCACAGAGTTCCGGGCGAGAGGCAGACGACCGGTCCGCCTCCGGGAGAACGAAGGTACGGCGTGCTCGAAAAGGCGAGGAACGAAGCCGCGGAGCACCGGGCTCGGGTGCGCGTCGTCCGGGCTTGCGAGACGAGCGTGGCTGCCACTCTCCTGCCTGCAGAATTCACCTTACAGCCTCAGGAAGGAGGACGACGCGCCACAGTTACTTGTGCTGCTGCTGCTGCCTAGTCCTCTTGCAGAGCTCTGTGGAGGCAAATGCACTTCCCTTCCGTCTCCGAGTTTCGGAGAACACGATGGTAGGGTGCAGCGGAGCAGGGAAGTACAGAAGTGCACCGCTGAGATTGCTGTTGCTTACGTGCAGAAGGCGAAGGTGCAAGCCAGCACTGGCTTTTGCTTCTAGAGCCGTTCTCCAGGAGAGCAGCTGCTGGAGGTTGACAGCGGTAGCTGCGAGGCTGAAAAACAAGGCAGGACGTCGGGCTTAGAAGAAAGGCACAGGGGCCACAGTGTGATGTGCGCTTTTGGAAGGCTGCTCGGAGAAGGGGCACTTTCGGAGAGCTTTCTGCTTTGACCTGTGCTCCTGGCCGAGCTCTAGCTGCTGGGACTCTGAAAGGCTGAATGACTAGGAAAGTGCTTGTGTCCACGCTGTGGATTGAGCACGATCCTTTTTGCAGCAGCGAGAACACACTCGGCCCACTGGGCTCGTGAACGAGCGTTTACCAGACGTCTGCAATTCGGTGCACTGCACACACAAGCCCGGTGCTCCCCGGTTTCTTTCTCCGCCTGCCGTTGTCTGGACAGAAGAGAAGCCCAGCCACGGCATCCTACTCGGCCGCTTTTCGGCGTGTGCACTGCCCGCATACACACGGGTGCTGTGCTCGGCTTTCCCTCGGCTCCAGGCACAAGGGTGCTTTCTCAGTTTTGCAGCGTCCCCGGTTCCCCACGTTGCCCTCGCTCAGCGAAACGTGCCGGGGGAGAAGCACTTGCTGGATGAGTCTTTCCGTGTGCAAGACTTTGAACGCAGCACCACAATCTGGGCCACGAGGAAGCCTTGATGAAGAAGGTGGTTTTGTCCTGGCACCTCTCTCCAGTGCGAGATGCCTGCCGAAGCTCTTTGCCTCTTGCGAGAGTGCGGTGGGCAGCGGGGTAAACTGGAGCCGAGAAGGACCGGGCAGACAGCACCGCCATCCGACAGGTGCTTTGCAGGTTGTGCCGGGGAAAGCGGACTGGCCCTGGCTGGAAGGCGCTGCAGCTAGGCGCTCCCCCAAGTGTCGGAGGCAAAGGCCGCGTGAGCTTGCCGTCCCCGGCACGGCTCTCTGTGCGAGACGTAGCCCAGAAGCTTTCCCTTTCCATTCAGAGCACCAGAGAGGCAGAATGCAGTGGTACGTATTGCTCAGGAGGAAAGGGGCACGGCCCGGCCGCGTTCGGGCAGAAGCAGCGCGCTGGAGCGCTTCGCTGCCGGCACAGAGTTCCGGGCGAGAGGCAGACGACCGGTCCGCCTCCGGGAGAACGAAGGTACGGCGTGCTCGAAAAGGCGAGGAACGAAGCCGCGGAGCACCGGGCTCGGGTGCGCGTCGTCCGGGCTTGCGAGACGAGCGTGGCTGCCACTCTCCTGCCTGCAGAATTCACCTTACAGCCTCAGGAAGGAGGACGACGCGCCACAGTTACTTGTGCTGCTGCTGCTGCCTAGTCCTCTTGCAGAGCTCTGTGGAGGCAAATGCACTTCCCTTCCGTCTCCGAGTTTCGGAGAACACGATGGTAGGGTGCAGCGGAGCAGGGAAGTACAGAAGTGCACCGCTGAGATTGCTGTTGCTTACGTGCAGAAGGCGAAGGTGCAAGCCAGCACTGGCTTTTGCTTCTAGAGCCGTTCTCCAGGAGAGCAGCTGCTGGAGGTTGACAGCGGTAGCTGCGAGGCTGAAAAACAAGGCAGGACGTCGGGCTTAGAAGAAAGGCACAGGGGCCACAGTGTGATGTGCGCTTTTGGAAGGCTGCTCGGAGAAGGGGCACTTTCGGAGAGCTTTCTGCTTTGACCTGTGCTCCTGGCCGAGCTCTAGCTGCTGGGACTCTGAAAGGCTGAATGACTAGGAAAGTGCTTGTGTCCACGCTGTGGATTGAGCACGATCCTTTTTGCAGCAGCGAGAACACACTCGGCCCACTGGGCTCGTGAACGAGCGTTTACCAGACGTCTGCAATTCGGTGCACTGCACACACAAGCCCGGTGCTCCCCGGTTTCTTTCTCCGCCTGCCGTTGTCTGGACAGAAGAGAAGCCCAGCCACGGCATCCTACTCGGCCGCTTTTCGGCGTGTGCACTGCCCGCATACACACGGGTGCTGTGCTCGGCTTTCCCTCGGCTCCAGGCACAAGGGTGCTTTCTCAGTTTTGCAGCGTCCCCGGTTCCCCACGTTGCCCTCGCTCAGCGAAACGTGCCGGGGGAGAAGCACTTGCTGGATGAGTCTTTCCGTGTGCAAGACTTTGAACGCAGCACCACAATCTGGGCCACGAGGAAGCCTTGATGAAGAAGGTGGTTTTGTCCTGGCACCTCTCTCCAGTGCGAGATGCCTGCCGAAGCTCTTTGCCTCTTGCGAGAGTGCGGTGGGCAGCGGGGTAAACTGGAGCCGAGAAGGACCGGGCAGACAGCACCGCCATCCGACAGGTGCTTTGCAGGTTGTGCCGGGGAAAGCGGACTGGCCCTGGCTGGAAGGCGCTGCAGCTAGGCGCTCCCCCAAGTGTCGGAGGCAAAGGCCGCGTGAGCTTGCCGTCCCCGGCACGGCTCTCTGTGCGAGACGTAGCCCAGAAGCTTTCCCTTTCCATTCAGAGCACCAGAGAGGCAGAATGCAGTGGTACGTATTGCTCAGGAGGAAAGGGGCACGGCCCGGCCGCGTTCGGGCAGAAGCAGCGCGCTGGAGCGCTTCGCTGCCGGCACAGAGTTCCGGGCGAGAGGCAGACGACCGGTCCGCCTCCGGGAGAACGAAGGTACGGCGTGCTCGAAAAGGCGAGGAACGAAGCCGCGGAGCACCGGGCTCGGGTGCGCGTCGTCCGGGCTTGCGAGACGAGCGTGGCTGCCACTCTCCTGCCTGCAGAATTCACCTTACAGCCTCAGGAAGGAGGACGACGCGCCACAGTTACTTGTGCTGCTGCTGCTGCCTAGTCCTCTTGCAGAGCTCTGTGGAGGCAAATGCACTTCCCTTCCGTCTCCGAGTTTCGGAGAACACGATGGTAGGGTGCAGCGGAGCAGGGAAGTACAGAAGTGCACCGCTGAGATTGCTGTTGCTTACGTGCAGAAGGCGAAGGTGCAAGCCAGCACTGGCTTTTGCTTCTAGAGCCGTTCTCCAGGAGAGCAGCTGCTGGAGGTTGACAGCGGTAGCTGCGAGGCTGAAAAACAAGGCAGGACGTCGGGCTTAGAAGAAAGGCACAGGGGCCACAGTGTGATGTGCGCTTTTGGAAGGCTGCTCGGAGAAGGGGCACTTTCGGAGAGCTTTCTGCTTTGACCTGTGCTCCTGGCCGAGCTCTAGCTGCTGGGACTCTGAAAGGCTGAATGACTAGGAAAGTGCTTGTGTCCACGCTGTGGATTGAGCACGATCCTTTTTGCAGCAGCGAGAACACACTCGGCCCACTGGGCTCGTGAACGAGCGTTTACCAGACGTCTGCAATTCGGTGCACTGCACACACAAGCCCGGTGCTCCCCGGTTTCTTTCTCCGCCTGCCGTTGTCTGGACAGAAGAGAAGCCCAGCCACGGCATCCTACTCGGCCGCTTTTCGGCGTGTGCACTGCCCGCATACACACGGGTGCTGTGCTCGGCTTTCCCTCGGCTCCAGGCACAAGGGTGCTTTCTCAGTTTTGCAGCGTCCCCGGTTCCCCACGTTGCCCTCGCTCAGCGAAACGTGCCGGGGGAGAAGCACTTGCTGGATGAGTCTTTCCGTGTGCAAGACTTTGAACGCAGCACCACAATCTGGGCCACGAGGAAGCCTTGATGAAGAAGGTGGTTTTGTCCTGGCACCTCTCTCCAGTGCGAGATGCCTGCCGAAGCTCTTTGCCTCTTGCGAGAGTGCGGTGGGCAGCGGGGTAAACTGGAGCCGAGAAGGACCGGGCAGACAGCACCGCCATCCGACAGGTGCTTTGCAGGTTGTGCCGGGGAAAGCGGACTGGCCCTGGCTGGAAGGCGCTGCAGCTAGGCGCTCCCCCAAGTGTCGGAGGCAAAGGCCGCGTGAGCTTGCTGTCCCCGGCACGGCTCTCTGTGCGAGACGTAGCCCAGAAGCTTTCCCTTTCCATTCAGAGCACCAGAGAGGCAGAATGCAGTGGTACGTATTGCTCAGGAGGAAAGGGGCACGGCCCGGCCGCGTTCGGGCAGAAGCAGCGCGCTGGAGCGCTTCGCTGCCGGCACAGAGTTCCGGGCGAGAGGCAGACGACCGGTCCGCCTCCGGGAGAACGAAGGTACGGCGTGCTCGAAAAGGCGAGGAACGAAGCCGCGGAGCACCGGGCTCGGGTGCGCGTCGTCCGGGCTTGCGAGACGAGCGTGGCTGCCACTCTCCTGCCTGCAGAATTCACCTTACAGCCTCAGGAAGGAGGACGACGCGCCACAGTTACTTGTGCTGCTGCTGCTGCCTAGTCCTCTTGCAGAGCTCTGTGGAGGCAAATGCACTTCCCTTCCGTCTCCGAGTTTCGGAGAACACGATGGTAGGGTGCAGCGGAGCAGGGAAGTACAGAAGTGCACCGCTGAGATTGCTGTTGCTTACGTGCAGAAGGCGAAGGTGCAAGCCAGCACTGGCTTTTGCTTCTAGAGCCGTTCTCCAGGAGAGCAGCTGCTGGAGGTTGACAGCGGTAGCTGCGAGGCTGAAAAACAAGGCAGGACGTCGGGCTTAGAAGAAAGGCACAGGGGCCACAGTGTGATGTGCGCTTTTGGAAGGCTGCTCGGAGAAGGGGCACTTTCGGAGAGCTTTCTGCTTTGACCTGTGCTCCTGGCCGAGCTCTAGCTGCTGGGACTCTGAAAGGCTGAATGACTAGGAAAGTGCTTGTGTCCACGCTGTGGATTGAGCACGATCCTTTTTGCAGCAGCGAGAACACACTCGGCCCACTGGGCTCGTGAACGAGCGTTTACCAGACGTCTGCAATTCGGTGCACTGCACACACAAGCCCGGTGCTCCCCGGTTTCTTTCTCCGCCTGCCGTTGTCTGGACAGAAGAGAAGCCCAGCCACGGCATCCTACTCGGCCGCTTTTCGGCGTGTGCACTGCCCGCATACACACGGGTGCTGTGCTCGGCTTTCCCTCGGCTCCAGGCACAAGGGTGCTTTCTCAGTTTTGCAGCGTCCCCGGTTCCCCACGTTGCCCTCGCTCAGCGAAACGTGCCGGGGGAGAAGCACTTGCTGGATGAGTCTTTCCGTGTGCAAGACTTTGAACGCAGCACCACAATCTGGGCCACGAGGAAGCCTTGATGAAGAAGGTGGTTTTGTCCTGGCACCTCTCTCCAGTGCGAGATGCCTGCCGAAGCTCTTTGCCTCTTGCGAGAGTGCGGTGGGCAGCGGGGTAAACTGGAGCCGAGAAGGACCGGGCAGACAGCACCGCCATCCGACAGGTGCTTTGCAGGTTGTGCCGGGGAAAGCGGACTGGCCCTGGCTGGAAGGCGCTGCAGCTAGGCGCTCCCCCAAGTGTCGGAGGCAAAGGCCGCGTGAGCTTGCCGTCCCCGGCACGGCTCTCTGTGCGAGACGTAGCCCAGAAGCTTTCCCTTTCCATTCAGAGCACCAGAGAGGCAGAATGCAGTGGTACGTATTGCTCAGGAGGAAAGGGGCACGGCCCGGCCGCGTTCGGGCAGAAGCAGCGCGCTGGAGCGCTTCGCTGCCGGCACAGAGTTCCGGGCGAGAGGCAGACGACCGGTCCGCCTCCGGGAGAACGAAGGTACGGCGTGCTCGAAAAGGCGAGGAACGAAGCCGCGGAGCACCGGGCTCGGGTGCGCGTCGTCCGGGCTTGCGAGACGAGCGTGGCTGCCACTCTCCTGCCTGCAGAATTCACCTTACAGCCTCAGGAAGGAGGACGACGCGCCACAGTTACTTGTGCTGCTGCTGCTGCCTAGTCCTCTTGCAGAGCTCTGTGGAGGCAAATGCACTTCCCTTCCGTCTCCGAGTTTCGGAGAACACGATGGTAGGGTGCAGCGGAGCAGGGAAGTACAGAAGTGCACCGCTGAGATTGCTGTTGCTTACGTGCAGAAGGCGAAGGTGCAAGCCAGCACTGGCTTTTGCTTCTAGAGCCGTTCTCCAGGAGAGCAGCTGCTGGAGGTTGACAGCGGTAGCTGCGAGGCTGAAAAACAAGGCAGGACGTCGGGCTTAGAAGAAAGGCACAGGGGCCACAGTGTGATGTGCGCTTTTGGAAGGCTGCTCGGAGAAGGGGCACTTTCGGAGAGCTTTCTGCTTTGACCTGTGCTCCTGGCCGAGCTCTAGCTGCTGGGACTCTGAAAGGCTGAATGACTAGGAAAGTGCTTGTGTCCACGCTGTGGATTGAGCACGATCCTTTTTGCAGCAGCGAGAACACACTCGGCCCACTGGGCTCGTGAACGAGCGTTTACCAGACGTCTGCAATTCGGTGCACTGCACACACAAGCCCGGTGCTCCCCGGTTTCTTTCTCCGCCTGCCGTTGTCTGGACAGAAGAGAAGCCCAGCCACGGCATCCTACTCGGCCGCTTTTCGGCGTGTGCACTGCCCGCATACACACGGGTGCTGTGCTCGGCTTTCCCTCGGCTCCAGGCACAAGGGTGCTTTCTCAGTTTTGCAGCGTCCCCGGTTCCCCACGTTGCCCTCGCTCAGCGAAACGTGCCGGGGGAGAAGCACTTGCTGGATGAGTCTTTCCGTGTGCAAGACTTTGAACGCAGCACCACAATCTGGGCCACGAGGAAGCCTTGATGAAGAAGGTGGTTTTGTCCTGGCACCTCTCTCCAGTGCGAGATGCCTGCCGAAGCTCTTTGCCTCTTGCGAGAGTGCGGTGGGCAGCGGGGTAAACTGGAGCCGAGAAGGACCGGGCAGACAGCACCGCCATCCGACAGGTGCTTTGCAGGTTGTGCCGGGGAAAGCGGACTGGCCCTGGCTGGAAGGCGCTGCAGCTAGGCGCTCCCCCAAGTGTCGGAGGCAAAGGCCGCGTGAGCTTGCCGTCCCCGGCACGGCTCTCTGTGCGAGACGTAGCCCAGAAGCTTTCCCTTTCCATTCAGAGCACCAGAGAGGCAGAATGCAGTGGTACGTATTGCTCAGGAGGAAAGGGGCACGGCCCGGCCGCGTTCGGGCAGAAGCAGCGCGCTGGAGCGCTTCGCTGCCGGCACAGAGTTCCGGGCGAGAGGCAGACGACCGGTCCGCCTCCGGGAGAACGAAGGTACGGCGTGCTCGAAAAGGCGAGGAACGAAGCCGCGGAGCACCGGGCTCGGGTGCGCGTCGTCCGGGCTTGCGAGACGAGCGTGGCTGCCACTCTCCTGCCTGCAGAATTCACCTTACAGCCTCAGGAAGGAGGACGACGCGCCACAGTTACTTGTGCTGCTGCTGCTGCCTAGTCCTCTTGCAGAGCTCTGTGGAGGCAAATGCACTTCCCTTCCGTCTCCGAGTTTCGGAGAACACGATGGTAGGGTGCAGCGGAGCAGGGAAGTACAGAAGTGCACCGCTGAGATTGCTGTTGCTTACGTGCAGAAGGCGAAGGTGCAAGCCAGCACTGGCTTTTGCTTCTAGAGCCGTTCTCCAGGAGAGCAGCTGCTGGAGGTTGACAGCGGTAGCTGCGAGGCTGAAAAACAAGGCAGGACGTCGGGCTTAGAAGAAAGGCACAGGGGCCACAGTGTGATGTGCGCTTTTGGAAGGCTGCTCGGAGAAGGGGCACTTTCGGAGAGCTTTCTGCTTTGACCTGTGCTCCTGGCCGAGCTCTAGCTGCTGGGACTCTGAAAGGCTGAATGACTAGGAAAGTGCTTGTGTCCACGCTGTGGATTGAGCACGATCCTTTTTGCAGCAGCGAGAACACACTCGGCCCACTGGGCTCGTGAACGAGCGTTTACCAGACGTCTGCAATTCGGTGCACTGCACACACAAGCCCGGTGCTCCCCGGTTTCTTTCTCCGCCTGCCGTTGTCTGGACAGAAGAGAAGCCCAGCCACGGCATCCTACTCGGCCGCTTTTCGGCGTGTGCACTGCCCGCATACACACGGGTGCTGTGCTCGGCTTTCCCTCGGCTCCAGGCACAAGGGTGCTTTCTCAGTTTTGCAGCGTCCCCGGTTCCCCACGTTGCCCTCGCTCAGCGAAACGTGCCGGGGGAGAAGCACTTGCTGGATGAGTCTTTCCGTGTGCAAGACTTTGAACGCAGCACCACAATCTGGGCCACGAGGAAGCCTTGATGAAGAAGGTGGTTTTGTCCTGGCACCTCTCTCCAGTGCGAGATGCCTGCCGAAGCTCTTTGCCTCTTGCGAGAGTGCGGTGGGCAGCGGGGTAAACTGGAGCCGAGAAGGACCGGGCAGACAGCACCGCCATCCGACAGGTGCTTTGCAGGTTGTGCCGGGGAAAGCGGACTGGCCCTGGCTGGAAGGCGCTGCAGCTAGGCGCTCCCCCAAGTGTCGGAGGCAAAGGCCGCGTGAGCTTGCCGTCCCCGGCACGGCTCTCTGTGCGAGACGTAGCCCAGAAGCTTTCCCTTTCCATTCAGAGCACCAGAGAGGCAGAATGCAGTGGTACGTATTGCTCAGGAGGAAAGGGGCACGGCCCGGCCGCGTTCGGGCAGAAGCAGCGCGCTGGAGCGCTTCGCTGCCGGCACAGAGTTCCGGGCGAGAGGCAGACGACCGGTCCGCCTCCGGGAGAACGAAGGTACGGCGTGCTCGAAAAGGCGAGGAACGAAGCCGCGGAGCACCGGGCTCGGGTGCGCGTCGTCCGGGCTTGCGAGACGAGCGTGGCTGCCACTCTCCTGCCTGCAGAATTCACCTTACAGCCTCAGGAAGGAGGACGACGCGCCACAGTTACTTGTGCTGCTGCTGCTGCCTAGTCCTCTTGCAGAGCTCTGTGGAGGCAAATGCACTTCCCTTCCGTCTCCGAGTTTCGGAGAACACGATGGTAGGGTGCAGCGGAGCAGGGAAGTACAGAAGTGCACCGCTGAGATTGCTGTTGCTTACGTGCAGAAGGCGAAGGTGCAAGCCAGCACTGGCTTTTGCTTCTAGAGCCGTTCTCCAGGAGAGCAGCTGCTGGAGGTTGACAGCGGTAGCTGCGAGGCTGAAAAACAAGGCAGGACGTCGGGCTTAGAAGAAAGGCACAGGGGCCACAGTGTGATGTGCGCTTTTGGAAGGCTGCTCGGAGAAGGGGCACTTTCGGAGAGCTTTCTGCTTTGACCTGTGCTCCTGGCCGAGCTCTAGCTGCTGGGACTCTGAAAGGCTGAATGACTAGGAAAGTGCTTGTGTCCACGCTGTGGATTGAGCACGATCCTTTTTGCAGCAGCGAGAACACACTCGGCCCACTGGGCTCGTGAACGAGCGTTTACCAGACGTCTGCAATTCGGTGCACTGCACACACAAGCCCGGTGCTCCCCGGTTTCTTTCTCCGCCTGCCGTTGTCTGGACAGAAGAGAAGCCCAGCCACGGCATCCTACTCGGCCGCTTTTCGGCGTGTGCACTGCCCGCATACACACGGGTGCTGTGCTCGGCTTTCCCTCGGCTCCAGGCACAAGGGTGCTTTCTCAGTTTTGCAGCGTCCCCGGTTCCCCACGTTGCCCTCGCTCAGCGAAACGTGCCGGGGGAGAAGCACTTGCTGGATGAGTCTTTCCGTGTGCAAGACTTTGAACGCAGCACCACAATCTGGGCCACGAGGAAGCCTTGATGAAGAAGGTGGTTTTGTCCTGGCACCTCTCTCCAGTGCGAGATGCCTGCCGAAGCTCTTTGCCTCTTGCGAGAGTGCGGTGGGCAGCGGGGTAAACTGGAGCCGAGAAGGACCGGGCAGACAGCACCGCCATCCGACAGGTGCTTTGCAGGTTGTGCCGGGGAAAGCGGACTGGCCCTGGCTGGAAGGCGCTGCAGCTAGGCGCTCCCCCAAGTGTCGGAGGCAAAGGCCGCGTGAGCTTGCCGTCCCCGGCACGGCTCTCTGTGCGAGACGTAGCCCAGAAGCTTTCCCTTTCCATTCAGAGCACCAGAGAGGCAGAATGCAGTGGTACGTATTGCTCAGGAGGAAAGGGGCACGGCCCGGCCGCGTTCGGGCAGAAGCAGCGCGCTGGAGCGCTTCGCTGCCGGCACAGAGTTCCGGGCGAGAGGCAGACGACCGGTCCGCCTCCGGGAGAACGAAGGTACGGCGTGCTCGAAAAGGCGAGGAACGAAGCCGCGGAGCACCGGGCTCGGGTGCGCGTCGTCCGGGCTTGCGAGACGAGCGTGGCTGCCACTCTCCTGCCTGCAGAATTCACCTTACAGCCTCAGGAAGGAGGACGACGCGCCACAGTTACTTGTGCTGCTGCTGCTGCCTAGTCCTCTTGCAGAGCTCTGTGGAGGCAAATGCACTTCCCTTCCGTCTCCGAGTTTCGGAGAACACGATGGTAGGGTGCAGCGGAGCAGGGAAGTACAGAAGTGCACCGCTGAGATTGCTGTTGCTTACGTGCAGAAGGCGAAGGTGCAAGCCAGCACTGGCTTTTGCTTCTAGAGCCGTTCTCCAGGAGAGCAGCTGCTGGAGGTTGACAGCGGTAGCTGCGAGGCTGAAAAACAAGGCAGGACGTCGGGCTTAGAAGAAAGGCACAGGGGCCACAGTGTGATGTGCGCTTTTGGAAGGCTGCTCGGAGAAGGGGCACTTTCGGAGAGCTTTCTGCTTTGACCTGTGCTCCTGGCCGAGCTCTAGCTGCTGGGACTCTGAAAGGCTGAATGACTAGGAAAGTGCTTGTGTCCACGCTGTGGATTGAGCACGATCCTTTTTGCAGCAGCGAGAACACACTCGGCCCACTGGGCTCGTGAACGAGCGTTTACCAGACGTCTGCAATTCGGTGCACTGCACACACAAGCCCGGTGCTCCCCGGTTTCTTTCTCCGCCTGCCGTTGTCTGGACAGAAGAGAAGCCCAGCCACGGCATCCTACTCGGCCGCTTTTCGGCGTGTGCACTGCCCGCATACACACGGGTGCTGTGCTCGGCTTTCCCTCGGCTCCAGGCACAAGGGTGCTTTCTCAGTTTTGCAGCGTCCCCGGTTCCCCACGTTGCCCTCGCTCAGCGAAACGTGCCGGGGGAGAAGCACTTGCTGGATGAGTCTTTCCGTGTGCAAGACTTTGAACGCAGCACCACAATCTGGGCCACGAGGAAGCCTTGATGAAGAAGGTGGTTTTGTCCTGGCACCTCTCTCCAGTGCGAGATGCCTGCCGAAGCTCTTTGCCTCTTGCGAGAGTGCGGTGGGCAGCGGGGTAAACTGGAGCCGAGAAGGACCGGGCAGACAGCACCGCCATCCGACAGGTGCTTTGCAGGTTGTGCCGGGGAAAGCGGACTGGCCCTGGCTGGAAGGCGCTGCAGCTAGGCGCTCCCCCAAGTGTCGGAGGCAAAGGCCGCGTGAGCTTGCCGTCCCCGGCACGGCTCTCTGTGCGAGACGTAGCCCAGAAGCTTTCCCTTTCCATTCAGAGCACCAGAGAGGCAGAATGCAGTGGTACGTATTGCTCAGGAGGAAAGGGGCACGGCCCGGCCGCGTTCGGGCAGAAGCAGCGCGCTGGAGCGCTTCGCTGCCGGCACAGAGTTCCGGGCGAGAGGCAGACGACCGGTCCGCCTCCGGGAGAACGAAGGTACGGCGTGCTCGAAAAGGCGAGGAACGAAGCCGCGGAGCACCGGGCTCGGGTGCGCGTCGTCCGGGCTTGCGAGACGAGCGTGGCTGCCACTCTCCTGCCTGCAGAATTCACCTTACAGCCTCAGGAAGGAGGACGACGCGCCACAGTTACTTGTGCTGCTGCTGCTGCCTAGTCCTCTTGCAGAGCTCTGTGGAGGCAAATGCACTTCCCTTCCGTCTCCGAGTTTCGGAGAACACGATGGTAGGGTGCAGCGGAGCAGGGAAGTACAGAAGTGCACCGCTGAGATTGCTGTTGCTTACGTGCAGAAGGCGAAGGTGCAAGCCAGCACTGGCTTTTGCTTCTAGAGCCGTTCTCCAGGAGAGCAGCTGCTGGAGGTTGACAGCGGTAGCTGCGAGGCTGAAAAACAAGGCAGGACGTCGGGCTTAGAAGAAAGGCACAGGGGCCACAGTGTGATGTGCGCTTTTGGAAGGCTGCTCGGAGAAGGGGCACTTTCGGAGAGCTTTCTGCTTTGACCTGTGCTCCTGGCCGAGCTCTAGCTGCTGGGACTCTGAAAGGCTGAATGACTAGGAAAGTGCTTGTGTCCACGCTGTGGATTGAGCACGATCCTTTTTGCAGCAGCGAGAACACACTCGGCCCACTGGGCTCGTGAACGAGCGTTTACCAGACGTCTGCAATTCGGTGCACTGCACACACAAGCCCGGTGCTCCCCGGTTTCTTTCTCCGCCTGCCGTTGTCTGGACAGAAGAGAAGCCCAGCCACGGCATCCTACTCGGCCGCTTTTCGGCGTGTGCACTGCCCGCATACACACGGGTGCTGTGCTCGGCTTTCCCTCGGCTCCAGGCACAAGGGTGCTTTCTCAGTTTTGCAGCGTCCCCGGTTCCCCACGTTGCCCTCGCTCAGCGAAACGTGCCGGGGGAGAAGCACTTGCTGGATGAGTCTTTCCGTGTGCAAGACTTTGAACGCAGCACCACAATCTGGGCCACGAGGAAGCCTTGATGAAGAAGGTGGTTTTGTCCTGGCACCTCTCTCCAGTGCGAGATGCCTGCCGAAGCTCTTTGCCTCTTGCGAGAGTGCGGTGGGCAGCGGGGTAAACTGGAGCCGAGAAGGACTGGGCAGACAGCACCGCCATCCGACAGGTGCTTTGCAGGTTGTGCCGGGGAAAGCGGACTGGCCCTGGCTGGAAGGCGCTGCAGCTAGGCGCTCCCCCAAGTGTCGGAGGCAAAGGCCGCGTGAGCTTGCCGTCCCCGGCACGGCTCTCTGTGCGAGACGTAGCCCAGAAGCTTTCCCTTTCCATTCAGAGCACCAGAGAGGCAGAATGCAGTGGTACGTATTGCTCAGGAGGAAAGGGGCACGGCCCGGCCGCGTTCGGGCAGAAGCAGCGCGCTGGAGCGCTTCGCTGCCGGCACAGAGTTCCGGGCGAGAGGCAGACGACCGGTCCGCCTCCGGGAGAACGAAGGTACGGCGTGCTCGAAAAGGCGAGGAACGAAGCCGCGGAGCACCGGGCTCGGGTGCGCGTCGTCCGGGCTTGCGAGACGAGCGTGGCTGCCACTCTCCTGCCTGCAGAATTCACCTTACAGCCTCAGGAAGGAGGACGACGCGCCACAGTTACTTGTGCTGCTGCTGCTGCCTAGTCCTCTTGCAGAGCTCTGTGGAGGCAAATGCACTTCCCTTCCGTCTCCGAGTTTCGGAGAACACGATGGTAGGGTGCAGCGGAGCAGGGAAGTACAGAAGTGCACCGCTGAGATTGCTGTTGCTTACGTGCAGAAGGCGAAGGTGCAAGCCAGCACTGGCTTTTGCTTCTAGAGCCGTTCTCCAGGAGAGCAGCTGCTGGAGGTTGACAGCGGTAGCTGCGAGGCTGAAAAACAAGGCAGGACGTCGGGCTTAGAAGAAAGGCACAGGGGCCACAGTGTGATGTGCGCTTTTGGAAGGCTGCTCGGAGAAGGGGCACTTTCGGAGAGCTTTCTGCTTTGACCTGTGCTCCTGGCCGAGCTCTAGCTGCTGGGACTCTGAAAGGCTGAATGACTAGGAAAGTGCTTGTGTCCACGCTGTGGATTGAGCACGATCCTTTTTGCAGCAGCGAGAACACACTCGGCCCACTGGGCTCGTGAACGAGCGTTTACCAGACGTCTGCAATTCGGTGCACTGCACACACAAGCCCGGTGCTCCCCGGTTTCTTTCTCCGCCTGCCGTTGTCTGGACAGAAGAGAAGCCCAGCCACGGCATCCTACTCGGCCGCTTTTCGGCGTGTGCACTGCCCGCATACACACGGGTGCTGTGCTCGGCTTTCCCTCGGCTCCAGGCACAAGGGTGCTTTCTCAGTTTTGCAGCGTCCCCGGTTCCCCACGTTGCCCTCGCTCAGCGAAACGTGCCGGGGGAGAAGCACTTGCTGGATGAGTCTTTCCGTGTGCAAGACTTTGAACGCAGCACCACAATCTGGGCCACGAGGAAGCCTTGATGAAGAAGGTGGTTTTGTCCTGGCACCTCTCTCCAGTGCGAGATGCCTGCCGAAGCTCTTTGCCTCTTGCGAGAGTGCGGTGGGCAGCGGGGTAAACTGGAGCCGAGAAGGACCGGGCAGACAGCACCGCCATCCGACAGGTGCTTTGCAGGTTGTGCCGGGGAAAGCGGACTGGCCCTGGCTGGAAGGCGCTGCAGCTAGGCGCTCCCCCAAGTGTCGGAGGCAAAGGCCGCGTGAGCTTGCCGTCCCCGGCACGGCTCTCTGTGCGAGACGTAGCCCAGAAGCTTTCCCTTTCCATTCAGAGCACCAGAGAGGCAGAATGCAGTGGTACGTATTGCTCAGGAGGAAAGGGGCACGGCCCGGCCGCGTTCGGGCAGAAGCAGCGCGCTGGAGCGCTTCGCTGCCGGCACAGAGTTCCGGGCGAGAGGCAGACGACCGGTCCGCCTCCGGGAGAACGAAGGTACGGCGTGCTCGAAAAGGCGAGGAACGAAGCCGCGGAGCACCGGGCTCGGGTGCGCGTCGTCCGGGCTTGCGAGACGAGCGTGGCTGCCACTCTCCTGCCTGCAGAATTCACCTTACAGCCTCAGGAAGGAGGACGACGCGCCACAGTTACTTGTGCTGCTGCTGCTGCCTAGTCCTCTTGCAGAGCTCTGTGGAGGCAAATGCACTTCCCTTCCGTCTCCGAGTTTCGGAGAACACGATGGTAGGGTGCAGCGGAGCAGGGAAGTACAGAAGTGCACCGCTGAGATTGCTGTTGCTTACGTGCAGAAGGCGAAGGTGCAAGCCAGCACTGGCTTTTGCTTCTAGAGCCGTTCTCCAGGAGAGCAGCTGCTGGAGGTTGACAGCGGTAGCTGCGAGGCTGAAAAACAAGGCAGGACGTCGGGCTTAGAAGAAAGGCACAGGGGCCACAGTGTGATGTGCGCTTTTGGAAGGCTGCTCGGAGAAGGGGCACTTTCGGAGAGCTTTCTGCTTTGACCTGTGCTCCTGGCCGAGCTCTAGCTGCTGGGACTCTGAAAGGCTGAATGACTAGGAAAGTGCTTGTGTCCACGCTGTGGATTGAGCACGATCCTTTTTGCAGCAGCGAGAACACACTCGGCCCACTGGGCTCGTGAACGAGCGTTTACCAGACGTCTGCAATTCGGTGCACTGCACACACAAGCCCGGTGCTCCCCGGTTTCTTTCTCCGCCTGCCGTTGTCTGGACAGAAGAGAAGCCCAGCCACGGCATCCTACTCGGCCGCTTTTCGGCGTGTGCACTGCCCGCATACACACGGGTGCTGTGCTCGGCTTTCCCTCGGCTCCAGGCACAAGGGTGCTTTCTCAGTTTTGCAGCGTCCCCGGTTCCCCACGTTGCCCTCGCTCAGCGAAACGTGCCGGGGGAGAAGCACTTGCTGGATGAGTCTTTCCGTGTGCAAGACTTTGAACGCAGCACCACAATCTGGGCCACGAGGAAGCCTTGATGAAGAAGGTGGTTTTGTCCTGGCACCTCTCTCCAGTGCGAGATGCCTGCCGAAGCTCTTTGCCTCTTGCGAGAGTGCGGTGGGCAGCGGGGTAAACTGGAGCCGAGAAGGACCGGGCAGACAGCACCGCCATCCGACAGGTGCTTTGCAGGTTGTGCCGGGGAAAGCGGACTGGCCCTGGCTGGAAGGCGCTGCAGCTAGGCGCTCCCCCAAGTGTCGGAGGCAAAGGCCGCGTGAGCTTGCCGTCCCCGGCACGGCTCTCTGTGCGAGACGTAGCCCAGAAGCTTTCCCTTTCCATTCAGAGCACCAGAGAGGCAGAATGCAGTGGTACGTATTGCTCAGGAGGAAAGGGGCACGGCCCGGCCGCGTTCGGGCAGAAGCAGCGCGCTGGAGCGCTTCGCTGCCGGCACAGAGTTCCGGGCGAGAGGCAGACGACCGGTCCGCCTCCGGGAGAACGAAGGTACGGCGTGCTCGAAAAGGCGAGGAACGAAGCCGCGGAGCACCGGGCTCGGGTGCGCGTCGTCCGGGCTTGCGAGACGAGCGTGGCTGCCACTCTCCTGCCTGCAGAATTCACCTTACAGCCTCAGGAAGGAGGACGACGCGCCACAGTTACTTGTGCTGCTGCTGCTGCCTAGTCCTCTTGCAGAGCTCTGTGGAGGCAAATGCACTTCCCTTCCGTCTCCGAGTTTCGGAGAACACGATGGTAGGGTGCAGCGGAGCAGGGAAGTACAGAAGTGCACCGCTGAGATTGCTGTTGCTTACGTGCAGAAGGCGAAGGTGCAAGCCAGCACTGGCTTTTGCTTCTAGAGCCGTTCTCCAGGAGAGCAGCTGCTGGAGGTTGACAGCGGTAGCTGCGAGGCTGAAAAACAAGGCAGGACGTCGGGCTTAGAAGAAAGGCACAGGGGCCACAGTGTGATGTGCGCTTTTGGAAGGCTGCTCGGAGAAGGGGCACTTTCGGAGAGCTTTCTGCTTTGACCTGTGCTCCTGGCCGAGCTCTAGCTGCTGGGACTCTGAAAGGCTGAATGACTAGGAAAGTGCTTGTGTCCACGCTGTGGATTGAGCACGATCCTTTTTGCAGCAGCGAGAACACACTCGGCCCACTGGGCTCGTGAACGAGCGTTTACCAGACGTCTGCAATTCGGTGCACTGCACACACAAGCCCGGTGCTCCCCGGTTTCTTTCTCCGCCTGCCGTTGTCTGGACAGAAGAGAAGCCCAGCCACGGCATCCTACTCGGCCGCTTTTCGGCGTGTGCACTGCCCGCATACACACGGGTGCTGTGCTCGGCTTTCCCTCGGCTCCAGGCACAAGGGTGCTTTCTCAGTTTTGCAGCGTCCCCGGTTCCCCACGTTGCCCTCGCTCAGCGAAACGTGCCGGGGGAGAAGCACTTGCTGGATGAGTCTTTCCGTGTGCAAGACTTTGAACGCAGCACCACAATCTGGGCCACGAGGAAGCCTTGATGAAGAAGGTGGTTTTGTCCTGGCACCTCTCTCCAGTGCGAGATGCCTGCCGAAGCTCTTTGCCTCTTGCGAGAGTGCGGTGGGCAGCGGGGTAAACTGGAGCCGAGAAGGACCGGGCAGACAGCACCGCCATCCGACAGGTGCTTTGCAGGTTGTGCCGGGGAAAGCGGACTGGCCCTGGCTGGAAGGCGCTGCAGCTAGGCGCTCCCCCAAGTGTCGGAGGCAAAGGCCGCGTGAGCTTGCCGTCCCCGGCACGGCTCTCTGTGCGAGACGTAGCCCAGAAGCTTTCCCTTTCCATTCAGAGCACCAGAGAGGCAGAATGCAGTGGTACGTATTGCTCAGGAGGAAAGGGGCACGGCCCGGCCGCGTTCGGGCAGAAGCAGCGCGCTGGAGCGCTTCGCTGCCGGCACAGAGTTCCGGGCGAGAGGCAGACGACCGGTCCGCCTCCGGGAGAACGAAGGTACGGCGTGCTCGAAAAGGCGAGGAACGAAGCCGCGGAGCACCGGGCTCGGGTGCGCGTCGTCCGGGCTTGCGAGACGAGCGTGGCTGCCACTCTCCTGCCTGCAGAATTCACCTTACAGCCTCAGGAAGGAGGACGACGCGCCACAGTTACTTGTGCTGCTGCTGCTGCCTAGTCCTCTTGCAGAGCTCTGTGGAGGCAAATGCACTTCCCTTCCGTCTCCGAGTTTCGGAGAACACGATGGTAGGGTGCAGCGGAGCAGGGAAGTACAGAAGTGCACCGCTGAGATTGCTGTTGCTTACGTGCAGAAGGCGAAGGTGCAAGCCAGCACTGGCTTTTGCTTCTAGAGCCGTTCTCCAGGAGAGCAGCTGCTGGAGGTTGACAGCGGTAGCTGCGAGGCTGAAAAACAAGGCAGGACGTCGGGCTTAGAAGAAAGGCACAGGGGCCACAGTGTGATGTGCGCTTTTGGAAGGCTGCTCGGAGAAGGGGCACTTTCGGAGAGCTTTCTGCTTTGACCTGTGCTCCTGGCCGAGCTCTAGCTGCTGGGACTCTGAAAGGCTGAATGACTAGGAAAGTGCTTGTGTCCACACTGTGGATTGAGCACGATCCTTTTTGCAGCAGCGAGAACACACTCGGCCCACTGGGCTCGTGAACGAGCGTTTACCAGACGTCTGCAATTCGGTGCACTGCACACACAAGCCCGGTGCTCCCCGGTTTCTTTCTCCGCCTGCCGTTGTCTGGACAGAAGAGAAGCCCAGCCACGGCATCCTACTCGGCCGCTTTTCGGCGTGTGCACTGCCCGCATACACACGGGTGCTGTGCTCGGCTTTCCCTCGGCTCCAGGCACAAGGGTGCTTTCTCAGTTTTGCAGCGTCCCCGGTTCCCCACGTTGCCCTCGCTCAGCGAAACGTGCCGGGGGAGAAGCACTTGCTGGATGAGTCTTTCCGTGTGCAAGACTTTGAACGCAGCACCACAATCTGGGCCACGAGGAAGCCTTGATGAAGAAGGTGGTTTTGTCCTGGCACCTCTCTCCAGTGCGAGATGCCTGCCGAAGCTCTTTGCCTCTTGCGAGAGTGCGGTGGGCAGCGGGGTAAACTGGAGCCGAGAAGGACCGGGCAGACAGCACCGCCATCCGACAGGTGCTTTGCAGGTTGTGCCGGGGAAAGCGGACTGGCCCTGGCTGGAAGGCGCTGCAGCTAGGCGCTCCCCCAAGTGTCGGAGGCAAAGGCCGCGTGAGCTTGCCGTCCCCGGCACGGCTCTCTGTGCGAGACGTAGCCCAGAAGCTTTCCCTTTCCATTCAGAGCACCAGAGAGGCAGAATGCAGTGGTACGTATTGCTCAGGAGGAAAGGGGCACGGCCCGGCCGCGTTCGGGCAGAAGCAGCGCGCTGGAGCGCTTCGCTGCCGGCACAGAGTTCCGGGCGAGAGGCAGACGACCGGTCCGCCTCCGGGAGAACGAAGGTACGGCGTGCTCGAAAAGGCGAGGAACGAAGCCGCGGAGCACCGGGCTCGGGTGCGCGTCGTCCGGGCTTGCGAGACGAGCGTGGCTGCCACTCTCCTGCCTGCAGAATTCACCTTACAGCCTCAGGAAGGAGGACGACGCGCCACAGTTACTTGTGCTGCTGCTGCTGCCTAGTCCTCTTGCAGAGCTCTGTGGAGGCAAATGCACTTCCCTTCCGTCTCCGAGTTTCGGAGAACACGATGGTAGGGTGCAGCGGAGCAGGGAAGTACAGAAGTGCACCGCTGAGATTGCTGTTGCTTACGTGCAGAAGGCGAAGGTGCAAGCCAGCACTGGCTTTTGCTTCTAGAGCCGTTCTCCAGGAGAGCAGCTGCTGGAGGTTGACAGCGGTAGCTGCGAGGCTGAAAAACAAGGCAGGACGTCGGGCTTAGAAGAAAGGCACAGGGGCCACAGTGTGATGTGCGCTTTTGGAAGGCTGCTCGGAGAAGGGGCACTTTCGGAGAGCTTTCTGCTTTGACCTGTGCTCCTGGCCGAGCTCTAGCTGCTGGGACTCTGAAAGGCTGAATGACTAGGAAAGTGCTTGTGTCCACGCTGTGGACTGAGCACGATCCTTTTTGCAGCAGCGAGAACACACTCGGCCCACTGGGCTCGTGAACGAGCGTTTACCAGACGTCTGCAATTCGGTGCACTGCACACACAAGCCCGGTGCTCCCCGGTTTCTTTCTCCGCCTGCCGTTGTCTGGACAGAAGAGAAGCCCAGCCACGGCATCCTACTCGGCCGCTTTTCGGCGTGTGCACTGCCCGCATACACACGGGTGCTGTGCTCGGCTTTCCCTCGGCTCCAGGCACAAGGGTGCTTTCTCAGTTTTGCAGCGTCCCCGGTTCCCCACGTTGCCCTCGCTCAGCGAAACGTGCCGGGGGAGAAGCACTTGCTGGATGAGTCTTTCCGTGTGCAAGACTTTGAACGCAGCACCACAATCTGGGCCACGAGGAAGCCTTGATGAAGAAGGTGGTTTTGTCCTGGCACCTCTCTCCAGTGCGAGATGCCTGCCGAAGCTCTTTGCCTCTTGCGAGAGTGCGGTGGGCAGCGGGGTAAACTGGAGCCGAGAAGGACCGGGCAGACAGCACCGCCATCCGACAGGTGCTTTGCAGGTTGTGCCGGGGAAAGCGGACTGGCCCTGGCTGGAAGGCGCTGCAGCTAGGCGCTCCCCCAAGTGTCGGAGGCAAAGGCCGCGTGAGCTTGCCGTCCCCGGCACGGCTCTCTGTGCGAGACGTAGCCCAGAAGCTTTCCCTTTCCATTCAGAGCACCAGAGAGGCAGAATGCAGTGGTACGTATTGCTCAGGAGGAAAGGGGCACGGCCCGGCCGCGTTCGGGCAGAAGCAGCGCGCTGGAGCGCTTCGCTGCCGGCACAGAGTTCCGGGCGAGAGGCAGACGACCGGTCCGCCTCCGGGAGAACGAAGGTACGGCGTGCTCGAAAAGGCGAGGAACGAAGCCGCGGAGCACCGGGCTCGGGTGCGCGTCGTCCGGGCTTGCGAGACGAGCGTGGCTGCCACTCTCCTGCCTGCAGAATTCACCTTACAGCCTCAGGAAGGAGGACGACGCGCCACAGTTACTTGTGCTGCTGCTGCTGCCTAGTCCTCTTGCAGAGCTCTGTGGAGGCAAATGCACTTCCCTTCCGTCTCCGAGTTTCGGAGAACACGATGGTAGGGTGCAGCGGAGCAGGGAAGTACAGAAGTGCACCGCTGAGATTGCTGTTGCTTACGTGCAGAAGGCGAAGGTGCAAGCCAGCACTGGCTTTTGCTTCTAGAGCCGTTCTCCAGGAGAGCAGCTGCTGGAGGTTGACAGCGGTAGCTGCGAGGCTGAAAAACAAGGCAGGACGTCGGGCTTAGAAGAAAGGCACAGGGGCCACAGTGTGATGTGCGCTTTTGGAAGGCTGCTCGGAGAAGGGGCACTTTCGGAGAGCTTTCTGCTTTGACCTGTGCTCCTGGCCGAGCTCTAGCTGCTGGGACTCTGAAAGGCTGAATGACTAGGAAAGTGCTTGTGTCCACGCTGTGGATTGAGCACGATCCTTTTTGCAGCAGCGAGAACACACTCGGCCCACTGGGCTCGTGAACGAGCGTTTACCAGACGTCTGCAATTCGGTGCACTGCACACACAAGCCCGGTGCTCCCCGGTTTCTTTCTCCGCCTGCCGTTGTCTGGACAGAAGAGAAGCCCAGCCACGGCATCCTACTCGGCCGCTTTTCGGCGTGTGCACTGCCCGCATACACACGGGTGCTGTGCTCGGCTTTCCCTCGGCTCCAGGCACAAGGGTGCTTTCTCAGTTTTGCAGCGTCCCCGGTTCCCCACGTTGCCCTCGCTCAGCGAAACGTGCCGGGGGAGAAGCACTTGCTGGATGAGTCTTTCCGTGTGCAAGACTTTGAACGCAGCACCACAATCTGGGCCACGAGGAAGCCTTGATGAAGAAGGTGGTTTTGTCCTGGCACCTCTCTCCAGTGCGAGATGCCTGCCGAAGCTCTTTGCCTCTTGCGAGAGTGCGGTGGGCAGCGGGGTAAACTGGAGCCGAGAAGGACCGGGCAGACAGCACCGCCATCCGACAGGTGCTTTGCAGGTTGTGCCGGGGAAAGCGGACTGGCCCTGGCTGGAAGGCGCTGCAGCTAGGCGCTCCCCCAAGTGTCGGAGGCAAAGGCCGCGTGAGCTTGCCGTCCCCGGCACGGCTCTCTGTGCGAGACGTAGCCCAGAAGCTTTCCCTTTCCATTCAGAGCACCAGAGAGGCAGAATGCAGTGGTACGTATTGCTCAGGAGGAAAGGGGCACGGCCCGGCCGCGTTCGGGCAGAAGCAGCGCGCTGGAGCGCTTCGCTGCCGGCACAGAGTTCCGGGCGAGAGGCAGACGACCGGTCCGCCTCCGGGAGAACGAAGGTACGGCGTGCTCGAAAAGGCGAGGAACGAAGCCGCGGAGCACCGGGCTCGGGTGCGCGTCGTCCGGGCTTGCGAGACGAGCGTGGCTGCCACTCTCCTGCCTGCAGAATTCACCTTACAGCCTCAGGAAGGAGGACGACGCGCCACAGTTACTTGTGCTGCTGCTGCTGCCTAGTCCTCTTGCAGAGCTCTGTGGAGGCAAATGCACTTCCCTTCCGTCTCCGAGTTTCGGAGAACACGATGGTAGGGTGCAGCGGAGCAGGGAAGTACAGAAGTGCACCGCTGAGATTGCTGTTGCTTACGTGCAGAAGGCGAAGGTGCAAGCCAGCACTGGCTTTTGCTTCTAGAGCCGTTCTCCAGGAGAGCAGCTGCTGGAGGTTGACAGCGGTAGCTGCGAGGCTGAAAAACAAGGCAGGACGTCGGGCTTAGAAGAAAGGCACAGGGGCCACAGTGTGATGTGCGCTTTTGGAAGGCTGCTCGGAGAAGGGGCACTTTCGGAGAGCTTTCTGCTTTGACCTGTGCTCCTGGCCGAGCTCTAGCTGCTGGGACTCTGAAAGGCTGAATGACTAGGAAAGTGCTTGTGTCCACGCTGTGGATTGAGCACGATCCTTTTTGCAGCAGCGAGAACACACTCGGCCCACTGGGCTCGTGAACGAGCGTTTACCAGACGTCTGCAATTCGGTGCACTGCACACACAAGCCCGGTGCTCCCCGGTTTCTTTCTCCGCCTGCCGTTGTCTGGACAGAAGAGAAGCCCAGCCACGGCATCCTACTCGGCCGCTTTTCGGCGTGTGCACTGCCCGCATACACACGGGTGCTGTGCTCGGCTTTCCCTCGGCTCCAGGCACAAGGGTGCTTTCTCAGTTTTGCAGCGTCCCCGGTTCCCCACGTTGCCCTCGCTCAGCGAAACGTGCCGGGGGAGAAGCACTTGCTGGATGAGTCTTTCCGTGTGCAAGACTTTGAACGCAGCACCACAATCTGGGCCACGAGGAAGCCTTGATGAAGAAGGTGGTTTTGTCCTGTCACCTCTCTCCAGTGCGAGATGCCTGCCGAAGCTCTTTGCCTCTTGCGAGAGTGCGGTGGGCAGCGGGGTAAACTGGAGCCGAGAAGGACCGGGCAGACAGCACCGCCATCCGACAGGTGCTTTGCAGGTTGTGCCGGGGAAAGCGGACTGGCCCTGGCTGGAAGGCGCTGCAGCTAGGCGCTCCCCCAAGTGTCGGAGGCAAAGGCCGCGTGAGCTTGCCGTCCCCGGCACGGCTCTCTGTGCGAGACGTAGCCCAGAAGCTTTCCCTTTCCATTCAGAGCACCAGAGAGGCAGAATGCAGTGGTACGTATTGCTCAGGAGGAAAGGGGCACGGCCCGGCCGCGTTCGGGCAGAAGCAGCGCGCTGGAGCGCTTCGCTGCCGGCACAGAGTTCCGGGCGAGAGGCAGACGACCGGTCCGCCTCCGGGAGAACGAAGGTACGGCGTGCTCGAAAAGGCGAGGAACGAAGCCGCGGAGCACCGGGCTCGGGTGCGCGTCGTCCGGGCTTGCGAGACGAGCGTGGCTGCCACTCTCCTGCCTGCAGAATTCACCTTACAGCCTCAGGAAGGAGGACGACGCGCCACAGTTACTTGTGCTGCTGCTGCTGCCTAGTCCTCTTGCAGAGCTCTGTGGAGGCAAATGCACTTCCCTTCCGTCTCCGAGTTTCGGAGAACACGATGGTAGGGTGCAGCGGAGCAGGGAAGTACAGAAGTGCACCGCTGAGATTGCTGTTGCTTACGTGCAGAAGGCGAAGGTGCAAGCCAGCACTGGCTTTTGCTTCTAGAGCCGTTCTCCAGGAGAGCAGCTGCTGGAGGTTGACAGCGGTAGCTGCGAGGCTGAAAAACAAGGCAGGACGTCGGGCTTAGAAGAAAGGCACAGGGGCCACAGTGTGATGTGCGCTTTTGGAAGGCTGCTCGGAGAAGGGGCACTTTCGGAGAGCTTTCTGCTTTGACCTGTGCTCCTGGCCGAGCTCTAGCTGCTGGGACTCTGAAAGGCTGAATGACTAGGAAAGTGCTTGTGTCCACGCTGTGGATTGAGCACGATCCTTTTTGCAGCAGCGAGAACACACTCGGCCCACTGGGCTCGTGAACGAGCGTTTACCAGACGTCTGCAATTCGGTGCACTGCACACACAAGCCCGGTGCTCCCCGGTTTCTTTCTCCGCCTGCCGTTGTCTGGACAGAAGAGAAGCCCAGCCACGGCATCCTACTCGGCCGCTTTTCGGCGTGTGCACTGCCCGCATACACACGGGTGCTGTGCTCGGCTTTCCCTCGGCTCCAGGCACAAGGGTGCTTTCTCAGTTTTGCAGCGTCCCCGGTTCCCCACGTTGCCCTCGCTCAGCGAAACGTGCCGGGGGAGAAGCACTTGCTGGATGAGTCTTTCCGTGTGCAAGACTTTGAACGCAGCACCACAATCTGGGCCACGAGGAAGCCTTGATGAAGAAGGTGGTTTTGTCCTGGCACCTCTCTCCAGTGCGAGATGCCTGCCGAAGCTCTTTGCCTCTTGCGAGAGTGCGGTGGGCAGCGGGGTAAACTGGAGCCGAGAAGGACCGGGCAGACAGCACCGCCATCCGACAGGTGCTTTGCAGGTTGTGCCGGGGAAAGCGGACTGGCCCTGGCTGGAAGGCGCTGCAGCTAGGCGCTCCCCCAAGTGTCGGAGGCAAAGGCCGCGTGAGCTTGCCGTCCCCGGCACGGCTCTCTGTGCGAGACGTAGCCCAGAAGCTTTCCCTTTCCATTCAGAGCACCAGAGAGGCAGAATGCAGTGGTACGTATTGCTCAGGAGGAAAGGGGCACGGCCCGGCCGCGTTCGGGCAGAAGCAGCGCGCTGGAGCGCTTCGCTGCCGGCACAGAGTTCCGGGCGAGAGGCAGACGACCGGTCCGCCTCCGGGAGAACGAAGGTACGGCGTGCTCGAAAAGGCGAGGAACGAAGCCGCGGAGCACCGGGCTCGGGTGCGCGTCGTCCGGGCTTGCGAGACGAGCGTGGCTGCCACTCTCCTGCCTGCAGAATTCACCTTACAGCCTCAGGAAGGAGGACGACGCGCCACAGTTACTTGTGCTGCTGCTGCTGCCTAGTCCTCTTGCAGAGCTCTGTGGAGGCAAATGCACTTCCCTTCCGTCTCCGAGTTTCGGAGAACACGATGGTAGGGTGCAGCGGAGCAGGGAAGTACAGAAGTGCACCGCTGAGATTGCTGTTGCTTACGTGCAGAAGGCGAAGGTGCAAGCCAGCACTGGCTTTTGCTTCTAGAGCCGTTCTCCAGGAGAGCAGCTGCTGGAGGTTGACAGCGGTAGCTGCGAGGCTGAAAAACAAGGCAGGACGTCGGGCTTAGAAGAAAGGCACAGGGGCCACAGTGTGATGTGCGCTTTTGGAAGGCTGCTCGGAGAAGGGGCACTTTCGGAGAGCTTTCTGCTTTGACCTGTGCTCCTGGCCGAGCTCTAGCTGCTGGGACTCTGAAAGGCTGAATGACTAGGAAAGTGCTTGTGTCCACGCTGTGGATTGAGCACGATCCTTTTTGCAGCAGCGAGAACACACTCGGCCCACTGGGCTCGTGAACGAGCGTTTACCAGACGTCTGCAATTCGGTGCACTGCACACACAAGCCCGGTGCTCCCCGGTTTCTTTCTCCGCCTGCCGTTGTCTGGACAGAAGAGAAGCCCAGCCACGGCATCCTACTCGGCCGCTTTTCGGCGTGTGCACTGCCCGCATACACACGGGTGCTGTGCTCGGCTTTCCCTCGGCTCCAGGCACAAGGGTGCTTTCTCAGTTTTGCAGCGTCCCCGGTTCCCCACGTTGCCCTCGCTCAGCGAAACGTGCCGGGGGAGAAGCACTTGCTGGATGAGTCTTTCCGTGTGCAAGACTTTGAACGCAGCACCACAATCTGGGCCACGAGGAAGCCTTGATGAAGAAGGTGGTTTTGTCCTGGCACCTCTCTCCAGTGCGAGATGCCTGCCGAAGCTCTTTGCCTCTTGCGAGAGTGCGGTGGGCAGCGGGGTAAACTGGAGCCGAGAAGGACCGGGCAGACAGCACCGCCATCCGACAGGTGCTTTGCAGGTTGTGCCGGGGAAAGCGGACTGGCCCTGGCTGGAAGGCGCTGCAGCTAGGCGCTCCCCCAAGTGTCGGAGGCAAAGGCCGCGTGAGCTTGCCGTCCCCGGCACGGCTCTCTGTGCGAGACGTAGCCCAGAAGCTTTCCCTTTCCATTCAGAGCACCAGAGAGGCAGAATGCAGTGGTACGTATTGCTCAGGAGGAAAGGGGCACGGCCCGGCCGCGTTCGGGCAGAAGCAGCGCGCTGGAGCGCTTCGCTGCCGGCACAGAGTTCCGGGCGAGAGGCAGACGACCGGTCCGCCTCCGGGAGAACGAAGGTACGGCGTGCTCGAAAAGGCGAGGAACGAAGCCGCGGAGCACCGGGCTCGGGTGCGCGTCGTCCGGGCTTGCGAGACGAGCGTGGCTGCCACTCTCCTGCCTGCAGAATTCACCTTACAGCCTCAGGAAGGAGGACGACGCGCCACAGTTACTTGTGCTGCTGCTGCTGCCTAGTCCTCTTGCAGAGCTCTGTGGAGGCAAATGCACTTCCCTTCCGTCTCCGAGTTTCGGAGAACACGATGGTAGGGTGCAGCGGAGCAGGGAAGTACAGAAGTGCACCGCTGAGATTGCTGTTGCTTACGTGCAGAAGGCGAAGGTGCAAGCCAGCACTGGCTTTTGCTTCTAGAGCCGTTCTCCAGGAGAGCAGCTGCTGGAGGTTGACAGCGGTAGCTGCGAGGCTGAAAAACAAGGCAGGACGTCGGGCTTAGAAGAAAGGCACAGGGGCCACAGTGTGATGTGCGCTTTTGGAAGGCTGCTCGGAGAAGGGGCACTTTCGGAGAGCTTTCTGCTTTGACCTGTGCTCCTGGCCGAGCTCTAGCTGCTGGGACTCTGAAAGGCTGAATGACTAGGAAAGTGCTTGTGTCCACGCTGTGGATTGAGCACGATCCTTTTTGCAGCAGCGAGAACACACTCGGCCCACTGGGCTCGTGAACGAGCGTTTACCAGACGTCTGCAATTCGGTGCACTGCACACACAAGCCCGGTGCTCCCCGGTTTCTTTCTCCGCCTGCCGTTGTCTGGACAGAAGAGAAGCCCAGCCACGGCATCCTACTCGGCCGCTTTTCGGCGTGTGCACTGCCCGCATACACACGGGTGCTGTGCTCGGCTTTCCCTCGGCTCCAGGCACAAGGGTGCTTTCTCAGTTTTGCAGCGTCCCCGGTTCCCCACGTTGCCCTCGCTCAGCGAAACGTGCCGGGGGAGAAGCACTTGCTGGATGAGTCTTTCCGTGTGCAAGACTTTGAACGCAGCACCACAATCTGGGCCACGAGGAAGCCTTGATGAAGAAGGTGGTTTTGTCCTGGCACCTCTCTCCAGTGCGAGATGCCTGCCGAAGCTCTTTGCCTCTTGCGAGAGTGCGGTGGGCAGCGGGGTAAACTGGAGCCGAGAAGGACCGGGCAGACAGCACCGCCATCCGACAGGTGCTTTGCAGGTTGTGCCGGGGAAAGCGGACTGGCCCTGGCTGGAAGGCGCTGCAGCTAGGCGCTCCCCCAAGTGTCGGAGGCAAAGGCCGCGTGAGCTTGCCGTCCCCGGCACGGCTCTCTGTGCGAGACGTA
This sequence comes from Aphelocoma coerulescens, assembly GCF_041296385.1. Taxonomy (NCBI): domain Eukaryota; kingdom Metazoa; phylum Chordata; class Aves; order Passeriformes; family Corvidae; genus Aphelocoma; species Aphelocoma coerulescens. The sequence goes on from NC_091034.1 coordinate 3,172,412, forward strand.
GCCCAGAAGCTTTCCCTTTCCATTCAGAGCACCAGAGAGGCAGAATGCAGTGGTACGTATTGCTCAGGAGGAAAGGGGCACGGCCCGGCCGCGTTCGGGCAGAAGCAGCGCGCTGGAGCGCTTCGCTGCCGGCACAGAGTTCCGGGCGAGAGGCAGACGACCGGTCCGCCTCCGGGAGAACGAAGGTACGGCGTGCTCGAAAAGGCGAGGAACGAAGCCGCGGAGCACCGGGCTCGGGTGCGCGTCGTCCGGGCTTGCGAGACGAGCGTGGCTGCCACTCTCCTGCCTGCAGAATTCACCTTACAGCCTCAGGAAGGAGGACGACGCGCCACAGTTACTTGTGCTGCTGCTGCTGCCTAGTCCTCTTGCAGAGCTCTGTGGAGGCAAATGCACTTCCCTTCCGTCTCCGAGTTTCGGAGAACACGATGGTAGGGTGCAGCGGAGCAGGGAAGTACAGAAGTGCACCGCTGAGATTGCTGTTGCTTACGTGCAGAAGGCGAAGGTGCAAGCCAGCACTGGCTTTTGCTTCTAGAGCCGTTCTCCAGGAGAGCAGCTGCTGGAGGTTGACAGCGGTAGCTGCGAGGCTGAAAAACAAGGCAGGACGTCGGGCTTAGAAGAAAGGCACAGGGGCCACAGTGTGATGTGCGCTTTTGGAAGGCTGCTCGGAGAAGGGGCACTTTCGGAGAGCTTTCTGCTTTGACCTGTGCTCCTGGCCGAGCTCTAGCTGCTGGGACTCTGAAAGGCTGAATGACTAGGAAAGTGCTTGTGTCCACGCTGTGGATTGAGCACGATCCTTTTTGCAGCAGCGAGAACACACTCGGCCCACTGGGCTCGTGAACGAGCGTTTACCAGACGTCTGCAATTCGGTGCACTGCACACACAAGCCCGGTGCTCCCCGGTTTCTTTCTCCGCCTGCCGTTGTCTGGACAGAAGAGAAGCCCAGCCACGGCATCCTACTCGGCCGCTTTTCGGCGTGTGCACTGCCCGCATACACACGGGTGCTGTGCTCGGCTTTCCCTCGGCTCCAGGCACAAGGGTGCTTTCTCAGTTTTGCAGCGTCCCCGGTTCCCCACGTTGCCCTCGCTCAGCGAAACGTGCCGGGGGAGAAGCACTTGCTGGATGAGTCTTTCCGTGTGCAAGACTTTGAACGCAGCACCACAATCTGGGCCACGAGGAAGCCTTGATGAAGAAGGTGGTTTTGTCCTGGCACCTCTCTCCAGTGCGAGATGCCTGCCGAAGCTCTTTGCCTCTTGCGAGAGTGCGGTGGGCAGCGGGGTAAACTGGAGCCGAGAAGGACCGGGCAGACAGCACCGCCATCCGACAGGTGCTTTGCAGGTTGTGCCGGGGAAAGCGGACTGGCCCTGGCTGGAAGGCGCTGCAGCTAGGCGCTCCCCCAAGTGTCGGAGGCAAAGGCCGCGTGAGCTTGCCGTCCCCGGCACGGCTCTCTGTGCGAGACGTAGCCCAGAAGCTTTCCCTTTCCATTCAGAGCACCAGAGAGGCAGAATGCAGTGGTACGTATTGCTCAGGAGGAAAGGGGCACGGCCCGGCCGCGTTCGGGCAGAAGCAGCGCGCTGGAGCGCTTCGCTGCCGGCACAGAGTTCCGGGCGAGAGGCAGACGACCGGTCCGCCTCCGGGAGAACGAAGGTACGGCGTGCTCGAAAAGGCGAGGAACGAAGCCGCGGAGCACCGGGCTCGGGTGCGCGTCGTCCGGGCTTGCGAGACGAGCGTGGCTGCCACTCTCCTGCCTGCAGAATTCACCTTACAGCCTCAGGAAGGAGGACGACGCGCCACAGTTACTTGTGCTGCTGCTGCTGCCTAGTCCTCTTGCAGAGCTCTGTGGAGGCAAATGCACTTCCCTTCCGTCTCCGAGTTTCGGAGAACACGATGGTAGGGTGCAGCGGAGCAGGGAAGTACAGAAGTGCACCGCTGAGATTGCTGTTGCTTACGTGCAGAAGGCGAAGGTGCAAGCCAGCACTGGCTTTTGCTTCTAGAGCCGTTCTCCAGGAGAGCAGCTGCTGGAGGTTGACAGCGGTAGCTGCGAGGCTGAAAAACAAGGCAGGACGTCGGGCTTAGAAGAAAGGCACAGGGGCCACAGTGTGATGTGCGCTTTTGGAAGGCTGCTCGGAGAAGGGGCACTTTCGGAGAGCTTTCTGCTTTGACCTGTGCTCCTGGCCGAGCTCTAGCTGCTGGGACTCTGAAAGGCTGAATGACTAGGAAAGTGCTTGTGTCCACGCTGTGGATTGAGCACGATCCTTTTTGCAGCAGCGAGAACACACTCGGCCCACTGGGCTCGTGAACGAGCGTTTACCAGACGTCTGCAATTCGGTGCACTGCACACACAAGCCCGGTGCTCCCCGGTTTCTTTCTCCGCCTGCCGTTGTCTGGACAGAAGAGAAGCCCAGCCACGGCATCCTACTCGGCCGCTTTTCGGCGTGTGCACTGCCCGCATACACACGGGTGCTGTGCTCGGCTTTCCCTCGGCTCCAGGCACAAGGGTGCTTTCTCAGTTTTGCAGCGTCCCCGGTTCCCCACGTTGCCCTCGCTCAGCGAAACGTGCCGGGGGAGAAGCACTTGCTGGATGAGTCTTTCCGTGTGCAAGACTTTGAACGCAGCACCACAATCTGGGCCACGAGGAAGCCTTGATGAAGAAGGTGGTTTTGTCCTGGCACCTCTCTCCAGTGCGAGATGCCTGCCGAAGCTCTTTGCCTCTTGCGAGAGTGCGGTGGGCAGCGGGGTAAACTGGAGCCGAGAAGGACCGGGCAGACAGCACCGCCATCCGACAGGTGCTTTGCAGGTTGTGCCGGGGAAAGCGGACTGGCCCTGGCTGGAAGGCGCTGCAGCTAGGCGCTCCCCCAAGTGTCGGAGGCAAAGGCCGCGTGAGCTTGCCGTCCCCGGCACGGCTCTCTGTGCGAGACGTAGCCCAGAAGCTTTCCCTTTCCATTCAGAGCACCAGAGAGGCAGAATGCAGTGGTACGTATTGCTCAGGAGGAAAGGGGCACGGCCCGGCCGCGTTCGGGCAGAAGCAGCGCGCTGGAGCGCTTCGCTGCCGGCACAGAGTTCCGGGCGAGAGGCAGACGACCGGTCCGCCTCCGGGAGAACGAAGGTACGGCGTGCTCGAAAAGGCGAGGAACGAAGCCGCGGAGCACCGGGCTCGGGTGCGCGTCGTCCGGGCTTGCGAGACGAGCGTGGCTGCCACTCTCCTGCCTGCAGAATTCACCTTACAGCCTCAGGAAGGAGGACGACGCGCCACAGTTACTTGTGCTGCTGCTGCTGCCTAGTCCTCTTGCAGAGCTCTGTGGAGGCAAATGCACTTCCCTTCCGTCTCCGAGTTTCGGAGAACACGATGGTAGGGTGCAGCGGAGCAGGGAAGTACAGAAGTGCACCGCTGAGATTGCTGTTGCTTACGTGCAGAAGGCGAAGGTGCAAGCCAGCACTGGCTTTTGCTTCTAGAGCCGTTCTCCAGGAGAGCAGCTGCTGGAGGTTGACAGCGGTAGCTGCGAGGCTGAAAAACAAGGCAGGACGTCGGGCTTAGAAGAAAGGCACAGGGGCCACAGTGTGATGTGCGCTTTTGGAAGGCTGCTCGGAGAAGGGGCACTTTCGGAGAGCTTTCTGCTTTGACCTGTGCTCCTGGCCGAGCTCTAGCTGCTGGGACTCTGAAAGGCTGAATGACTAGGAAAGTGCTTGTGTCCATGCTGTGGATTGAGCACGATCCTTTTTGCAGCAGCGAGAACACACTCGGCCCACTGGGCTCGTGAACGAGCGTTTACCAGACGTCTGCAATTCGGTGCACTGCACACACAAGCCCGGTGCTCCCCGGTTTCTTTCTCCGCCTGCCGTTGTCTGGACAGAAGAGAAGCCCAGCCACGGCATCCTACTCGGCCGCTTTTCGGCGTGTGCACTGCCCGCATACACACGGGTGCTGTGCTCGGCTTTCCCTCGGCTCCAGGCACAAGGGTGCTTTCTCAGTTTTGCAGCGTCCCCGGTTCCCCACGTTGCCCTCGCTCAGCGAAACGTGCCGGGGGAGAAGCACTTGCTGGATGAGTCTTTCCGTGTGCAAGACTTTGAACGCAGCACCACAATCTGGGCCACGAGGAAGCCTTGATGAAGAAGGTGGTTTTGTCCTGGCACCTCTCTCCAGTGCGAGATGCCTGCCGAAGCTCTTTGCCTCTTGCGAGAGTGCGGTGGGCAGCGGGGTAAACTGGAGCCGAGAAGGACCGGGCAGACAGCACCGCCATCCGACAGGTGCTTTGCAGGTTGTGCCGGGGAAAGCGGACTGGCCCTGGCTGGAAGGCGCTGCAGCTAGGCGCTCCCCCAAGTGTCGGAGGCAAAGGCCGCGTGAGCTTGCCGTCCCCGGCACGGCTCTCTGTGCGAGACGTAGCCCAGAAGCTTTCCCTTTCCATTCAGAGCACCAGAGAGGCAGAATGCAGTGGTACGTATTGCTCAGGAGGAAAGGGGCACGGCCCGGCCGCGTTCGGGCAGAAGCAGCGCGCTGGAGCGCTTCGCTGCCGGCACAGAGTTCCGGGCGAGAGGCAGACGACCGGTCCGCCTCCGGGAGAACGAAGGTACGGCGTGCTCGAAAAGGCGAGGAACGAAGCCGCGGAGCACCGGGCTCGGGTGCGCGTCGTCCGGGCTTGCGAGACGAGCGTGGCTGCCACTCTCCTGCCTGCAGAATTCACCTTACAGCCTCAGGAAGGAGGACGACGCGCCACAGTTACTTGTGCTGCTGCTGCTGCCTAGTCCTCTTGCAGAGCTCTGTGGAGGCAAATGCACTTCCCTTCCGTCTCCGAGTTTCGGAGAACACGATGGTAGGGTGCAGCGGAGCAGGGAAGTACAGAAGTGCACCGCTGAGATTGCTGTTGCTTACGTGCAGAAGGCGAAGGTGCAAGCCAGCACTGGCTTTTGCTTCTAGAGCCGTTCTCCAGGAGAGCAGCTGCTGGAGGTTGACAGCGGTAGCTGCGAGGCTGAAAAACAAGGCAGGACGTCGGGCTTAGAAGAAAGGCACAGGGGCCACAGTGTGATGTGCGCTTTTGGAAGGCTGCTCGGAGAAGGGGCACTTTCGGAGAGCTTTCTGCTTTGACCTGTGCTCCTGGCCGAGCTCTAGCTGCTGGGACTCTGAAAGGCTGAATGACTAGGAAAGTGCTTGTGTCCACGCTGTGGATTGAGCACGATCCTTTTTGCAGCAGCGAGAACACACTCGGCCCACTGGGCTCGTGAACGAGCGTTTACCAGACGTCTGCAATTCGGTGCACTGCACACACAAGCCCGGTGCTCCCCGGTTTCTTTCTCCGCCTGCCGTTGTCTGGACAGAAGAGAAGCCCAGCCACGGCATCCTACTCGGCCGCTTTTCGGCGTGTGCACTGCCCGCATACACACGGGTGCTGTGCTCGGCTTTCCCTCGGCTCCAGGCACAAGGGTGCTTTCTCAGTTTTGCAGCGTCCCCGGTTCCCCACGTTGCCCTCGCTCAGCGAAACGTGCCGGGGGAGAAGCACTTGCTGGATGAGTCTTTCCGTGTGCAAGACTTTGAACGCAGCACCACAATCTGGGCCACGAGGAAGCCTTGATGAAGAAGGTGGTTTTGTCCTGGCACCTCTCTCCAGTGCGAGATGCCTGCCGAAGCTCTTTGCCTCTTGCGAGAGTGCGGTGGGCAGCGGGGTAAACTGGAGCCGAGAAGGACCGGGCAGACAGCACCGCCATCCGACAGGTGCTTTGCAGGTTGTGCCGGGGAAAGCGGACTGGCCCTGGCTGGAAGGCGCTGCAGCTAGGCGCTCCCCCAAGTGTCGGAGGCAAAGGCCGCGTGAGCTTGCCGTCCCCGGCACGGCTCTCTGTGCGAGACGTAGCCCAGAAGCTTTCCCTTTCCATTCAGAGCACCAGAGAGGCAGAATGCAGTGGTACGTATTGCTCAGGAGGAAAGGGGCACGGCCCGGCCGCGTTCGGGCAGAAGCAGCGCGCTGGAGCGCTTCGCTGCCGGCACAGAGTTCCGGGCGAGAGGCAGACGACCGGTCCGCCTCCGGGAGAACGAAGGTACGGCGTGCTCGAAAAGGCGAGGAACGAAGCCGCGGAGCACCGGGCTCGGGTGCGCGTCGTCCGGGCTTGCGAGACGAGCGTGGCTGCCACTCTCCTGCCTGCAGAATTCACCTTACAGCCTCAGGAAGGAGGACGACGCGCCACAGTTACTTGTGCTGCTGCTGCTGCCTAGTCCTCTTGCAGAGCTCTGTGGAGGCAAATGCACTTCCCTTCCGTCTCCGAGTTTCGGAGAACACGATGGTAGGGTGCAGCGGAGCAGGGAAGTACAGAAGTGCACCGCTGAGATTGCTGTTGCTTACGTGCAGAAGGCGAAGGTGCAAGCCAGCACTGGCTTTTGCTTCTAGAGCCGTTCTCCAGGAGAGCAGCTGCTGGAGGTTGACAGCGGTAGCTGCGAGGCTGAAAAACAAGGCAGGACGTCGGGCTTAGAAGAAAGGCACAGGGGCCACAGTGTGATGTGCGCTTTTGGAAGGCTGCTCGGAGAAGGGGCACTTTCGGAGAGCTTTCTGCTTTGACCTGTGCTCCTGGCCGAGCTCTAGCTGCTGGGACTCTGAAAGGCTGAATGACTAGGAAAGTGCTTGTGTCCACGCTGTGGATTGAGCACGATCCTTTTTGCAGCAGCGAGAACACACTCGGCCCACTGGGCTCGTGAACGAGCGTTTACCAGACGTCTGCAATTCGGTGCACTGCACACACAAGCCCGGTGCTCCCCGGTTTCTTTCTCCGCCTGCCGTTGTCTGGACAGAAGAGAAGCCCAGCCACGGCATCCTACTCGGCCGCTTTTCGGCGTGTGCACTGCCCGCATACACACGGGTGCTGTGCTCGGCTTTCCCTCGGCTCCAGGCACAAGGGTGCTTTCTCAGTTTTGCAGCGTCCCCGGTTCCCCACGTTGCCCTCGCTCAGCGAAACGTGCCGGGGGAGAAGCACTTGCTGGATGAGTCTTTCCGTGTGCAAGACTTTGAACGCAGCACCACAATCTGGGCCACGAGGAAGCCTTGATGAAGAAGGTGGTTTTGTCCTGGCACCTCTCTCCAGTGCGAGATGCCTGCCGAAGCTCTTTGCCTCTTGCGAGAGTGCGGTGGGCAGCGGGGTAAACTGGAGCCGAGAAGGACCGGGCAGACAGCACCGCCATCCGACAGGTGCTTTGCAGGTTGTGCCGGGGAAAGCGGACTGGCCCTGGCTGGAAGGCGCTGCAGCTAGGCGCTCCCCCAAGTGTCGGAGGCAAAGGCCGCGTGAGCTTGCCGTCCCCGGCACGGCTCTCTGTGCGAGACGTAGCCCAGAAGCTTTCCCTTTCCATTCAGAGCACCAGAGAGGCAGAATGCAGTGGTACGTATTGCTCAGGAGGAAAGGGGCACGGCCCGGCCGCGTTCGGGCAGAAGCAGCGCGCTGGAGCGCTTCGCTGCCGGCACAGAGTTCCGGGCGAGAGGCAGACGACCGGTCCGCCTCCGGGAGAACGAAGGTACGGCGTGCTCGAAAAGGCGAGGAACGAAGCCGCGGAGCACCGGGCTCGGGTGCGCGTCGTCCGGGCTTGCGAGACGAGCGTGGCTGCCACTCTCCTGCCTGCAGAATTCACCTTACAGCCTCAGGAAGGAGGACGACGCGCCACAGTTACTTGTGCTGCTGCTGCTGCCTAGTCCTCTTGCAGAGCTCTGTGGAGGCAAATGCACTTCCCTTCCGTCTCCGAGTTTCGGAGAACACGATGGTAGGGTGCAGCGGAGCAGGGAAGTACAGAAGTGCACCGCTGAGATTGCTGTTGCTTACGTGCAGAAGGCGAAGGTGCAAGCCAGCACTGGCTTTTGCTTCTAGAGCCGTTCTCCAGGAGAGCAGCTGCTGGAGGTTGACAGCGGTAGCTGCGAGGCTGAAAAACAAGGCAGGACGTCGGGCTTAGAAGAAAGGCACAGGGGCCACAGTGTGATGTGCGCTTTTGGAAGGCTGCTCGGAGAAGGGGCACTTTCGGAGAGCTTTCTGCTTTGACCTGTGCTCCTGGCCGAGCTCTAGCTGCTGGGACTCTGAAAGGCTGAATGACTAGGAAAGTGCTTGTGTCCACGCTGTGGATTGAGCACGATCCTTTTTGCAGCAGCGAGAACACACTCGGCCCACTGGGCTCGTGAACGAGCGTTTACCAGACGTCTGCAATTCGGTGCACTGCACACACAAGCCCGGTGCTCCCCGGTTTCTTTCTCCGCCTGCCGTTGTCTGGACAGAAGAGAAGCCCAGCCACGGCATCCTACTCGGCCGCTTTTCGGCGTGTGCACTGCCCGCATACACACGGGTGCTGTGCTCGGCTTTCCCTCGGCTCCAGGCACAAGGGTGCTTTCTCAGTTTTGCAGCGTCCCCGGTTCCCCACGTTGCCCTCGCTCAGCGAAACGTGCCGGGGGAGAAGCACTTGCTGGATGAGTCTTTCCGTGTGCAAGACTTTGAACGCAGCACCACAATCTGGGCCACGAGGAAGCCTTGATGAAGAAGGTGGTTTTGTCCTGGCACCTCTCTCCAGTGCGAGATGCCTGCCGAAGCTCTTTGCCTCTTGCGAGAGTGCGGTGGGCAGCGGGGTAAACTGGAGCCGAGAAGGACCGGGCAGACAGCACCGCCATCCGACAGGTGCTTTGCAGGTTGTGCCGGGGAAAGCGGACTGGCCCTGGCTGGAAGGCGCTGCAGCTAGGCGCTCCCCCAAGTGTCGGAGGCAAAGGCCGCGTGAGCTTGCCGTCCCCGGCACGGCTCTCTGTGCGAGACGTAGCCCAGAAGCTTTCCCTTTCCATTCAGAGCACCAGAGAGGCAGAATGCAGTGGTACGTATTGCTCAGGAGGAAAGGGGCACGGCCCGGCCGCGTTCGGGCAGAAGCAGCGCGCTGGAGCGCTTCGCTGCCGGCACAGAGTTCCGGGCGAGAGGCAGACGACCGGTCCGCCTCCGGGAGAACGAAGGTACGGCGTGCTCGAAAAGGCGAGGAACGAAGCCGCGGAGCACCGGGCTCGGGTGCGCGTCGTCCGGGCTTGCGAGACGAGCGTGGCTGCCACTCTCCTGCCTGCAGAATTCACCTTACAGCCTCAGGAAGGAGGACGACGCGCCACAGTTACTTGTGCTGCTGCTGCTGCCTAGTCCTCTTGCAGAGCTCTGTGGAGGCAAATGCACTTCCCTTCCGTCTCCGAGTTTCGGAGAACACGATGGTAGGGTGCAGCGGAGCAGGGAAGTACAGAAGTGCACCGCTGAGATTGCTGTTGCTTACGTGCAGAAGGCGAAGGTGCAAGCCAGCACTGGCTTTTGCTTCTAGAGCCGTTCTCCAGGAGAGCAGCTGCTGGAGGTTGACAGCGGTAGCTGCGAGGCTGAAAAACAAGGCAGGACGTCGGGCTTAGAAGAAAGGCACAGGGGCCACAGTGTGATGTGCGCTTTTGGAAGGCTGCTCGGAGAAGGGGCACTTTCGGAGAGCTTTCTGCTTTGACCTGTGCTCCTGGCCGAGCTCTAGCTGCTGGGACTCTGAAAGGCTGAATGACTAGGAAAGTGCTTGTGTCCACGCTGTGGATTGAGCACGATCCTTTTTGCAGCAGCGAGAACACACTCGGCCCACTGGGCTCGTGAACGAGCGTTTACCAGACGTCTGCAATTCGGTGCACTGCACACACAAGCCCGGTGCTCCCCGGTTTCTTTCTCCGCCTGCCGTTGTCTGGACAGAAGAGAAGCCCAGCCACGGCATCCTACTCGGCCGCTTTTCGGCGTGTGCACTGCCCGCATACACACGGGTGCTGTGCTCGGCTTTCCCTCGGCTCCAGGCACAAGGGTGCTTTCTCAGTTTTGCAGCGTCCCCGGTTCCCCACGTTGCCCTCGCTCAGCGAAACGTGCCGGGGGAGAAGCACTTGCTGGATGAGTCTTTCCGTGTGCAAGACTTTGAACGCAGCACCACAATCTGGGCCACGAGGAAGCCTTGATGAAGAAGGTGGTTTTGTCCTGGCACCTCTCTCCAGTGCGAGATGCCTGCCGAAGCTCTTTGCCTCTTGCGAGAGTGCGGTGGGCAGCGGGGTAAACTGGAGCCGAGAAGGACCGGGCAGACAGCACCGCCATCCGACAGGTGCTTTGCAGGTTGTGCCGGGGAAAGCGGACTGGCCCTGGCTGGAAGGCGCTGCAGCTAGGCGCTCCCCCAAGTGTCGGAGGCAAAGGCCGCGTGAGCTTGCCGTCCCCGGCACGGCTCTCTGTGCGAGACGTAGCCCAGAAGCTTTCCCTTTCCATTCAGAGCACCAGAGAGGCAGAATGCAGTGGTACGTATTGCTCAGGAGGAAAGGGGCACGGCCCGGCCGCGTTCGGGCAGAAGCAGCGCGCTGGAGCGCTTCGCTGCCGGCACAGAGTTCCGGGCGAGAGGCAGACGACCGGTCCGCCTCCGGGAGAACGAAGGTACGGCGTGCTCGAAAAGGCGAGGAACGAAGCCGCGGAGCACCGGGCTCGGGTGCGCGTCGTCCGGGCTTGCGAGACGAGCGTGGCTGCCACTCTCCTGCCTGCAGAATTCACCTTACAGCCTCAGGAAGGAGGACGACGCGCCACAGTTACTTGTGCTGCTGCTGCTGCCTAGTCCTCTTGCAGAGCTCTGTGGAGGCAAATGCACTTCCCTTCCGTCTCCGAGTTTCGGAGAACACGATGGTAGGGTGCAGCGGAGCAGGGAAGTACAGAAGTGCACCGCTGAGATTGCTGTTGCTTACGTGCAGAAGGCGAAGGTGCAAGCCAGCACTGGCTTTTGCTTCTAGAGCCGTTCTCCAGGAGAGCAGCTGCTGGAGGTTGACAGCGGTAGCTGCGAGGCTGAAAAACAAGGCAGGACGTCGGGCTTAGAAGAAAGGCACAGGGGCCACAGTGTGATGTGCGCTTTTGGAAGGCTGCTCGGAGAAGGGGCACTTTCGGAGAGCTTTCTGCTTTGACCTGTGCTCCTGGCCGAGCTCTAGCTGCTGGGACTCTGAAAGGCTGAATGACTAGGAAAGTGCTTGTGTCCACGCTGTGGACTGAGCACGATCCTTTTTGCAGCAGCGAGAACACACTCGGCCCACTGGGCTCGTGAACGAGCGTTTACCAGACGTCTGCAATTCGGTGCACTGCACACACAAGCCCGGTGCTCCCCGGTTTCTTTCTCCGCCTGCCGTTGTCTGGACAGAAGAGAAGCCCAGCCACGGCATCCTACTCGGCCGCTTTTCGGCGTGTGCACTGCCCGCATACACACGGGTGCTGTGCTCGGCTTTCCCTCGGCTCCAGGCACAAGGGTGCTTTCTCAGTTTTGCAGCGTCCCCGGTTCCCCACGTTGCCCTCGCTCAGCGAAACGTGCCGGGGGAGAAGCACTTGCTGGATGAGTCTTTCCGTGTGCAAGACTTTGAACGCAGCACCACAATCTGGGCCACGAGGAAGCCTTGATGAAGAAGGTGGTTTTGTCCTGGCACCTCTCTCCAGTGCGAGATGCCTGCCGAAGCTCTTTGCCTCTTGCGAGAGTGCGGTGGGCAGCGGGGTAAACTGGAGCCGAGAAGGACCGGGCAGACAGCACCGCCATCCGACAGGTGCTTTGCAGGTTGTGCCGGGGAAAGCGGACTGGCCCTGGCTGGAAGGCGCTGCAGCTAGGCGCTCCCCCAAGTGTCGGAGGCAAAGGCCGCGTGAGCTTGCCGTCCCCGGCACGGCTCTCTGTGCGAGACGTAGCCCAGAAGCTTTCCCTTTCCATTCAGAGCACCAGAGAGGCAGAATGCAGTGGTACGTATTGCTCAGGAGGAAAGGGGCACGGCCCGGCCGCGTTCGGGCAGAAGCAGCGCGCTGGAGCGCTTCGCTGCCGGCACAGAGTTCCGGGCGAGAGGCAGACGACCGGTCCGCCTCCGGGAGAACGAAGGTACGGCGTGCTCGAAAAGGCGAGGAACGAAGCCGCGGAGCACCGGGCTCGGGTGCGCGTCGTCCGGGCTTGCGAGACGAGCGTGGCTGCCACTCTCCTGCCTGCAGAATTCACCTTACAGCCTCAGGAAGGAGGACGACGCGCCACAGTTACTTGTGCTGCTGCTGCTGCCTAGTCCTCTTGCAGAGCTCTGTGGAGGCAAATGCACTTCCCTTCCGTCTCCGAGTTTCGGAGAACACGATGGTAGGGTGCAGCGGAGCAGGGAAGTACAGAAGTGCACCGCTGAGATTGCTGTTGCTTACGTGCAGAAGGCGAAGGTGCAAGCCAGCACTGGCTTTTGCTTCTAGAGCCGTTCTCCAGGAGAGCAGCTGCTGGAGGTTGACAGCGGTAGCTGCGAGGCTGAAAAACAAGGCAGGACGTCGGGCTTAGAAGAAAGGCACAGGGGCCACAGTGTGATGTGCGCTTTTGGAAGGCTGCTCGGAGAAGGGGCACTTTCGGAGAGCTTTCTGCTTTGACCTGTGCTCCTGGCCGAGCTCTAGCTGCTGGGACTCTGAAAGGCTGAATGACTAGGAAAGTGCTTGTGTCCACGCTGTGGATTGAGCACGATCCTTTTTGCAGCAGCGAGAACATACTCGGCCCACTGGGCTCGTGAACGAGCGTTTACCAGACGTCTGCAATTCGGTGCACTGCACACACAAGCCCGGTGCTCCCCGGTTTCTTTCTCCGCCTGCCGTTGTCTGGACAGAAGAGAAGCCCAGCCACGGCATCCTACTCGGCCGCTTTTCGGCGTGTGCACTGCCCGCATACACACGGGTGCTGTGCTCGGCTTTCCCTCGGCTCCAGGCACAAGGGTGCTTTCTCAGTTTTGCAGCGTCCCCGGTTCCCCACGTTGCCCTCGCTCAGCGAAACGTGCCGGGGGAGAAGCACTTGCTGGATGAGTCTTTCCGTGTGCAAGACTTTGAACGCAGCACCACAATCTGGGCCACGAGGAAGCCTTGATGAAGAAGGTGGTTTTGTCCTGGCACCTCTCTCCAGTGCGAGATGCCTGCCGAAGCTCTTTGCCTCTTGCGAGAGTGCGGTGGGCAGCGGGGTAAACTGGAGCCGAGAAGGACCGGGCAGACAGCACCGCCATCCGACAGGTGCTTTGCAGGTTGTGCCGGGGAAAGCGGACTGGCCCTGGCTGGAAGGCGCTGCAGCTAGGCGCTCCCCCAAGTGTCGGAGGCAAAGGCCGCGTGAGCTTGCCGTCCCCGGCACGGCTCTCTGTGCGAGACGTAGCCCAGAAGCTTTCCCTTTCCATTCAGAGCACCAGAGAGGCAGAATGCAGTGGTACGTATTGCTCAGGAGGAAAGGGGCACGGCCCGGCCGCGTTCGGGCAGAAGCAGCGCGCTGGAGCGCTTCGCTGCCGGCACAGAGTTCCGGGCGAGAGGCAGACGACCGGTCCGCCTCCGGGAGAACGAAGGTACGGCGTGCTCGAAAAGGCGAGGAACGAAGCCGCGGAGCACCGGGCTCGGGTGCGCGTCGTCCGGGCTTGCGAGACGAGCGTGGCTGCCACTCTCCTGCCTGCAGAATTCACCTTACAGCCTCAGGAAGGAGGACGACGCGCCACAGTTACTTGTGCTGCTGCTGCTGCCTAGTCCTCTTGCAGAGCTCTGTGGAGGCAAATGCACTTCCCTTCCGTCTCCGAGTTTCGGAGAACACGATGGTAGGGTGCAGCGGAGCAGGGAAGTACAGAAGTGCACCGCTGAGATTGCTGTTGCTTACGTGCAGAAGGCGAAGGTGCAAGCCAGCACTGGCTTTTGCTTCTAGAGCCGTTCTCCAGGAGAGCAGCTGCTGGAGGTTGACAGCGGTAGCTGCGAGGCTGAAAAACAAGGCAGGACGTCGGGCTTAGAAGAAAGGCACAGGGGCCACAGTGTGATGTGCGCTTTTGGAAGGCTGCTCGGAGAAGGGGCACTTTCGGAGAGCTTTCTGCTTTGACCTGTGCTCCTGGCCGAGCTCTAGCTGCTGGGACTCTGAAAGGCTGAATGACTAGGAAAGTGCTTGTGTCCACGCTGTGGATTGAGCACGATCCTTTTTGCAGCAGCGAGAACACACTCGGCCCACTGGGCTCGTGAACGAGCGTTTACCAGACGTCTGCAATTCGGTGCACTGCACACACAAGCCCGGTGCTCCCCGGTTTCTTTCTCCGCCTGCCGTTGTCTGGACAGAAGAGAAGCCCAGCCACGGCATCCTACTCGGCCGCTTTTCGGCGTGTGCACTGCCCGCATACACACGGGTGCTGTGCTCGGCTTTCCCTCGGCTCCAGGCACAAGGGTGCTTTCTCAGTTTTGCAGCGTCCCCGGTTCCCCACGTTGCCCTCGCTCAGCGAAACGTGCCGGGGGAGAAGCACTTGCTGGATGAGTCTTTCCGTGTGCAAGACTTTGAACGCAGCACCACAATCTGGGCCACGAGGAAGCCTTGATGAAGAAGGTGGTTTTGTCCTGGCACCTCTCTCCAGTGCGAGATGCCTGCCGAAGCTCTTTGCCTCTTGCGAGAGTGCGGTGGGCAGCGGGGTAAACTGGAGCCGAGAAGGACCGGGCAGACAGCACCGCCATCCGACAGGTGCTTTGCAGGTTGTGCCGGGGAAAGCGGACTGGCCCTGGCTGGAAGGCGCTGCAGCTAGGCGCTCCCCCAAGTGTCGGAGGCAAAGGCCGCGTGAGCTTGCCGTCCCCGGCACGGCTCTCTGTGCGAGACGTAGCCCAGAAGCTTTCCCTTTCCATTCAGAGCACCAGAGAGGCAGAATGCAGTGGTACGTATTGCTCAGGAGGAAAGGGGCACGGCCCGGCCGCGTTCGGGCAGAAGCAGCGCGCTGGAGCGCTTCGCTGCCGGCACAGAGTTCCGGGCGAGAGGCAGACGACCGGTCCGCCTCCGGGAGAACGAAGGTACGGCGTGCTCGAAAAGGCGAGGAACGAAGCCGCGGAGCACCGGGCTCGGGTGCGCGTCGTCCGGGCTTGCGAGACGAGCGTGGCTGCCACTCTCCTGCCTGCAGAATTCACCTTACAGCCTCAGGAAGGAGGACGACGCGCCACAGTTACTTGTGCTGCTGCTGCTGCCTAGTCCTCTTGCAGAGCTCTGTGGAGGCAAATGCACTTCCCTTCCGTCTCCGAGTTTCGGAGAACACGATGGTAGGGTGCAGCGGAGCAGGGAAGTACAGAAGTGCACCGCTGAGATTGCTGTTGCTTACGTGCAGAAGGCGAAGGTGCAAGCCAGCACTGGCTTTTGCTTCTAGAGCCGTTCTCCAGGAGAGCAGCTGCTGGAGGTTGACAGCGGTAGCTGCGAGGCTGAAAAACAAGGCAGGACGTCGGGCTTAGAAGAAAGGCACAGGGGCCACAGTGTGATGTGCGCTTTTGGAAGGCTGCTCGGAGAAGGGGCACTTTCGGAGAGCTTTCTGCTTTGACCTGTGCTCCTGGCCGAGCTCTAGCTGCTGGGACTCTGAAAGGCTGAATGACTAGGAAAGTGCTTGTGTCCACGCTGTGGATTGAGCACGATCCTTTTTGCAGCAGCGAGAACACACTCGGCCCACTGGGCTCGTGAACGAGCGTTTACCAGACGTCTGCAATTCGGTGCACTGCACACACAAGCCCGGTGCTCCCCGGTTTCTTTCTCCGCCTGCCGTTGTCTGGACAGAAGAGAAGCCCAGCCACGGCATCCTACTCGGCCGCTTTTCGGCGTGTGCACTGCCCGCATACACACGGGTGCTGTGCTCGGCTTTCCCTCGGCTCCAGGCACAAGGGTGCTTTCTCAGTTTTGCAGCGTCCCCGGTTCCCCACGTTGCCCTCGCTCAGCGAAACGTGCCGGGGGAGAAGCACTTGCTGGATGAGTCTTTCCGTGTGCAAGACTTTGAACGCAGCACCACAATCTGGGCCACGAGGAAGCCTTGATGAAGAAGGTGGTTTTGTCCTGGCACCTCTCTCCAGTGCGAGATGCCTGCCGAAGCTCTTTGCCTCTTGCGAGAGTGCGGTGGGCAGCGGGGTAAACTGGAGCCGAGAAGGACCGGGCAGACAGCACCGCCATCCGACAGGTGCTTTGCAGGTTGTGCCGGGGAAAGCGGACTGGCCCTGGCTGGAAGGCGCTGCAGCTAGGCGCTCCCCCAAGTGTCGGAGGCAAAGGCCGCGTGAGCTTGCCGTCCCCGGCACGGCTCTCTGTGCGAGACGTAGCCCAGAAGCTTTCCCTTTCCATTCAGAGCACTAGAGAGGCAGAATGCAGTGGTACGTATTGCTCAGGAGGAAAGGGGCACGGCCCGGCCGCGTTCGGGCAGAAGCAGCGCGCTGGAGCGCTTCGCTGCCGGCACAGAGTTCCGGGCGAGAGGCAGACGACCGGTCCGCCTCCGGGAGAACGAAGGTACGGCGTGCTCGAAAAGGCGAGGAACGAAGCCGCGGAGCACCGGGCTCGGGTGCGCGTCGTCCGGGCTTGCGAGACGAGCGTGGCTGCCACTCTCCTGCCTGCAGAATTCACCTTACAGCCTCAGGAAGGAGGACGACGCGCCACAGTTACTTGTGCTGCTGCTGCTGCCTAGTCCTCTTGCAGAGCTCTGTGGAGGCAAATGCACTTCCCTTCCGTCTCCGAGTTTCGGAGAACACGATGGTAGGGTGCAGCGGAGCAGGGAAGTACAGAAGTGCACCGCTGAGATTGCTGTTGCTTACGTGCAGAAGGCGAAGGTGCAAGCCAGCACTGGCTTTTGCTTCTAGAGCCGTTCTCCAGGAGAGCAGCTGCTGGAGGTTGACAGCGGTAGCTGCGAGGCTGAAAAACAAGGCAGGACGTCGGGCTTAGAAGAAAGGCACAGGGGCCACAGTGTGATGTGCGCTTTTGGAAGGCTGCTCGGAGAAGGGGCACTTTCGGAGAGCTTTCTGCTTTGACCTGTGCTCCTGGCCGAGCTCTAGCTGCTGGGACTCTGAAAGGCTGAATGACTAGGAAAGTGCTTGTGTCCACGCTGTGGATTGAGCACGATCCTTTTTGCAGCAGCGAGAACACACTCGGCCCACTGGGCTCGTGAACGAGCGTTTACCAGACGTCTGCAATTCGGTGCACTGCACACACAAGCCCGGTGCTCCCCGGTTTCTTTCTCCGCCTGCCGTTGTCTGGACAGAAGAGAAGCCCAGCCACGGCATCCTACTCGGCCGCTTTTCGGCGTGTGCACTGCCCGCATACACACGGGTGCTGTGCTCGGCTTTCCCTCGGCTCCAGGCACAAGGGTGCTTTCTCAGTTTTGCAGCGTCCCCGGTTCCCCACGTTGCCCTCGCTCAGCGAAACGTGCCGGGGGAGAAGCACTTGCTGGATGAGTCTTTCCGTGTGCAAGACTTTGAACGCAGCACCACAATCTGGGCCACGAGGAAGCCTTGATGAAGAAGGTGGTTTTGTCCTGGCACCTCTCTCCAGTGCGAGATGCCTGCCGAAGCTCTTTGCCTCTTGCGAGAGTGCGGTGGGCAGCGGGGTAAACTGGAGCCGAGAAGGACCGGGCAGACAGCACCGCCATCCGACAGGTGCTTTGCAGGTTGTGCCGGGGAAAGCGGACTGGCCCTGGCTGGAAGGCGCTGCAGCTAGGCGCTCCCCCAAGTGTCGGAGGCAAAGGCCGCGTGAGCTTGCCGTCCCCGGCACGGCTCTCTGTGCGAGACGTAGCCCAGAAGCTTTCCCTTTCCATTCAGAGCACCAGAGAGGCAGAATGCAGTGGTACGTATTGCTCAGGAGGAAAGGGGCACGGCCCGGCCGCGTTCGGGCAGAAGCAGCGCGCTGGAGCGCTTCGCTGCCGGCACAGAGTTCCGGGCGAGAGGCAGACGACCGGTCCGCCTCCGGGAGAACGAAGGTACGGCGTGCTCGAAAAGGCGAGGAACGAAGCCGCGGAGCACCGGGCTCGGGTGCGCGTCGTCCGGGCTTGCGAGACGAGCGTGGCTGCCACTCTCCTGCCTGCAGAATTCACCTTACAGCCTCAGGAAGGAGGACGACGCGCCACAGTTACTTGTGCTGCTGCTGCTGCCTAGTCCTCTTGCAGAGCTCTGTGGAGGCAAATGCACTTCCCTTCCGTCTCCGAGTTTCGGAGAACACGATGGTAGGGTGCAGCGGAGCAGGGAAGTACAGAAGTGCACCGCTGAGATTGCTGTTGCTTACGTGCAGAAGGCGAAGGTGCAAGCCAGCACTGGCTTTTGCTTCTAGAGCCGTTCTCCAGGAGAGCAGCTGCTGGAGGTTGACAGCGGTAGCTGCGAGGCTGAAAAACAAGGCAGGACGTCGGGCTTAGAAGAAAGGCACAGGGGCCACAGTGTGATGTGCGCTTTTGGAAGGCTGCTCGGAGAAGGGGCACTTTCGGAGAGCTTTCTGCTTTGACCTGTGCTCCTGGCCGAGCTCTAGCTGCTGGGACTCTGAAAGGCTGAATGACTAGGAAAGTGCTTGTGTCCACGCTGTGGATTGAGCACGATCCTTTTTGCAGCAGCGAGAACACACTCGGCCCACTGGGCTCGTGAACGAGCGTTTACCAGACGTCTGCAATTCGGTGCACTGCACACACAAGCCCGGTGCTCCCCGGTTTCTTTCTCCGCCTGCCGTTGTCTGGACAGAAGAGAAGCCCAGCCACGGCATCCTACTCGGCCGCTTTTCGGCGTGTGCACTGCCCGCATACACACGGGTGCTGTGCTCGGCTTTCCCTCGGCTCCAGGCACAAGGGTGCTTTCTCAGTTTTGCAGCGTCCCCGGTTCCCCACGTTGCCCTCGCTCAGCGAAACGTGCCGGGGGAGAAGCACTTGCTGGATGAGTCTTTCCGTGTGCAAGACTTTGAACGCAGCACCACAATCTGGGCCACGAGGAAGCCTTGATGAAGAAGGTGGTTTTGTCCTGGCACCTCTCTCCAGTGCGAGATGCCTGCCGAAGCTCTTTGCCTCTTGCGAGAGTGCGGTGGGCAGCGGGGTAAACTGGAGCCGAGAAGGACCGGGCAGACAGCACCGCCATCCGACAGGTGCTTTGCAGGTTGTGCCGGGGAAAGCGGACTGGCCCTGGCTGGAAGGCGCTGCAGCTAGGCGCTCCCCCAAGTGTCGGAGGCAAAGGCCGCGTGAGCTTGCCGTCCCCGGCACGGCTCTCTGTGCGAGACGTAGCCCAGAAGCTTTCCCTTTCCATTCAGAGCACCAGAGAGGCAGAATGCAGTGGTACGTATTGCTCAGGAGGAAAGGGGCACGGCCCGGCCGCGTTCGGGCAGAAGCAGCGCGCTGGAGCGCTTCGCTGCCGGCACAGAGTTCCGGGCGAGAGGCAGACGACCGGTCCGCCTCCGGGAGAACGAAGGTACGGCGTGCTCGAAAAGGCGAGGAACGAAGCCGCGGAGCACCGGGCTCGGGTGCGCGTCGTCCGGGCTTGCGAGACGAGCGTGGCTGCCACTCTCCTGCCTGCAGAATTCACCTTACAGCCTCAGGAAGGAGGACGACGCGCCACAGTTACTTGTGCTGCTGCTGCTGCCTAGTCCTCTTGCAGAGCTCTGTGGAGGCAAATGCACTTCCCTTCCGTCTCCGAGTTTCGGAGAACACGATGGTAGGGTGCAGCGGAGCAGGGAAGTACAGAAGTGCACCGCTGAGATTGCTGTTGCTTACGTGCAGAAGGCGAAGGTGCAAGCCAGCACTGGCTTTTGCTTCTAGAGCCGTTCTCCAGGAGAGCAGCTGCTGGAGGTTGACAGCGGTAGCTGCGAGGCTGAAAAACAAGGCAGGACGTCGGGCTTAGAAGAAAGGCACAGGGGCCACAGTGTGATGTGCGCTTTTGGAAGGCTGCTCGGAGAAGGGGCACTTTCGGAGAGCTTTCTGCTTTGACCTGTGCTCCTGGCCGAGCTCTAGCTGCTGGGACTCTGAAAGGCTGAATGACTAGGAAAGTGCTTGTGTCCACGCTGTGGATTGAGCACGATCCTTTTTGCAGCAGCGAGAACACACTCGGCCCACTGGGCTCGTGAACGAGCGTTTACCAGACGTCTGCAATTCGGTGCACTGCACACACAAGCCCGGTGCTCCCCGGTTTCTTTCTCCGCCTGCCGTTGTCTGGACAGAAGAGAAGCCCAGCCACGGCATCCTACTCGGCCGCTTTTCGGCGTGTGCACTGCCCGCATACACACGGGTGCTGTGCTCGGCTTTCCCTCGGCTCCAGGCACAAGGGTGCTTTCTCAGTTTTGCAGCGTCCCCGGTTCCCCACGTTGCCCTCGCTCAGCGAAACGTGCCGGGGGAGAAGCACTTGCTGGATGAGTCTTTCCGTGTGCAAGACTTTGAACGCAGCACCACAATCTGGGCCACGAGGAAGCCTTGATGAAGAAGGTGGTTTTGTCCTGGCACCTCTCTCCAGTGCGAGATGCCTGCCGAAGCTCTTTGCCTCTTGCGAGAGTGCGGTGGGCAGCGGGGTAAACTGGAGCCGAGAAGGACCGGGCAGACAGCACCGCCATCCGACAGGTGCTTTGCAGGTTGTGCCGGGGAAAGCGGACTGGCCCTGGCTGGAAGGCGCTGCAGCTAGGCGCTCCCCCAAGTGTCGGAGGCAAAGGCCGCGTGAGCTTGCCGTCCCCGGCACGGCTCTCTGTGCGAGACGTAGCCCAGAAGCTTTCCCTTTCCATTCAGAGCACCAGAGAGGCAGAATGCAGTGGTACGTATTGCTCAGGAGGAAAGGGGCACGGCCCGGCCGCGTTCGGGCAGAAGCAGCGCGCTGGAGCGCTTCGCTGCCGGCACAGAGTTCCGGGCGAGAGGCAGACGACCGGTCCGCCTCCGGGAGAACGAAGGTACGGCGTGCTCGAAAAGGCGAGGAACGAAGCCGCGGAGCACCGGGCTCGGGTGCGCGTCGTCCGGGCTTGCGAGACGAGCGTGGCTGCCACTCTCCTGCCTGCAGAATTCACCTTACAGCCTCAGGAAGGAGGACGACGCGCCACAGTTACTTGTGCTGCTGCTGCTGCCTAGTCCTCTTGCAGAGCTCTGTGGAGGCAAATGCACTTCCCTTCCGTCTCCGAGTTTCGGAGAACACGATGGTAGGGTGCAGCGGAGCAGGGAAGTACAGAAGTGCACCGCTGAGATTGCTGTTGCTTACGTGCAGAAGGCGAAGGTGCAAGCCAGCACTGGCTTTTGCTTCTAGAGCCGTTCTCCAGGAGAGCAGCTGCTGGAGGTTGACAGCGGTAGCTGCGAGGCTGAAAAACAAGGCAGGACGTCGGGCTTAGAAGAAAGGCACAGGGGCCACAGTGTGATGTGCGCTTTTGGAAGGCTGCTCGGAGAAGGGGCACTTTCGGAGAGCTTTCTGCTTTGACCTGTGCTCCTGGCCGAGCTCTAGCTGCTGGGACTCTGAAAGGCTGAATGACTAGGAAAGTGCTTGTGTCCACGCTGTGGATTGAGCACGATCCTTTTTGCAGCAGCGAGAACACACTCGGCCCACTGGGCTCGTGAACGAGCGTTTACCAGACGTCTGCAATTCGGTGCACTGCACACACAAGCCCGGTGCTCCCCGGTTTCTTTCTCCGCCTGCCGTTGTCTGGACAGAAGAGAAGCCCAGCCACGGCATCCTACTCGGCCGCTTTTCGGCGTGTGCACTGCCCGCATACACACGGGTGCTGTGCTCGGCTTTCCCTCGGCTCCAGGCACAAGGGTGCTTTCTCAGTTTTGCAGCGTCCCCGGTTCCCCACGTTGCCCTCGCTCAGCGAAACGTGCCGGGGGAGAAGCACTTGCTGGATGAGTCTTTCCGTGTGCAAGACTTTGAACGCAGCACCACAATCTGGGCCACGAGGAAGCCTTGATGAAGAAGGTGGTTTTGTCCTGGCACCTCTCTCCAGTGCGAGATGCCTGCCGAAGCTCTTTGCCTCTTGCGAGAGTGCGGTGGGCAGCGGGGTAAACTGGAGCCGAGAAGGACCGGGCAGACAGCACCGCCATCCGACAGGTGCTTTGCAGGTTGTGCCGGGGAAAGCGGACTGGCCCTGGCTGGAAGGCGCTGCAGCTAGGCGCTCCCCCAAGTGTCGGAGGCAAAGGCCGCGTGAGCTTGCCGTCCCCGGCACGGCTCTCTGTGCGAGACGTAGCCCAGAAGCTTTCCCTTTCCATTCAGAGCACCAGAGAGGCAGAATGCAGTGGTACGTATTGCTCAGGAGGAAAGGGGCACGGCCCGGCCGCGTTCGGGCAGAAGCAGCGCGCTGGAGCGCTTCGCTGCCGGCACAGAGTTCCGGGCGAGAGGCAGACGACCGGTCCGCCTCCGGGAGAACGAAGGTACGGCGTGCTCGAAAAGGCGAGGAACGAAGCCGCGGAGCACCGGGCTCGGGTGCGCGTCGTCCGGGCTTGCGAGACGAGCGTGGCTGCCACTCTCCTGCCTGCAGAATTCACCTTACAGCCTCAGGAAGGAGGACGACGCGCCACAGTTACTTGTGCTGCTGCTGCTGCCTAGTCCTCTTGCAGAGCTCTGTGGAGGCAAATGCACTTCCCTTCCGTCTCCGAGTTTCGGAGAACACGATGGTAGGGTGCAGCGGAGCAGGGAAGTACAGAAGTGCACCGCTGAGATTGCTGTTGCTTACGTGCAGAAGGCGAAGGTGCAAGCCAGCACTGGCTTTTGCTTCTAGAGCCGTTCTCCAGGAGAGCAGCTGCTGGAGGTTGACAGCGGTAGCTGCGAGGCTGAAAAACAAGGCAGGACGTCGGGCTTAGAAGAAAGGCACAGGGGCCACAGTGTGATGTGCGCTTTTGGAAGGCTGCTCGGAGAAGGGGCACTTTCGGAGAGCTTTCTGCTTTGACCTGTGCTCCTGGCCGAGCTCTAGCTGCTGGGACTCTGAAAGGCTGAATGACTAGGAAAGTGCTTGTGTCCACGCTGTGGATTGAGCACGATCCTTTTTGCAGCAGCGAGAACACACTCGGCCCACTGGGCTCGTGAACGAGCGTTTACCAGACGTCTGCAATTCGGTGCACTGCACACACAAGCCCGGTGCTCCCCGGTTTCTTTCTCCGCCTGCCGTTGTCTGGACAGAAGAGAAGCCCAGCCACGGCATCCTACTCGGCCGCTTTTCGGCGTGTGCACTGCCCGCATACACACGGGTGCTGTGCTCGGCTTTCCCTCGGCTCCAGGCACAAGGGTGCTTTCTCAGTTTTGCAGCGTCCCCGGTTCCCCACGTTGCCCTCGCTCAGCGAAACGTGCCGGGGGAGAAGCACTTGCTGGATGAGTCTTTCCGTGTGCAAGACTTTGAACGCAGCACCACAATCTGGGCCACGAGGAAGCCTTGATGAAGAAGGTGGTTTTGTCCTGGCACCTCTCTCCAGTGCGAGATGCCTGCCGAAGCTCTTTGCCTCTTGCGAGAGTGCGGTGGGCAGCGGGGTAAACTGGAGCCGAGAAGGACCGGGCAGACAGCACCGCCATCCGACAGGTGCTTTGCAGGTTGTGCCGGGGAAAGCGGACTGGCCCTGGCTGGAAGGCGCTGCAGCTAGGCGCTCCCCCAAGTGTCGGAGGCAAAGGCCGCGTGAGCTTGCCGTCCCCGGCACGGCTCTCTGTGCGAGACGTAGCCCAGAAGCTTTCCCTTTCCATTCAGAGCACCAGAGAGGCAGAATGCAGTGGTACGTATTGCTCAGGAGGAAAGGGGCACGGCCCGGCCGCGTTCGGGCAGAAGCAGCGCGCTGGAGCGCTTCGCTGCCGGCACAGAGTTCCGGGCGAGAGGCAGACGACCGGTCCGCCTCCGGGAGAACGAAGGTACGGCGTGCTCGAAAAGGCGAGGAACGAAGCCGCGGAGCACCGGGCTCGGGTGCGCGTCGTCCGGGCTTGCGAGACGAGCGTGGCTGCCACTCTCCTGCCTGCAGAATTCACCTTACAGCCTCAGGAAGGAGGACGACGCGCCACAGTTACTTGTGCTGCTGCTGCTGCCTAGTCCTCTTGCAGAGCTCTGTGGAGGCAAATGCACTTCCCTTCCGTCTCCGAGTTTCGGAGAACACGATGGTAGGGTGCAGCGGAGCAGGGAAGTACAGAAGTGCACCGCTGAGATTGCTGTTGCTTACGTGCAGAAGGCGAAGGTGCAAGCCAGCACTGGCTTTTGCTTCTAGAGCCGTTCTCCAGGAGAGCAGCTGCTGGAGGTTGACAGCGGTAGCTGCGAGGCTGAAAAACAAGGCAGGACGTCGGGCTTAGAAGAAAGGCACAGGGGCCACAGTGTGATGTGCGCTTTTGGAAGGCTGCTCGGAGAAGGGGCACTTTCGGAGAGCTTTCTGCTTTGACCTGTGCTCCTGGCCGAGCTCTAGCTGCTGGGACTCTGAAAGGCTGAATGACTAGGAAAGTGCTTGTGTCCACGCTGTGGATTGAGCACGATCCTTTTTGCAGCAGCGAGAACACACTCGGCCCACTGGGCTCGTGAACGAGCGTTTACCAGACGTCTGCAATTCGGTGCACTGCACACACAAGCCCGGTGCTCCCCGGTTTCTTTCTCCGCCTGCCGTTGTCTGGACAGAAGAGAAGCCCAGCCACGGCATCCTACTCGGCCGCTTTTCGGCGTGTGCACTGCCCGCATACACACGGGTGCTGTGCTCGGCTTTCCCTCGGCTCCAGGCACAAGGGTGCTTTCTCAGTTTTGCAGCGTCCCCGGTTCCCCACGTTGCCCTCGCTCAGCGAAACGTGCCGGGGGAGAAGCACTTGCTGGATGAGTCTTTCCGTGTGCAAGACTTTGAACGCAGCACCACAATCTGGGCCACGAGGAAGCCTTGATGAAGAAGGTGGTTTTGTCCTGGCACCTCTCTCCAGTGCGAGATGCCTGCCGAAGCTCTTTGCCTCTTGCGAGAGTGCGGTGGGCAGCGGGGTAAACTGGAGCCGAGAAGGACCGGGCAGACAGCACCGCCATCCGACAGGTGCTTTGCAGGTTGTGCCGGGGAAAGCGGACTGGCCCTGGCTGGAAGGCGCTGCAGCTAGGCGCTCCCCCAAGTGTCGGAGGCAAAGGCCGCGTGAGCTTGCCGTCCCCGGCACGGCTCTCTGTGCGAGACGTAGCCCAGAAGCTTTCCCTTTCCATTCAGAGCACCAGAGAGGCAGAATGCAGTGGTACGTATTGCTCAGGAGGAAAGGGGCACGGCCCGGCCGCGTTCGGGCAGAAGCAGCGCGCTGGAGCGCTTCGCTGCCGGCACAGAGTTCCGGGCGAGAGGCAGACGACCGGTCCGCCTCCGGGAGAACGAAGGTACGGCGTGCTCGAAAAGGCGAGGAACGAAGCCGCGGAGCACCGGGCTCGGGTGCGCGTCGTCCGGGCTTGCGAGACGAGCGTGGCTGCCACTCTCCTGCCTGCAGAATTCACCTTACAGCCTCAGGAAGGAGGACGACGCGCCACAGTTACTTGTGCTGCTGCTGCTGCCTAGTCCTCTTGCAGAGCTCTGTGGAGGCAAATGCACTTCCCTTCCGTCTCCGAGTTTCGGAGAACACGATGGTAGGGTGCAGCGGAGCAGGGAAGTACAGAAGTGCACCGCTGAGATTGCTGTTGCTTACGTGCAGAAGGCGAAGGTGCAAGCCAGCACTGGCTTTTGCTTCTAGAGCCGTTCTCCAGGAGAGCAGCTGCTGGAGGTTGACAGCGGTAGCTGCGAGGCTGAAAAACAAGGCAGGACGTCGGGCTTAGAAGAAAGGCACAGGGGCCACAGTGTGATGTGCGCTTTTGGAAGGCTGCTCGGAGAAGGGGCACTTTCGGAGAGCTTTCTGCTTTGACCTGTGCTCCTGGCCGAGCTCTAGCTGCTGGGACTCTGAAAGGCTGAATGACTAGGAAAGTGCTTGTGTCCACGCTGTGGATTGAGCACGATCCTTTTTGCAGCAGCGAGAACACACTCGGCCCACTGGGCTCGTGAACGAGCGTTTACCAGACGTCTGCAATTCGGTGCACTGCACACACAAGCCCGGTGCTCCCCGGTTTCTTTCTCCGCCTGCCGTTGTCTGGACAGAAGAGAAGCCCAGCCACGGCATCCTACTCGGCCGCTTTTCGGCGTGTGCACTGCCCGCATACACACGGGTGCTGTGCTCGGCTTTCCCTCGGCTCCAGGCACAAGGGTGCTTTCTCAGTTTTGCAGCGTCCCCGGTTCCCCACGTTGCCCTCGCTCAGCGAAACGTGCCGGGGGAGAAGCACTTGCTGGATGAGTCTTTCCGTGTGCAAGACTTTGAACGCAGCACCACAATCTGGGCCACGAGGAAGCCTTGATGAAGAAGGTGGTTTTGTCCTGGCACCTCTCTCCAGTGCGAGATGCCTGCCGAAGCTCTTTGCCTCTTGCGAGAGTGCGGTGGGCAGCGGGGTAAACTGGAGCCGAGAAGGACCGGGCAGACAGCACCGCCATCCGACAGGTGCTTTGCAGGTTGTGCCGGGGAAAGCGGACTGGCCCTGGCTGGAAGGCGCTGCAGCTAGGCGCTCCCCCAAGTGTCGGAGGCAAAGGCCGCGTGAGCTTGCCGTCCCCGGCACGGCTCTCTGTGCGAGACGTAGCCCAGAAGCTTTCCCTTTCCATTCAGAGCACCAGAGAGGCAGAATGCAGTGGTACGTATTGCTCAGGAGGAAAGGGGCACGGCCCGGCCGCGTTCGGGCAGAAGCAGCGCGCTGGAGCGCTTCGCTGCCGGCACAGAGTTCCGGGCGAGAGGCAGACGACCGGTCCGCCTCCGGGAGAACGAAGGTACGGCGTGCTCGAAAAGGCGAGGAACGAAGCCGCGGAGCACCGGGCTCGGGTGCGCGTCGTCCGGGCTTGCGAGACGAGCGTGGCTGCCACTCTCCTGCCTGCAGAATTCACCTTACAGCCTCAGGAAGGAGGACGACGCGCCACAGTTACTTGTGCTGCTGCTGCTGCCTAGTCCTCTTGCAGAGCTCTGTGGAGGCAAATGCACTTCCCTTCCGTCTCCGAGTTTCGGAGAACACGATGGTAGGGTGCAGCGGAGCAGGGAAGTACAGAAGTGCACCGCTGAGATTGCTGTTGCTTACGTGCAGAAGGCGAAGGTGCAAGCCAGCACTGGCTTTTGCTTCTAGAGCCGTTCTCCAGGAGAGCAGCTGCTGGAGGTTGACAGCGGTAGCTGCGAGGCTGAAAAACAAGGCAGGACGTCGGGCTTAGAAGAAAGGCACAGGGGCCACAGTGTGATGTGCGCTTTTGGAAGGCTGCTCGGAGAAGGGGCACTTTCGGAGAGCTTTCTGCTTTGACCTGTGCTCCTGGCCGAGCTCTAGCTGCTGGGACTCTGAAAGGCTGAATGACTAGGAAAGTGCTTGTGTCCACGCTGTGGATTGAGCACGATCCTTTTTGCAGCAGCGAGAACACACTCGGCCCACTGGGCTCGTGAACGAGCGTTTACCAGACGTCTGCAATTCGGTGCACTGCACACACAAGCCCGGTGCTCCCCGGTTTCTTTCTCCGCCTGCCGTTGTCTGGACAGAAGAGAAGCCCAGCCACGGCATCCTACTCGGCCGCTTTTCGGCGTGTGCACTGCCCGCATACACACGGGTGCTGTGCTCGGCTTTCCCTCGGCTCCAGGCACAAGGGTGCTTTCTCAGTTTTGCAGCGTCCCCGGTTCCCCACGTTGCCCTCGCTCAGCGAAACGTGCCGGGGGAGAAGCACTTGCTGGATGAGTCTTTCCGTGTGCAAGACTTTGAACGCAGCACCACAATCTGGGCCACGAGGAAGCCTTGATGAAGAAGGTGGTTTTGTCCTGGCACCTCTCTCCAGTGCGAGATGCCTGCCGAAGCTCTTTGCCTCTTGCGAGAGTGCGGTGGGCAGCGGGGTAAACTGGAGCCGAGAAGGACCGGGCAGACAGCACCGCCATCCGACAGGTGCTTTGCAGGTTGTGCCGGGGAAAGCGGACTGGCCCTGGCTGGAAGGCGCTGCAGCTAGGCGCTCCCCCAAGTGTCGGAGGCAAAGGCCGCGTGAGCTTGCCGTCCCCGGCACGGCTCTCTGTGCGAGACGTAGCCCAGAAGCTTTCCCTTTCCATTCAGAGCACCAGAGAGGCAGAATGCAGTGGTACGTATTGCTCAGGAGGAAAGGGGCACGGCCCGGCCGCGTTCGGGCAGAAGCAGCGCGCTGGAGCGCTTCGCTGCCGGCACAGAGTTCCGGGCGAGAGGCAGACGACCGGTCCGCCTCCGGGAGAACGAAGGTACGGCGTGCTCGAAAAGGCGAGGAACGAAGCCGCGGAGCACCGGGCTCGGGTGCGCGTCGTCCGGGCTTGCGAGACGAGCGTGGCTGCCACTCTCCTGCCTGCAGAATTCACCTTACAGCCTCAGGAAGGAGGACGACGCGCCACAGTTACTTGTGCTGCTGCTGCTGCCTAGTCCTCTTGCAGAGCTCTGTGGAGGCAAATGCACTTCCCTTCCGTCTCCGAGTTTCGGAGAACACGATGGTAGGGTGCAGCGGAGCAGGGAAGTACAGAAGTGCACCGCTGAGATTGCTGTTGCTTACGTGCAGAAGGCGAAGGTGCAAGCCAGCACTGGCTTTTGCTTCTAGAGCCGTTCTCCAGGAGAGCAGCTGCTGGAGGTTGACAGCGGTAGCTGCGAGGCTGAAAAACAAGGCAGGACGTCGGGCTTAGAAGAAAGGCACAGGGGCCACAGTGTGATGTGCGCTTTTGGAAGGCTGCTCGGAGAAGGGGCACTTTCGGAGAGCTTTCTGCTTTGACCTGTGCTCCTGGCCGAGCTCTAGCTGCTGGGACTCTGAAAGGCTGAATGACTAGGAAAGTGCTTGTGTCCACGCTGTGGATTGAGCACGATCCTTTTTGCAGCAGCGAGAACACACTCGGCCCACTGGGCTCGTGAACGAGCGTTTACCAGACGTCTGCAATTCGGTGCACTGCACACACAAGCCCGGTGCTCCCCGGTTTCTTTCTCCGCCTGCCGTTGTCTGGACAGAAGAGAAGCCCAGCCACGGCATCCTACTCGGCCGCTTTTCGGCGTGTGCACTGCCCGCATACACACGGGTGCTGTGCTCGGCTTTCCCTCGGCTCCAGGCACAAGGGTGCTTTCTCAGTTTTGCAGCGTCCCCGGTTCCCCACGTTGCCCTCGCTCAGCGAAACGTGCCGGGGGAGAAGCACTTGCTGGATGAGTCTTTCCGTGTGCAAGACTTTGAACGCAGCACCACAATCTGGGCCACGAGGAAGCCTTGATGAAGAAGGTGGTTTTGTCCTGGCACCTCTCTCCAGTGCGAGATGCCTGCCGAAGCTCTTTGCCTCTTGCGAGAGTGCGGTGGGCAGCGGGGTAAACTGGAGCCGAGAAGGACCGGGCAGACAGCACCGCCATCCGACAGGTGCTTTGCAGGTTGTGCCGGGGAAAGCGGACTGGCCCTGGCTGGAAGGCGCTGCAGCTAGGCGCTCCCCCAAGTGTCGGAGGCAAAGGCCGCGTGAGCTTGCCGTCCCCGGCACGGCTCTCTGTGCGAGACGTAGCCCAGAAGCTTTCCCTTTCCATTCAGAGCACCAGAGAGGCAGAATGCAGTGGTACGTATTGCTCAGGAGGAAAGGGGCACGGCCCGGCCGCGTTCGGGCAGAAGCAGCGCGCTGGAGCGCTTCGCTGCCGGCACAGAGTTCCGGGCGAGAGGCAGACGACCGGTCCGCCTCCGGGAGAACGAAGGTACGGCGTGCTCGAAAAGGCGAGGAACGAAGCCGCGGAGCACCGGGCTCGGGTGCGCGTCGTCCGGGCTTGCGAGACGAGCGTGGCTGCCACTCTCCTGCCTGCAGAATTCACCTTACAGCCTCAGGAAGGAGGACGACGCGCCACAGTTACTTGTGCTGCTGCTGCTGCCTAGTCCTCTTGCAGAGCTCTGTGGAGGCAAATGCACTTCCCTTCCGTCTCCGAGTTTCGGAGAACACGATGGTAGGGTGCAGCGGAGCAGGGAAGTACAGAAGTGCACCGCTGAGATTGCTGTTGCTTACGTGCAGAAGGCGAAGGTGCAAGCCAGCACTGGCTTTTGCTTCTAGAGCCGTTCTCCAGGAGAGCAGCTGCTGGAGGTTGACAGCGGTAGCTGCGAGGCTGAAAAACAAGGCAGGACGTCGGGCTTAGAAGAAAGGCACAGGGGCCACAGTGTGATGTGCGCTTTTGGAAGGCTGCTCGGAGAAGGGGCACTTTCGGAGAGCTTTCTGCTTTGACCTGTGCTCCTGGCCGAGCTCTAGCTGCTGGGACTCTGAAAGGCTGAATGACTAGGAAAGTGCTTGTGTCCACGCTGTGGATTGAGCACGATCCTTTTTGCAGCAGCGAGAACACACTCGGCCCACTGGGCTCGTGAACGAGCGTTTACCAGACGTCTGCAATTCGGTGCACTGCACACACAAGCCCGGTGCTCCCCGGTTTCTTTCTCCGCCTGCCGTTGTCTGGACAGAAGAGAAGCCCAGCCACGGCATCCTACTCGGCCGCTTTTCGGCGTGTGCACTGCCCGCATACACACGGGTGCTGTGCTCGGCTTTCCCTCGGCTCCAGGCACAAGGGTGCTTTCTCAGTTTTGCAGCGTCCCCGGTTCCCCACGTTGCCCTCGCTCAGCGAAACGTGCCGGGGGAGAAGCACTTGCTGGATGAGTCTTTCCGTGTGCAAGACTTTGAACGCAGCACCACAATCTGGGCCACGAGGAAGCCTTGATGAAGAAGGTGGTTTTGTCCTGGCACCTCTCTCCAGTGCGAGATGCCTGCCGAAGCTCTTTGCCTCTTGCGAGAGTGCGGTGGGCAGCGGGGTAAACTGGAGCCGAGAAGGACCGGGCAGACAGCACCGCCATCCGACAGGTGCTTTGCAGGTTGTGCCGGGGAAAGCGGACTGGCCCTGGCTGGAAGGCGCTGCAGCTAGGCGCTCCCCCAAGTGTCGGAGGCAAAGGCCGCGTGAGCTTGCCGTCCCCGGCACGGCTCTCTGTGCGAGACGTAGCCCAGAAGCTTTCCCTTTCCATTCAGAGCACCAGAGAGGCAGAATGCAGTGGTACGTATTGCTCAGGAGGAAAGGGGCACGGCCCGGCCGCGTTCGGGCAGAAGCAGCGCGCTGGAGCGCTTCGCTGCCGGCACAGAGTTCCGGGCGAGAGGCAGACGACCGGTCCGCCTCCGGGAGAACGAAGGTACGGCGTGCTCGAAAAGGCGAGGAACGAAGCCGCGGAGCACCGGGCTCGGGTGCGCGTCGTCCGGGCTTGCGAGACGAGCGTGGCTGCCACTCTCCTGCCTGCAGAATTCACCTTACAGCCTCAGGAAGGAGGACGACGCGCCACAGTTACTTGTGCTGCTGCTGCTGCCTAGTCCTCTTGCAGAGCTCTGTGGAGGCAAATGCACTTCCCTTCCGTCTCCGAGTTTCGGAGAACACGATGGTAGGGTGCAGCGGAGCAGGGAAGTACAGAAGTGCACCGCTGAGATTGCTGTTGCTTACGTGCAGAAGGCGAAGGTGCAAGCCAGCACTGGCTTTTGCTTCTAGAGCCGTTCTCCAGGAGAGCAGCTGCTGGAGGTTGACAGCGGTAGCTGCGAGGCTGAAAAACAAGGCAGGACGTCGGGCTTAGAAGAAAGGCACAGGGGCCACAGTGTGATGTGCGCTTTTGGAAGGCTGCTCGGAGAAGGGGCACTTTCGGAGAGCTTTCTGCTTTGACCTGTGCTCCTGGCCGAGCTCTAGCTGCTGGGACTCTGAAAGGCTGAATGACTAGGAAAGTGCTTGTGTCCACGCTGTGGATTGAGCACGATCCTTTTTGCAGCAGCGAGAACACACTCGGCCCACTGGGCTCGTGAACGAGCGTTTACCAGACGTCTGCAATTCGGTGCACTGCACACACAAGCCCGGTGCTCCCCGGTTTCTTTCTCCGCCTGCCGTTGTCTGGACAGAAGAGAAGCCCAGCCACGGCATCCTACTCGGCCGCTTTTCGGCGTGTGCACTGCCCGCATACACACGGGTGCTGTGCTCGGCTTTCCCTCGGCTCCAGGCACAAGGGTGCTTTCTCAGTTTTGCAGCGTCCCCGGTTCCCCACGTTGCCCTCGCTCAGCGAAACGTGCCGGGGGAGAAGCACTTGCTGGATGAGTCTTTCCGTGTGCAAGACTTTGAACGCAGCACCACAATCTGGGCCACGAGGAAGCCTTGATGAAGAAGGTGGTTTTGTCCTGGCACCTCTCTCCAGTGCGAGATGCCTGCCGAAGCTCTTTGCCTCTTGCGAGAGTGCGGTGGGCAGCGGGGTAAACTGGAGCCGAGAAGGACCGGGCAGACAGCACCGCCATCCGACAGGTGCTTTGCAGGTTGTGCCGGGGAAAGCGGACTGGCCCTGGCTGGAAGGCGCTGCAGCTAGGCGCTCCCCCAAGTGTCGGAGGCAAAGGCCGCGTGAGCTTGCCGTCCCCGGCACGGCTCTCTGTGCGAGACGTAGCCCAGAAGCTTTCCCTTTCCATTCAGAGCACCAGAGAGGCAGAATGCAGTGGTACGTATTGCTCAGGAGGAAAGGGGCACGGCCCGGCCGCGTTCGGGCAGAAGCAGCGCGCTGGAGCGCTTCGCTGCCGGCACAGAGTTCCGGGCGAGAGGCAGACGACCGGTCCGCCTCCGGGAGAACGAAGGTACGGCGTGCTCGAAAAGGCGAGGAACGAAGCCGCGGAGCACCGGGCTCGGGTGCGCGTCGTCCGGGCTTGCGAGACGAGCGTGGCTGCCACTCTCCTGCCTGCAGAATTCACCTTACAGCCTCAGGAAGGAGGACGACGCGCCACAGTTACTTGTGCTGCTGCTGCTGCCTAGTCCTCTTGCAGAGCTCTGTGGAGGCAAATGCACTTCCCTTCCGTCTCCGAGTTTCGGAGAACACGATGGTAGGGTGCAGCGGAGCAGGGAAGTACAGAAGTGCACCGCTGAGATTGCTGTTGCTTACGTGCAGAAGGCGAAGGTGCAAGCCAGCACTGGCTTTTGCTTCTAGAGCCGTTCTCCAGGAGAGCAGCTGCTGGAGGTTGACAGCGGTAGCTGCGAGGCTGAAAAACAAGGCAGGACGTCGGGCTTAGAAGAAAGGCACAGGGGCCACAGTGTGATGTGCGCTTTTGGAAGGCTGCTCGGAGAAGGGGCACTTTCGGAGAGCTTTCTGCTTTGACCTGTGCTCCTGGCCGAGCTCTAGCTGCTGGGACTCTGAAAGGCTGAATGACTAGGAAAGTGCTTGTGTCCACGCTGTGGATTGAGCACGATCCTTTTTGCAGCAGCGAGAACATACTCGGCCCACTGGGCTCGTGAACGAGCGTTTACCAGACGTCTGCAATTCGGTGCACTGCACACACAAGCCCGGTGCTCCCCGGTTTCTTTCTCCGCCTGCCGTTGTCTGGACAGAAGAGAAGCCCAGCCACGGCATCCTACTCGGCCGCTTTTCGGCGTGTGCACTGCCCGCATACACACGGGTGCTGTGCTCGGCTTTCCCTCGGCTCCAGGCACAAGGGTGCTTTCTCAGTTTTGCAGCGTCCCCGGTTCCCCACGTTGCCCTCGCTCAGCGAAACGTGCCGGGGGAGAAGCACTTGCTGGATGAGTCTTTCCGTGTGCAAGACTTTGAACGCAGCACCACAATCTGGGCCACGAGGAAGCCTTGATGAAGAAGGTGGTTTTGTCCTGGCACCTCTCTCCAGTGCGAGATGCCTGCCGAAGCTCTTTGCCTCTTGCGAGAGTGCGGTGGGCAGCGGGGTAAACTGGAGCCGAGAAGGACCGGGCAGACAGCACCGCCATCCGACAGGTGCTTTGCAGGTTGTGCCGGGGAAAGCGGACTGGCCCTGGCTGGAAGGCGCTGCAGCTAGGCGCTCCCCCAAGTGTCGGAGGCAAAGGCCGCGTGAGCTTGCCGTCCCCGGCACGGCTCTCTGTGCGAGACGTAGCCCAGAAGCTTTCCCTTTCCATTCAGAGCACCAGAGAGGCAGAATGCAGTGGTACGTATTGCTCAGGAGGAAAGGGGCACGGCCCGGCCGCGTTCGGGCAGAAGCAGCGCGCTGGAGCGCTTCGCTGCCGGCACAGAGTTCCGGGCGAGAGGCAGACGACCGGTCCGCCTCCGGGAGAACGAAGGTACGGCGTGCTCGAAAAGGCGAGGAACGAAGCCGCGGAGCACC
This sequence comes from Aphelocoma coerulescens, assembly GCF_041296385.1. Lineage (NCBI taxonomy): Eukaryota > Metazoa > Chordata > Aves > Passeriformes > Corvidae > Aphelocoma > Aphelocoma coerulescens. The sequence goes on from NC_091034.1 coordinate 3,206,198, forward strand.
GGGCTCGGGTGCGCGTCGTCCGGGCTTGCGAGACGAGCGTGGCTGCCACTCTCCTGCCTGCAGAATTCACCTTACAGCCTCAGGAAGGAGGACGACGCGCCACAGTTACTTGTGCTGCTGCTGCTGCCTAGTCCTCTTGCAGAGCTCTGTGGAGGCAAATGCACTTCCCTTCCGTCTCCGAGTTTCGGAGAACACGATGGTAGGGTGCAGCGGAGCAGGGAAGTACAGAAGTGCACCGCTGAGATTGCTGTTGCTTACGTGCAGAAGGCGAAGGTGCAAGCCAGCACTGGCTTTTGCTTCTAGAGCCGTTCTCCAGGAGAGCAGCTGCTGGAGGTTGACAGCGGTAGCTGCGAGGCTGAAAAACAAGGCAGGACGTCGGGCTTAGAAGAAAGGCACAGGGGCCACAGTGTGATGTGCGCTTTTGGAAGGCTGCTCGGAGAAGGGGCACTTTCGGAGAGCTTTCTGCTTTGACCTGTGCTCCTGGCCGAGCTCTAGCTGCTGGGACTCTGAAAGGCTGAATGACTAGGAAAGTGCTTGTGTCCACGCTGTGGATTGAGCACGATCCTTTTTGCAGCAGCGAGAACACACTCGGCCCACTGGGCTCGTGAACGAGCGTTTACCAGACGTCTGCAATTCGGTGCACTGCACACACAAGCCCGGTGCTCCCCGGTTTCTTTCTCCGCCTGCCGTTGTCTGGACAGAAGAGAAGCCCAGCCACGGCATCCTACTCGGCCGCTTTTCGGCGTGTGCACTGCCCGCATACACACGGGTGCTGTGCTCGGCTTTCCCTCGGCTCCAGGCACAAGGGTGCTTTCTCAGTTTTGCAGCGTCCCCGGTTCCCCACGTTGCCCTCGCTCAGCGAAACGTGCCGGGGGAGAAGCACTTGCTGGATGAGTCTTTCCGTGTGCAAGACTTTGAACGCAGCACCACAATCTGGGCCACGAGGAAGCCTTGATGAAGAAGGTGGTTTTGTCCTGGCACCTCTCTCCAGTGCGAGATGCCTGCCGAAGCTCTTTGCCTCTTGCGAGAGTGCGGTGGGCAGCGGGGTAAACTGGAGCCGAGAAGGACCGGGCAGACAGCACCGCCATCCGACAGGTGCTTTGCAGGTTGTGCCGGGGAAAGCGGACTGGCCCTGGCTGGAAGGCGCTGCAGCTAGGCGCTCCCCCAAGTGTCGGAGGCAAAGGCCGCGTGAGCTTGCCGTCCCCGGCACGGCTCTCTGTGCGAGACGTAGCCCAGAAGCTTTCCCTTTCCATTCAGAGCACCAGAGAGGCAGAATGCAGTGGTACGTATTGCTCAGGAGGAAAGGGGCACGGCCCGGCCGCGTTCGGGCAGAAGCAGCGCGCTGGAGCGCTTCGCTGCCGGCACAGAGTTCCGGGCGAGAGGCAGACGACCGGTCCGCCTCCGGGAGAACGAAGGTACGGCGTGCTCGAAAAGGCGAGGAACGAAGCCGCGGAGCACCGGGCTCGGGTGCGCGTCGTCCGGGCTTGCGAGACGAGCGTGGCTGCCACTCTCCTGCCTGCAGCATTCACCTTACAGCCTCAGGAAGGAGGACGACGCGCCACAGTTACTTGTGCTGCTGCTGCTGCCTAGTCCTCTTGCAGAGCTCTGTGGAGGCAAATGCACTTCCCTTCCGTCTCCGAGTTTCGGAGAACACGATGGTAGGGTGCAGCGGAGCAGGGAAGTACAGAAGTGCACCGCTGAGATTGCTGTTGCTTACGTGCAGAAGGCGAAGGTGCAAGCCAGCACTGGCTTTTGCTTCTAGAGCCGTTCTCCAGGAGAGCAGCTGCTGGAGGTTGACAGCGGTAGCTGCGAGGCTGAAAAACAAGGCAGGACGTCGGGCTTAGAAGAAAGGCACAGGGGCCACAGTGTGATGTGCGCTTTTGGAAGGCTGCTCGGAGAAGGGGCACTTTCGGAGAGCTTTCTGCTTTGACCTGTGCTCCTGGCCGAGCTCTAGCTGCTGGGACTCTGAAAGGCTGAATGACTAGGAAAGTGCTTGTGTCCACGCTGTGGATTGAGCACGATCCTTTTTGCAGCAGCGAGAACACACTCGGCCCACTGGGCTCGTGAACGAGCGTTTACCAGACGTCTGCAATTCGGTGCACTGCACACACAAGCCCGGTGCTCCCCGGTTTCTTTCTCCGCCTGCCGTTGTCTGGACAGAAGAGAAGCCCAGCCACGGCATCCTACTCGGCCGCTTTTCGGCGTGTGCACTGCCCGCATACACACGGGTGCTGTGCTCGGCTTTCCCTCGGCTCCAGGCACAAGGGTGCTTTCTCAGTTTTGCAGCGTCCCCGGTTCCCCACGTTGCCCTCGCTCAGCGAAACGTGCCGGGGGAGAAGCACTTGCTGGATGAGTCTTTCCGTGTGCAAGACTTTGAACGCAGCACCACAATCTGGGCCACGAGGAAGCCTTGATGAAGAAGGTGGTTTTGTCCTGGCACCTCTCTCCAGTGCGAGATGCCTGCCGAAGCTCTTTGCCTCTTGCGAGAGTGCGGTGGGCAGCGGGGTAAACTGGAGCCGAGAAGGACCGGGCAGACAGCACCGCCATCCGACAGGTGCTTTGCAGGTTGTGCCGGGGAAAGCGGACTGGCCCTGGCTGGAAGGCGCTGCAGCTAGGCGCTCCCCCAAGTGTCGGAGGCAAAGGCCGCGTGAGCTTGCCGTCCCCGGCACGGCTCTCTGTGCGAGACGTAGCCCAGAAGCTTTCCCTTTCCATTCAGAGCACCAGAGAGGCAGAATGCAGTGGTACGTATTGCTCAGGAGGAAAGGGGCACGGCCCGGCCGCGTTCGGGCAGAAGCAGCGCGCTGGAGCGCTTCGCTGCCGGCACAGAGTTCCGGGCGAGAGGCAGACGACCGGTCCGCCTCCGGGAGAACGAAGGTACGGCGTGCTCGAAAAGGCGAGGAACGAAGCCGCGGAGCACCGGGCTCGGGTGCGCGTCGTCCGGGCTTGCGAGACGAGCGTGGCTGCCACTCTCCTGCCTGCAGAATTCACCTTACAGCCTCAGGAAGGAGGACGACGCGCCACAGTTACTTGTGCTGCTGCTGCTGCCTAGTCCTCTTGCAGAGCTCTGTGGAGGCAAATGCACTTCCCTTCCGTCTCCGAGTTTCGGAGAACACGATGGTAGGGTGCAGCGGAGCAGGGAAGTACAGAAGTGCACCGCTGAGATTGCTGTTGCTTACGTGCAGAAGGCGAAGGTGCAAGCCAGCACTGGCTTTTGCTTCTAGAGCCGTTCTCCAGGAGAGCAGCTGCTGGAGGTTGACAGCGGTAGCTGCGAGGCTGAAAAACAAGGCAGGACGTCGGGCTTAGAAGAAAGGCACAGGGGCCACAGTGTGATGTGCGCTTTTGGAAGGCTGCTCGGAGAAGGGGCACTTTCGGAGAGCTTTCTGCTTTGACCTGTGCTCCTGGCCGAGCTCTAGCTGCTGGGACTCTGAAAGGCTGAATGACTAGGAAAGTGCTTGTGTCCACGCTGTGGATTGAGCACGATCCTTTTTGCAGCAGCGAGAACACACTCGGCCCACTGGGCTCGTGAACGAGCGTTTACCAGACGTCTGCAATTCGGTGCACTGCACACACAAGCCCGGTGCTCCCCGGTTTCTTTCTCCGCCTGCCGTTGTCTGGACAGAAGAGAAGCCCAGCCACGGCATCCTACTCGGCCGCTTTTCGGCGTGTGCACTGCCCGCATACACACGGGTGCTGTGCTCGGCTTTCCCTCGGCTCCAGGCACAAGGGTGCTTTCTCAGTTTTGCAGCGTCCCCGGTTCCCCACGTTGCCCTCGCTCAGCGAAACGTGCCGGGGGAGAAGCACTTGCTGGATGAGTCTTTCCGTGTGCAAGACTTTGAACGCAGCACCACAATCTGGGCCACGAGGAAGCCTTGATGAAGAAGGTGGTTTTGTCCTGGCACCTCTCTCCAGTGCGAGATGCCTGCCGAAGCTCTTTGCCTCTTGCGAGAGTGCGGTGGGCAGCGGGGTAAACTGGAGCCGAGAAGGACCGGGCAGACAGCACCGCCATCCGACAGGTGCTTTGCAGGTTGTGCCGGGGAAAGCGGACTGGCCCTGGCTGGAAGGCGCTGCAGCTAGGCGCTCCCCCAAGTGTCGGAGGCAAAGGCCGCGTGAGCTTGCCGTCCCCGGCACGGCTCTCTGTGCGAGACGTAGCCCAGAAGCTTTCCCTTTCCATTCAGAGCACCAGAGAGGCAGAATGCAGTGGTACGTATTGCTCAGGAGGAAAGGGGCACGGCCCGGCCGCGTTCGGGCAGAAGCAGCGCGCTGGAGCGCTTCGCTGCCGGCACAGAGTTCCGGGCGAGAGGCAGACGACCGGTCCGCCTCCGGGAGAACGAAGGTACGGCGTGCTCGAAAAGGCGAGGAACGAAGCCGCGGAGCACCGGGCTCGGGTGCGCGTCGTCCGGGCTTGCGAGACGAGCGTGGCTGCCACTCTCCTGCCTGCAGAATTCACCTTACAGCCTCAGGAAGGAGGACGACGCGCCACAGTTACTTGTGCTGCTGCTGCTGCCTAGTCCTCTTGCAGAGCTCTGTGGAGGCAAATGCACTTCCCTTCCGTCTCCGAGTTTCGGAGAACACGATGGTAGGGTGCAGCGGAGCAGGGAAGTACAGAAGTGCACCGCTGAGATTGCTGTTGCTTACGTGCAGAAGGCGAAGGTGCAAGCCAGCACTGGCTTTTGCTTCTAGAGCCGTTCTCCAGGAGAGCAGCTGCTGGAGGTTGACAGCGGTAGCTGCGAGGCTGAAAAACAAGGCAGGACGTCGGGCTTAGAAGAAAGGCACAGGGGCCACAGTGTGATGTGCGCTTTTGGAAGGCTGCTCGGAGAAGGGGCACTTTCGGAGAGCTTTCTGCTTTGACCTGTGCTCCTGGCCGAGCTCTAGCTGCTGGGACTCTGAAAGGCTGAATGACTAGGAAAGTGCTTGTGTCCATGCTGTGGATTGAGCACGATCCTTTTTGCAGCAGCGAGAACACACTCGGCCCACTGGGCTCGTGAACGAGCGTTTACCAGACGTCTGCAATTCGGTGCACTGCACACACAAGCCCGGTGCTCCCCGGTTTCTTTCTCCGCCTGCCGTTGTCTGGACAGAAGAGAAGCCCAGCCACGGCATCCTACTCGGCCGCTTTTCGGCGTGTGCACTGCCCGCATACACACGGGTGCTGTGCTCGGCTTTCCCTCGGCTCCAGGCACAAGGGTGCTTTCTCAGTTTTGCAGCGTCCCCGGTTCCCCACGTTGCCCTCGCTCAGCGAAACGTGCCGGGGGAGAAGCACTTGCTGGATGAGTCTTTCCGTGTGCAAGACTTTGAACGCAGCACCACAATCTGGGCCACGAGGAAGCCTTGATGAAGAAGGTGGTTTTGTCCTGGCACCTCTCTCCAGTGCGAGATGCCTGCCGAAGCTCTTTGCCTCTTGCGAGAGTGCGGTGGGCAGCGGGGTAAACTGGAGCCGAGAAGGACTGGGCAGACAGCACCGCCATCCGACAGGTGCTTTGCAGGTTGTGCCGGGGAAAGCGGACTGGCCCTGGCTGGAAGGCGCTGCAGCTAGGCGCTCCCCCAAGTGTCGGAGGCAAAGGCCGCGTGAGCTTGCCGTCCCCGGCACGGCTCTCTGTGCGAGACGTAGCCCAGAAGCTTTCCCTTTCCATTCAGAGCACCAGAGAGGCAGAATGCAGTGGTACGTATTGCTCAGGAGGAAAGGGGCACGGCCCGGCCGCGTTCGGGCAGAAGCAGCGCGCTGGAGCGCTTCGCTGCCGGCACAGAGTTCCGGGCGAGAGGCAGACGACCGGTCCGCCTCCGGGAGAACGAAGGTACGGCGTGCTCGAAAAGGCGAGGAACGAAGCCGCGGAGCACCGGGCTCGGGTGCGCGTCGTCCGGGCTTGCGAGACGAGCGTGGCTGCCACTCTCCTGCCTGCAGAATTCACCTTACAGCCTCAGGAAGGAGGACGACGCGCCACAGTTACTTGTGCTGCTGCTGCTGCCTAGTCCTCTTGCAGAGCTCTGTGGAGGCAAATGCACTTCCCTTCCGTCTCCGAGTTTCGGAGAACACGATGGTAGGGTGCAGCGGAGCAGGGAAGTACAGAAGTGCACCGCTGAGATTGCTGTTGCTTACGTGCAGAAGGCGAAGGTGCAAGCCAGCACTGGCTTTTGCTTCTAGAGCCGTTCTCCAGGAGAGCAGCTGCTGGAGGTTGACAGCGGTAGCTGCGAGGCTGAAAAACAAGGCAGGACGTCGGGCTTAGAAGAAAGGCACAGGGGCCACAGTGTGATGTGCGCTTTTGGAAGGCTGCTCGGAGAAGGGGCACTTTCGGAGAGCTTTCTGCTTTGACCTGTGCTCCTGGCCGAGCTCTAGCTGCTGGGACTCTGAAAGGCTGAATGACTAGGAAAGTGCTTGTGTCCACGCTGTGGATTGAGCACGATCCTTTTTGCAGCAGCGAGAACACACTCGGCCCACTGGGCTCGTGAACGAGCGTTTACCAGACGTCTGCAATTCGGTGCACTGCACACACAAGCCCGGTGCTCCCCGGTTTCTTTCTCCGCCTGCCGTTGTCTGGACAGAAGAGAAGCCCAGCCACGGCATCCTACTCGGCCGCTTTTCGGCGTGTGCACTGCCCGCATACACACGGGTGCTGTGCTCGGCTTTCCCTCGGCTCCAGGCACAAGGGTGCTTTCTCAGTTTTGCAGCGTCCCCGGTTCCCCACGTTGCCCTCGCTCAGCGAAACGTGCCGGGGGAGAAGCACTTGCTGGATGAGTCTTTCCGTGTGCAAGACTTTGAACGCAGCACCACAATCTGGGCCACGAGGAAGCCTTGATGAAGAAGGTGGTTTTGTCCTGGCACCTCTCTCCAGTGCGAGATGCCTGCCGAAGCTCTTTGCCTCTTGCGAGAGTGCGGTGGGCAGCGGGGTAAACTGGAGCCGAGAAGGACCGGGCAGACAGCACCGCCATCCGACAGGTGCTTTGCAGGTTGTGCCGGGGAAAGCGGACTGGCCCTGGCTGGAAGGCGCTGCAGCTAGGCGCTCCCCCAAGTGTCGGAGGCAAAGGCCGCGTGAGCTTGCCGTCCCCGGCACGGCTCTCTGTGCGAGACGTAGCCCAGAAGCTTTCCCTTTCCATTCAGAGCACCAGAGAGGCAGAATGCAGTGGTACGTATTGCTCAGGAGGAAAGGGGCACGGCCCGGCCGCGTTCGGGCAGAAGCAGCGCGCTGGAGCGCTTCGCTGCCGGCACAGAGTTCCGGGCGAGAGGCAGACGACCGGTCCGCCTCCGGGAGAACGAAGGTACGGCGTGCTCGAAAAGGCGAGGAACGAAGCCGCGGAGCACCGGGCTCGGGTGCGCGTCGTCCGGGCTTGCGAGACGAGCGTGGCTGCCACTCTCCTGCCTGCAGAATTCACCTTACAGCCTCAGGAAGGAGGACGACGCGCCACAGTTACTTGTGCTGCTGCTGCTGCCTAGTCCTCTTGCAGAGCTCTGTGGAGGCAAATGCACTTCCCTTCCGTCTCCGAGTTTCGGAGAACACGATGGTAGGGTGCAGCGGAGCAGGGAAGTACAGAAGTGCACCGCTGAGATTGCTGTTGCTTACGTGCAGAAGGCGAAGGTGCAAGCCAGCACTGGCTTTTGCTTCTAGAGCCGTTCTCCAGGAGAGCAGCTGCTGGAGGTTGACAGCGGTAGCTGCGAGGCTGAAAAACAAGGCAGGACGTCGGGCTTAGAAGAAAGGCACAGGGGCCACAGTGTGATGTGCGCTTTTGGAAGGCTGCTCGGAGAAGGGGCACTTTCGGAGAGCTTTCTGCTTTGACCTGTGCTCCTGGCCGAGCTCTAGCTGCTGGGACTCTGAAAGGCTGAATGACTAGGAAAGTGCTTGTGTCCACGCTGTGGATTGAGCACGATCCTTTTTGCAGCAGCGAGAACACACTCGGCCCACTGGGCTCGTGAACGAGCGTTTACCAGACGTCTGCAATTCGGTGCACTGCACACACAAGCCCGGTGCTCCCCGGTTTCTTTCTCCGCCTGCCGTTGTCTGGACAGAAGAGAAGCCCAGCCACGGCATCCTACTCGGCCGCTTTTCGGCGTGTGCACTGCCCGCATACACACGGGTGCTGTGCTCGGCTTTCCCTCGGCTCCAGGCACAAGGGTGCTTTCTCAGTTTTGCAGCGTCCCCGGTTCCCCACGTTGCCCTCGCTCAGCGAAACGTGCCGGGGGAGAAGCACTTGCTGGATGAGTCTTTCCGTGTGCAAGACTTTGAACGCAGCACCACAATCTGGGCCACGAGGAAGCCTTGATGAAGAAGGTGGTTTTGTCCTGGCACCTCTCTCCAGTGCGAGATGCCTGCCGAAGCTCTTTGCCTCTTGCGAGAGTGCGGTGGGCAGCGGGGTAAACTGGAGCCGAGAAGGACCGGGCAGACAGCACCGCCATCCGACAGGTGCTTTGCAGGTTGTGCCGGGGAAAGCGGACTGGCCCTGGCTGGAAGGCGCTGCAGCTAGGCGCTCCCCCAAGTGTCGGAGGCAAAGGCCGCGTGAGCTTGCCGTCCCCGGCACGGCTCTCTGTGCGAGACGTAGCCCAGAAGCTTTCCCTTTCCATTCAGAGCACCAGAGAGGCAGAATGCAGTGGTACGTATTGCTCAGGAGGAAAGGGGCACGGCCCGGCCGCGTTCGGGCAGAAGCAGCGCGCTGGAGCGCTTCGCTGCCGGCACAGAGTTCCGGGCGAGAGGCAGACGACCGGTCCGCCTCCGGGAGAACGAAGGTACGGCGTGCTCGAAAAGGCGAGGAACGAAGCCGCGGAGCACCGGGCTCGGGTGCGCGTCGTCCGGGCTTGCGAGACGAGCGTGGCTGCCACTCTCCTGCCTGCAGAATTCACCTTACAGCCTCAGGAAGGAGGACGACGCGCCACAGTTACTTGTGCTGCTGCTGCTGCCTAGTCCTCTTGCAGAGCTCTGTGGAGGCAAATGCACTTCCCTTCCGTCTCCGAGTTTCGGAGAACACGATGGTAGGGTGCAGCGGAGCAGGGAAGTACAGAAGTGCACCGCTGAGATTGCTGTTGCTTACGTGCAGAAGGCGAAGGTGCAAGCCAGCACTGGCTTTTGCTTCTAGAGCCGTTCTCCAGGAGAGCAGCTGCTGGAGGTTGACAGCGGTAGCTGCGAGGCTGAAAAACAAGGCAGGACGTCGGGCTTAGAAGAAAGGCACAGGGGCCACAGTGTGATGTGCGCTTTTGGAAGGCTGCTCGGAGAAGGGGCACTTTCGGAGAGCTTTCTGCTTTGACCTGTGCTCCTGGCCGAGCTCTAGCTGCTGGGACTCTGAAAGGCTGAATGACTAGGAAAGTGCTTGTGTCCACGCTGTGGATTGAGCACGATCCTTTTTGCAGCAGCGAGAACACACTCGGCCCACTGGGCTCGTGAACGAGCGTTTACCAGACGTCTGCAATTCGGTGCACTGCACACACAAGCCCGGTGCTCCCCGGTTTCTTTCTCCGCCTGCCGTTGTCTGGACAGAAGAGAAGCCCAGCCACGGCATCCTACTCGGCCGCTTTTCGGCGTGTGCACTGCCCGCATACACACGGGTGCTGTGCTCGGCTTTCCCTCGGCTCCAGGCACAAGGGTGCTTTCTCAGTTTTGCAGCGTCCCCGGTTCCCCACGTTGCCCTCGCTCAGCGAAACGTGCCGGGGGAGAAGCACTTGCTGGATGAGTCTTTCCGTGTGCAAGACTTTGAACGCAGCACCACAATCTGGGCCACGAGGAAGCCTTGATGAAGAAGGTGGTTTTGTCCTGGCACCTCTCTCCAGTGCGAGATGCCTGCCGAAGCTCTTTGCCTCTTGCGAGAGTGCGGTGGGCAGCGGGGTAAACTGGAGCCGAGAAGGACCGGGCAGACAGCACCGCCATCCGACAGGTGCTTTGCAGGTTGTGCCGGGGAAAGCGGACTGGCCCTGGCTGGAAGGCGCTGCAGCTAGGCGCTCCCCCAAGTGTCGGAGGCAAAGGCCGCGTGAGCTTGCCGTCCCCGGCACGGCTCTCTGTGCGAGACGTAGCCCAGAAGCTTTCCCTTTCCATTCAGAGCACCAGAGAGGCAGAATGCAGTGGTACGTATTGCTCAGGAGGAAAGGGGCACGGCCCGGCCGCGTTCGGGCAGAAGCAGCGCGCTGGAGCGCTTCGCTGCCGGCACAGAGTTCCGGGCGAGAGGCAGACGACCGGTCCGCCTCCGGGAGAACGAAGGTACGGCGTGCTCGAAAAGGCGAGGAACGAAGCCGCGGAGCACCGGGCTCGGGTGCGCGTCGTCCGGGCTTGCGAGACGAGCGTGGCTGCCACTCTCCTGCCTGCAGAATTCACCTTACAGCCTCAGGAAGGAGGACGACGCGCCACAGTTACTTGTGCTGCTGCTGCTGCCTAGTCCTCTTGCAGAGCTCTGTGGAGGCAAATGCACTTCCCTTCCGTCTCCGAGTTTCGGAGAACACGATGGTAGGGTGCAGCGGAGCAGGGAAGTACAGAAGTGCACCGCTGAGATTGCTGTTGCTTACGTGCAGAAGGCGAAGGTGCAAGCCAGCACTGGCTTTTGCTTCTAGAGCCGTTCTCCAGGAGAGCAGCTGCTGGAGGTTGACAGCGGTAGCTGCGAGGCTGAAAAACAAGGCAGGACGTCGGGCTTAGAAGAAAGGCACAGGGGCCACAGTGTGATGTGCGCTTTTGGAAGGCTGCTCGGAGAAGGGGCACTTTCGGAGAGCTTTCTGCTTTGACCTGTGCTCCTGGCCGAGCTCTAGCTGCTGGGACTCTGAAAGGCTGAATGACTAGGAAAGTGCTTGTGTCCACGCTGTGGATTGAGCACGATCCTTTTTGCAGCAGCGAGAACACACTCGGCCCACTGGGCTCGTGAACGAGCGTTTACCAGACGTCTGCAATTCGGTGCACTGCACACACAAGCCCGGTGCTCCCCGGTTTCTTTCTCCGCCTGCCGTTGTCTGGACAGAAGAGAAGCCCAGCCACGGCATCCTACTCGGCCGCTTTTCGGCGTGTGCACTGCCCGCATACACACGGGTGCTGTGCTCGGCTTTCCCTCGGCTCCAGGCACAAGGGTGCTTTCTCAGTTTTGCAGCGTCCCCGGTTCCCCACGTTGCCCTCGCTCAGCGAAACGTGCCGGGGGAGAAGCACTTGCTGGATGAGTCTTTCCGTGTGCAAGACTTTGAACGCAGCACCACAATCTGGGCCACGAGGAAGCCTTGATGAAGAAGGTGGTTTTGTCCTGGCACCTCTCTCCAGTGCGAGATGCCTGCCGAAGCTCTTTGCCTCTTGCGAGAGTGCGGTGGGCAGCGGGGTAAACTGGAGCCGAGAAGGACCGGGCAGACAGCACCGCCATCCGACAGGTGCTTTGCAGGTTGTGCCGGGGAAAGCGGACTGGCCCTGGCTGGAAGGCGCTGCAGCTAGGCGCTCCCCCAAGTGTCGGAGGCAAAGGCCGCGTGAGCTTGCCGTCCCCGGCACGGCTCTCTGTGCGAGACGTAGCCCAGAAGCTTTCCCTTTCCATTCAGAGCACCAGAGAGGCAGAATGCAGTGGTACGTATTGCTCAGGAGGAAAGGGGCACGGCCCGGCCGCGTTCGGGCAGAAGCAGCGCGCTGGAGCGCTTCGCTGCCGGCACAGAGTTCCGGGCGAGAGGCAGACGACCGGTCCGCCTCCGGGAGAACGAAGGTACGGCGTGCTCGAAAAGGCGAGGAACGAAGCCGCGGAGCACCGGGCTCGGGTGCGCGTCGTCCGGGCTTGCGAGACGAGCGTGGCTGCCACTCTCCTGCCTGCAGAATTCACCTTACAGCCTCAGGAAGGAGGACGACGCGCCACAGTTACTTGTGCTGCTGCTGCTGCCTAGTCCTCTTGCAGAGCTCTGTGGAGGCAAATGCACTTCCCTTCCGTCTCCGAGTTTCGGAGAACACGATGGTAGGGTGCAGCGGAGCAGGGAAGTACAGAAGTGCACCGCTGAGATTGCTGTTGCTTACGTGCAGAAGGCGAAGGTGCAAGCCAGCACTGGCTTTTGCTTCTAGAGCCGTTCTCCAGGAGAGCAGCTGCTGGAGGTTGACAGCGGTAGCTGCGAGGCTGAAAAACAAGGCAGGACGTCGGGCTTAGAAGAAAGGCACAGGGGCCACAGTGTGATGTGCGCTTTTGGAAGGCTGCTCGGAGAAGGGGCACTTTCGGAGAGCTTTCTGCTTTGACCTGTGCTCCTGGCCGAGCTCTAGCTGCTGGGACTCTGAAAGGCTGAATGACTAGGAAAGTGCTTGTGTCCACGCTGTGGATTGAGCACGATCCTTTTTGCAGCAGCGAGAACACACTCGGCCCACTGGGCTCGTGAACGAGCGTTTACCAGACGTCTGCAATTCGGTGCACTGCACACACAAGCCCGGTGCTCCCCGGTTTCTTTCTCCGCCTGCCGTTGTCTGGACAGAAGAGAAGCCCAGCCACGGCATCCTACTCGGCCGCTTTTCGGCGTGTGCACTGCCCGCATACACACGGGTGCTGTGCTCGGCTTTCCCTCGGCTCCAGGCACAAGGGTGCTTTCTCAGTTTTGCAGCGTCCCCGGTTCCCCACGTTGCCCTCGCTCAGCGAAACGTGCCGGGGGAGAAGCACTTGCTGGATGAGTCTTTCCGTGTGCAAGACTTTGAACGCAGCACCACAATCTGGGCCACGAGGAAGCCTTGATGAAGAAGGTGGTTTTGTCCTGGCACCTCTCTCCAGTGCGAGATGCCTGCCGAAGCTCTTTGCCTCTTGCGAGAGTGCGGTGGGCAGCGGGGTAAACTGGAGCCGAGAAGGACCGGGCAGACAGCACCGCCATCCGACAGGTGCTTTGCAGGTTGTGCCGGGGAAAGCGGACTGGCCCTGGCTGGAAGGCGCTGCAGCTAGGCGCTCCCCCAAGTGTCGGAGGCAAAGGCCGCGTGAGCTTGCCGTCCCCGGCACGGCTCTCTGTGCGAGACGTAGCCCAGAAGCTTTCCCTTTCCATTCAGAGCACCAGAGAGGCAGAATGCAGTGGTACGTATTGCTCAGGAGGAAAGGGGCACGGCCCGGCCGCGTTCGGGCAGAAGCAGCGCGCTGGAGCGCTTCGCTGCCGGCACAGAGTTCCGGGCGAGAGGCAGACGACCGGTCCGCCTCCGGGAGAACGAAGGTACGGCGTGCTCGAAAAGGCGAGGAACGAAGCCGCGGAGCACCGGGCTCGGGTGCGCGTCGTCCGGGCTTGCGAGACGAGCGTGGCTGCCACTCTCCTGCCTGCAGAATTCACCTTACAGCCTCAGGAAGGAGGACGACGCGCCACAGTTACTTGTGCTGCTGCTGCTGCCTAGTCCTCTTGCAGAGCTCTGTGGAGGCAAATGCACTTCCCTTCCGTCTCCGAGTTTCGGAGAACACGATGGTAGGGTGCAGCGGAGCAGGGAAGTACAGAAGTGCACCGCTGAGATTGCTGTTGCTTACGTGCAGAAGGCGAAGGTGCAAGCCAGCACTGGCTTTTGCTTCTAGAGCCGTTCTCCAGGAGAGCAGCTGCTGGAGGTTGACAGCGGTAGCTGCGAGGCTGAAAAACAAGGCAGGACGTCGGGCTTAGAAGAAAGGCACAGGGGCCACAGTGTGATGTGCGCTTTTGGAAGGCTGCTCGGAGAAGGGGCACTTTCGGAGAGCTTTCTGCTTTGACCTGTGCTCCTGGCCGAGCTCTAGCTGCTGGGACTCTGAAAGGCTGAATGACTAGGAAAGTGCTTGTGTCCACGCTGTGGATTGAGCACGATCCTTTTTGCAGCAGCGAGAACACACTCGGCCCACTGGGCTCGTGAACGAGCGTTTACCAGACGTCTGCAATTCGGTGCACTGCACACACAAGCCCGGTGCTCCCCGGTTTCTTTCTCCGCCTGCCGTTGTCTGGACAGAAGAGAAGCCCAGCCACGGCATCCTACTCGGCCGCTTTTCGGCGTGTGCACTGCCCGCATACACACGGGTGCTGTGCTCGGCTTTCCCTCGGCTCCAGGCACAAGGGTGCTTTCTCAGTTTTGCAGCGTCCCCGGTTCCCCACGTTGCCCTCGCTCAGCGAAACGTGCCGGGGGAGAAGCACTTGCTGGATGAGTCTTTCCGTGTGCAAGACTTTGAACGCAGCACCACAATCTGGGCCACGAGGAAGCCTTGATGAAGAAGGTGGTTTTGTCCTGGCACCTCTCTCCAGTGCGAGATGCCTGCCGAAGCTCTTTGCCTCTTGCGAGAGTGCGGTGGGCAGCGGGGTAAACTGGAGCCGAGAAGGACCGGGCAGACAGCACCGCCATCCGACAGGTGCTTTGCAGGTTGTGCCGGGGAAAGCGGACTGGCCCTGGCTGGAAGGCGCTGCAGCTAGGCGCTCCCCCAAGTGTCGGAGGCAAAGGCCGCGTGAGCTTGCCGTCCCCGGCACGGCTCTCTGTGCGAGACGTAGCCCAGAAGCTTTCCCTTTCCATTCAGAGCACCAGAGAGGCAGAATGCAGTGGTACGTATTGCTCAGGAGGAAAGGGGCACGGCCCGGCCGCGTTCGGGCAGAAGCAGCGCGCTGGAGCGCTTCGCTGCCGGCACAGAGTTCCGGGCGAGAGGCAGACGACCGGTCCGCCTCCGGGAGAACGAAGGTACGGCGTGCTCGAAAAGGCGAGGAACGAAGCCGCGGAGCACCGGGCTCGGGTGCGCGTCGTCCGGGCTTGCGAGACGAGCGTGGCTGCCACTCTCCTGCCTGCAGAATTCACCTTACAGCCTCAGGAAGGAGGACGACGCGCCACAGTTACTTGTGCTGCTGCTGCTGCCTAGTCCTCTTGCAGAGCTCTGTGGAGGCAAATGCACTTCCCTTCCGTCTCCGAGTTTCGGAGAACACGATGGTAGGGTGCAGCGGAGCAGGGAAGTACAGAAGTGCACCGCTGAGATTGCTGTTGCTTACGTGCAGAAGGCGAAGGTGCAAGCCAGCACTGGCTTTTGCTTCTAGAGCCGTTCTCCAGGAGAGCAGCTGCTGGAGGTTGACAGCGGTAGCTGCGAGGCTGAAAAACAAGGCAGGACGTCGGGCTTAGAAGAAAGGCACAGGGGCCACAGTGTGATGTGCGCTTTTGGAAGGCTGCTCGGAGAAGGGGCACTTTCGGAGAGCTTTCTGCTTTGACCTGTGCTCCTGGCCGAGCTCTAGCTGCTGGGACTCTGAAAGGCTGAATGACTAGGAAAGTGCTTGTGTCCACGCTGTGGATTGAGCACGATCCTTTTTGCAGCAGCGAGAACACACTCGGCCCACTGGGCTCGTGAACGAGCGTTTACCAGACGTCTGCAATTCGGTGCACTGCACACACAAGCCCGGTGCTCCCCGGTTTCTTTCTCCGCCTGCCGTTGTCTGGACAGAAGAGAAGCCCAGCCACGGCATCCTACTCGGCCGCTTTTCGGCGTGTGCACTGCCCGCATACACACGGGTGCTGTGCTCGGCTTTCCCTCGGCTCCAGGCACAAGGGTGCTTTCTCAGTTTTGCAGCGTCCCCGGTTCCCCACGTTGCCCTCGCTCAGCGAAACGTGCCGGGGGAGAAGCACTTGCTGGATGAGTCTTTCCGTGTGCAAGACTTTGAACGCAGCACCACAATCTGGGCCACGAGGAAGCCTTGATGAAGAAGGTGGTTTTGTCCTGGCACCTCTCTCCAGTGCGAGATGCCTGCCGAAGCTCTTTGCCTCTTGCGAGAGTGCGGTGGGCAGCGGGGTAAACTGGAGCCGAGAAGGACCGGGCAGACAGCACCGCCATCCGACAGGTGCTTTGCAGGTTGTGCCGGGGAAAGCGGACTGGCCCTGGCTGGAAGGCGCTGCAGCTAGGCGCTCCCCCAAGTGTCGGAGGCAAAGGCCGCGTGAGCTTGCCGTCCCCGGCACGGCTCTCTGTGCGAGACGTAGCCCAGAAGCTTTCCCTTTCCATTCAGAGCACCAGAGAGGCAGAATGCAGTGGTACGTATTGCTCAGGAGGAAAGGGGCACGGCCCGGCCGCGTTCGGGCAGAAGCAGCGCGCTGGAGCGCTTCGCTGCCGGCACAGAGTTCCGGGCGAGAGGCAGACGACCGGTCCGCCTCCGGGAGAACGAAGGTACGGCGTGCTCGAAAAGGCGAGGAACGAAGCCGCGGAGCACCGGGCTCGGGTGCGCGTCGTCCGGGCTTGCGAGACGAGCGTGGCTGCCACTCTCCTGCCTGCAGAATTCACCTTACAGCCTCAGGAAGGAGGACGACGCGCCACAGTTACTTGTGCTGCTGCTGCTGCCTAGTCCTCTTGCAGAGCTCTGTGGAGGCAAATGCACTTCCCTTCCGTCTCCGAGTTTCGGAGAACACGATGGTAGGGTGCAGCGGAGCAGGGAAGTACAGAAGTGCACCGCTGAGATTGCTGTTGCTTACGTGCAGAAGGCGAAGGTGCAAGCCAGCACTGGCTTTTGCTTCTAGAGCCGTTCTCCAGGAGAGCAGCTGCTGGAGGTTGACAGCGGTAGCTGCGAGGCTGAAAAACAAGGCAGGACGTCGGGCTTAGAAGAAAGGCACAGGGGCCACAGTGTGATGTGCGCTTTTGGAAGGCTGCTCGGAGAAGGGGCACTTTCGGAGAGCTTTCTGCTTTGACCTGTGCTCCTGGCCGAGCTCTAGCTGCTGGGACTCTGAAAGGCTGAATGACTAGGAAAGTGCTTGTGTCCATGCTGTGGATTGAGCACGATCCTTTTTGCAGCAGCGAGAACACACTCGGCCCACTGGGCTCGTGAACGAGCGTTTACCAGACGTCTGCAATTCGGTGCACTGCACACACAAGCCCGGTGCTCCCCGGTTTCTTTCTCCGCCTGCCGTTGTCTGGACAGAAGAGAAGCCCAGCCACGGCATCCTACTCGGCCGCTTTTCGGCGTGTGCACTGCCCGCATACACACGGGTGCTGTGCTCGGCTTTCCCTCGGCTCCAGGCACAAGGGTGCTTTCTCAGTTTTGCAGCGTCCCCGGTTCCCCACGTTGCCCTCGCTCAGCGAAACGTGCCGGGGGAGAAGCACTTGCTGGATGAGTCTTTCCGTGTGCAAGACTTTGAACGCAGCACCACAATCTGGGCCACGAGGAAGCCTTGATGAAGAAGGTGGTTTTGTCCTGGCACCTCTCTCCAGTGCGAGATGCCTGCCGAAGCTCTTTGCCTCTTGCGAGAGTGCGGTGGGCAGCGGGGTAAACTGGAGCCGAGAAGGACCGGGCAGACAGCACCGCCATCCGACAGGTGCTTTGCAGGTTGTGCCGGGGAAAGCGGACTGGCCCTGGCTGGAAGGCGCTGCAGCTAGGCGCTCCCCCAAGTGTCGGAGGCAAAGGCCGCGTGAGCTTGCCGTCCCCGGCACGGCTCTCTGTGCGAGACGTAGCCCAGAAGCTTTCCCTTTCCATTCAGAGCACCAGAGAGGCAGAATGCAGTGGTACGTATTGCTCAGGAGGAAAGGGGCACGGCCCGGCCGCGTTCGGGCAGAAGCAGCGCGCTGGAGCGCTTCGCTGCCGGCACAGAGTTCCGGGCGAGAGGCAGACGACCGGTCCGCCTCCGGGAGAACGAAGGTACGGCGTGCTCGAAAAGGCGAGGAACGAAGCCGCGGAGCACCGGGCTCGGGTGCGCGTCGTCCGGGCTTGCGAGACGAGCGTGGCTGCCACTCTCCTGCCTGCAGAATTCACCTTACAGCCTCAGGAAGGAGGACGACGCGCCACAGTTACTTGTGCTGCTGCTGCTGCCTAGTCCTCTTGCAGAGCTCTGTGGAGGCAAATGCACTTCCCTTCCGTCTCCGAGTTTCGGAGAACACGATGGTAGGGTGCAGCGGAGCAGGGAAGTACAGAAGTGCACCGCTGAGATTGCTGTTGCTTACGTGCAGAAGGCGAAGGTGCAAGCCAGCACTGGCTTTTGCTTCTAGAGCCGTTCTCCAGGAGAGCAGCTGCTGGAGGTTGACAGCGGTAGCTGCGAGGCTGAAAAACAAGGCAGGACGTCGGGCTTAGAAGAAAGGCACAGGGGCCACAGTGTGATGTGCGCTTTTGGAAGGCTGCTCGGAGAAGGGGCACTTTCGGAGAGCTTTCTGCTTTGACCTGTGCTCCTGGCCGAGCTCTAGCTGCTGGGACTCTGAAAGGCTGAATGACTAGGAAAGTGCTTGTGTCCACGCTGTGGATTGAGCACGATCCTTTTTGCAGCAGCGAGAACACACTCGGCCCACTGGGCTCGTGAACGAGCGTTTACCAGACGTCTGCAATTCGGTGCACTGCACACACAAGCCCGGTGCTCCCCGGTTTCTTTCTCCGCCTGCCGTTGTCTGGACAGAAGAGAAGCCCAGCCACGGCATCCTACTCGGCCGCTTTTCGGCGTGTGCACTGCCCGCATACACACGGGTGCTGTGCTCGGCTTTCCCTCGGCTCCAGGCACAAGGGTGCTTTCTCAGTTTTGCAGCGTCCCCGGTTCCCCACGTTGCCCTCGCTCAGCGAAACGTGCCGGGGGAGAAGCACTTGCTGGATGAGTCTTTCCGTGTGCAAGACTTTGAACGCAGCACCACAATCTGGGCCACGAGGAAGCCTTGATGAAGAAGGTGGTTTTGTCCTGGCACCTCTCTCCAGTGCGAGATGCCTGCCGAAGCTCTTTGCCTCTTGCGAGAGTGCGGTGGGCAGCGGGGTAAACTGGAGCCGAGAAGGACCGGGCAGACAGCACCGCCATCCGACAGGTGCTTTGCAGGTTGTGCCGGGGAAAGCGGACTGGCCCTGGCTGGAAGGCGCTGCAGCTAGGCGCTCCCCCAAGTGTCGGAGGCAAAGGCCGCGTGAGCTTGCCGTCCCCGGCACGGCTCTCTGTGCGAGACGTAGCCCAGAAGCTTTCCCTTTCCATTCAGAGCACCAGAGAGGCAGAATGCAGTGGTACGTATTGCTCAGGAGGAAAGGGGCACGGCCCGGCCGCGTTCGGGCAGAAGCAGCGCGCTGGAGCGCTTCGCTGCCGGCACAGAGTTCCGGGCGAGAGGCAGACGACCGGTCCGCCTCCGGGAGAACGAAGGTACGGCGTGCTCGAAAAGGCGAGGAACGAAGCCGCGGAGCACCGGGCTCGGGTGCGCGTCGTCCGGGCTTGCGAGACGAGCGTGGCTGCCACTCTCCTGCCTGCAGAATTCACCTTACAGCCTCAGGAAGGAGGACGACGCGCCACAGTTACTTGTGCTGCTGCTGCTGCCTAGTCCTCTTGCAGAGCTCTGTGGAGGCAAATGCACTTCCCTTCCGTCTCCGAGTTTCGGAGAACACGATGGTAGGGTGCAGCGGAGCAGGGAAGTACAGAAGTGCACCGCTGAGATTGCTGTTGCTTACGTGCAGAAGGCGAAGGTGCAAGCCAGCACTGGCTTTTGCTTCTAGAGCCGTTCTCCAGGAGAGCAGCTGCTGGAGGTTGACAGCGGTAGCTGCGAGGCTGAAAAACAAGGCAGGACGTCGGGCTTAGAAGAAAGGCACAGGGGCCACAGTGTGATGTGCGCTTTTGGAAGGCTGCTCGGAGAAGGGGCACTTTCGGAGAGCTTTCTGCTTTGACCTGTGCTCCTGGCCGAGCTCTAGCTGCTGGGACTCTGAAAGGCTGAATGACTAGGAAAGTGCTTGTGTCCACGCTGTGGATTGAGCACGATCCTTTTTGCAGCAGCGAGAACACACTCGGCCCACTGGGCTCGTGAACGAGCGTTTACCAGACGTCTGCAATTCGGTGCACTGCACACACAAGCCCGGTGCTCCCCGGTTTCTTTCTCCGCCTGCCGTTGTCTGGACAGAAGAGAAGCCCAGCCACGGCATCCTACTCGGCCGCTTTTCGGCGTGTGCACTGCCCGCATACACACGGGTGCTGTGCTCGGCTTTCCCTCGGCTCCAGGCACAAGGGTGCTTTCTCAGTTTTGCAGCGTCCCCGGTTCCCCACGTTGCCCTCGCTCAGCGAAACGTGCCGGGGGAGAAGCACTTGCTGGATGAGTCTTTCCGTGTGCAAGACTTTGAACGCAGCACCACAATCTGGGCCACGAGGAAGCCTTGATGAAGAAGGTGGTTTTGTCCTGGCACCTCTCTCCAGTGCGAGATGCCTGCCGAAGCTCTTTGCCTCTTGCGAGAGTGCGGTGGGCAGCGGGGTAAACTGGAGCCGAGAAGGACCGGGCAGACAGCACCGCCATCCGACAGGTGCTTTGCAGGTTGTGCCGGGGAAAGCGGACTGGCCCTGGCTGGAAGGCGCTGCAGCTAGGCGCTCCCCCAAGTGTCGGAGGCAAAGGCCGCGTGAGCTTGCCGTCCCCGGCACGGCTCTCTGTGCGAGACGTAGCCCAGAAGCTTTCCCTTTCCATTCAGAGCACCAGAGAGGCAGAATGCAGTGGTACGTATTGCTCAGGAGGAAAGGGGCACGGCCCGGCCGCGTTCGGGCAGAAGCAGCGCGCTGGAGCGCTTCGCTGCCGGCACAGAGTTCCGGGCGAGAGGCAGACGACCGGTCCGCCTCCGGGAGAACGAAGGTACGGCGTGCTCGAAAAGGCGAGGAACGAAGCCGCGGAGCACCGGGCTCGGGTGCGCGTCGTCCGGGCTTGCGAGACGAGCGTGGCTGCCACTCTCCTGCCTGCAGAATTCACCTTACAGCCTCAGGAAGGAGGACGACGCGCCACAGTTACTTGTGCTGCTGCTGCTGCCTAGTCCTCTTGCAGAGCTCTGTGGAGGCAAATGCACTTCCCTTCCGTCTCCGAGTTTCGGAGAACACGATGGTAGGGTGCAGCGGAGCAGGGAAGTACAGAAGTGCACCGCTGAGATTGCTGTTGCTTACGTGCAGAAGGCGAAGGTGCAAGCCAGCACTGGCTTTTGCTTCTAGAGCCGTTCTCCAGGAGAGCAGCTGCTGGAGGTTGACAGCGGTAGCTGCGAGGCTGAAAAACAAGGCAGGACGTCGGGCTTAGAAGAAAGGCACAGGGGCCACAGTGTGATGTGCGCTTTTGGAAGGCTGCTCGGAGAAGGGGCACTTTCGGAGAGCTTTCTGCTTTGACCTGTGCTCCTGGCCGAGCTCTAGCTGCTGGGACTCTGAAAGGCTGAATGACTAGGAAAGTGCTTGTGTCCACGCTGTGGACTGAGCACGATCCTTTTTGCAGCAGCGAGAACACACTCGGCCCACTGGGCTCGTGAACGAGCGTTTACCAGACGTCTGCAATTCGGTGCACTGCACACACAAGCCCGGTGCTCCCCGGTTTCTTTCTCCGCCTGCCGTTGTCTGGACAGAAGAGAAGCCCAGCCACGGCATCCTACTCGGCCGCTTTTCGGCGTGTGCACTGCCCGCATACACACGGGTGCTGTGCTCGGCTTTCCCTCGGCTCCAGGCACAAGGGTGCTTTCTCAGTTTTGCAGCGTCCCCGGTTCCCCACGTTGCCCTCGCTCAGCGAAACGTGCCGGGGGAGAAGCACTTGCTGGATGAGTCTTTCCGTGTGCAAGACTTTGAACGCAGCACCACAATCTGGGCCACGAGGAAGCCTTGATGAAGAAGGTGGTTTTGTCCTGGCACCTCTCTCCAGTGCGAGATGCCTGCCGAAGCTCTTTGCCTCTTGCGAGAGTGCGGTGGGCAGCGGGGTAAACTGGAGCCGAGAAGGACCGGGCAGACAGCACCGCCATCCGACAGGTGCTTTGCAGGTTGTGCCGGGGAAAGCGGACTGGCCCTGGCTGGAAGGCGCTGCAGCTAGGCGCTCCCCCAAGTGTCGGAGGCAAAGGCCGCGTGAGCTTGCCGTCCCCGGCACGGCTCTCTGTGCGAGACGTAGCCCAGAAGCTTTCCCTTTCCATTCAGAGCACCAGAGAGGCAGAATGCAGTGGTACGTATTGCTCAGGAGGAAAGGGGCACGGCCCGGCCGCGTTCGGGCAGAAGCAGCGCGCTGGAGCGCTTCGCTGCCGGCACAGAGTTCCGGGCGAGAGGCAGACGACCGGTCCGCCTCCGGGAGAACGAAGGTACGGCGTGCTCGAAAAGGCGAGGAACGAAGCCGCGGAGCACCGGGCTCGGGTGCGCGTCGTCCGGGCTTGCGAGACGAGCGTGGCTGCCACTCTCCTGCCTGCAGAATTCACCTTACAGCCTCAGGAAGGAGGACGACGCGCCACAGTTACTTGTGCTGCTGCTGCTGCCTAGTCCTCTTGCAGAGCTCTGTGGAGGCAAATGCACTTCCCTTCCGTCTCCGAGTTTCGGAGAACACGATGGTAGGGTGCAGCGGAGCAGGGAAGTACAGAAGTGCACCGCTGAGATTGCTGTTGCTTACGTGCAGAAGGCGAAGGTGCAAGCCAGCACTGGCTTTTGCTTCTAGAGCCGTTCTCCAGGAGAGCAGCTGCTGGAGGTTGACAGCGGTAGCTGCGAGGCTGAAAAACAAGGCAGGACGTCGGGCTTAGAAGAAAGGCACAGGGGCCACAGTGTGATGTGCGCTTTTGGAAGGCTGCTCGGAGAAGGGGCACTTTCGGAGAGCTTTCTGCTTTGACCTGTGCTCCTGGCCGAGCTCTAGCTGCTGGGACTCTGAAAGGCTGAATGACTAGGAAAGTGCTTGTGTCCACGCTGTGGACTGAGCACGATCCTTTTTGCAGCAGCGAGAACACACTCGGCCCACTGGGCTCGTGAACGAGCGTTTACCAGACGTCTGCAATTCGGTGCACTGCACACACAAGCCCGGTGCTCCCCGGTTTCTTTCTCCGCCTGCCGTTGTCTGGACAGAAGAGAAGCCCAGCCACGGCATCCTACTCGGCCGCTTTTCGGCGTGTGCACTGCCCGCATACACACGGGTGCTGTGCTCGGCTTTCCCTCGGCTCCAGGCACAAGGGTGCTTTCTCAGTTTTGCAGCGTCCCCGGTTCCCCACGTTGCCCTCGCTCAGCGAAACGTGCCGGGGGAGAAGCACTTGCTGGATGAGTCTTTCCGTGTGCAAGACTTTGAACGCAGCACCACAATCTGGGCCACGAGGAAGCCTTGATGAAGAAGGTGGTTTTGTCCTGGCACCTCTCTCCAGTGCGAGATGCCTGCCGAAGCTCTTTGCCTCTTGCGAGAGTGCGGTGGGCAGCGGGGTAAACTGGAGCCGAGAAGGACCGGGCAGACAGCACCGCCATCCGACAGGTGCTTTGCAGGTTGTGCCGGGGAAAGCGGACTGGCCCTGGCTGGAAGGCGCTGCAGCTAGGCGCTCCCCCAAGTGTCGGAGGCAAAGGCCGCGTGAGCTTGCCGTCCCCGGCACGGCTCTCTGTGCGAGACGTAGCCCAGAAGCTTTCCCTTTCCATTCAGAGCACCAGAGAGGC
Source organism: Aphelocoma coerulescens (assembly GCF_041296385.1). NCBI lineage: Eukaryota > Metazoa > Chordata > Aves > Passeriformes > Corvidae > Aphelocoma > Aphelocoma coerulescens. Next base: position 3,229,354 of record NC_091034.1, read on the forward strand.
AGAATGCAGTGGTACGTATTGCTCAGGAGGAAAGGGGCACGGCCCGGCCGCGTTCGGGCAGAAGCAGCGCGCTGGAGCGCTTCGCTGCCGGCACAGAGTTCCGGGCGAGAGGCAGACGACCGGTCCGCCTCCGGGAGAACGAAGGTACGGCGTGCTCGAAAAGGCGAGGAACGAAGCCGCGGAGCACCGGGCTCGGGTGCGCGTCGTCCGGGCTTGCGAGACGAGCGTGGCTGCCACTCTCCTGCCTGCAGAATTCACCTTACAGCCTCAGGAAGGAGGACGACGCGCCACAGTTACTTGTGCTGCTGCTGCTGCCTAGTCCTCTTGCAGAGCTCTGTGGAGGCAAATGCACTTCCCTTCCGTCTCCGAGTTTCGGAGAACACGATGGTAGGGTGCAGCGGAGCAGGGAAGTACAGAAGTGCACCGCTGAGATTGCTGTTGCTTACGTGCAGAAGGCGAAGGTGCAAGCCAGCACTGGCTTTTGCTTCTAGAGCCGTTCTCCAGGAGAGCAGCTGCTGGAGGTTGACAGCGGTAGCTGCGAGGCTGAAAAACAAGGCAGGACGTCGGGCTTAGAAGAAAGGCACAGGGGCCACAGTGTGATGTGCGCTTTTGGAAGGCTGCTCGGAGAAGGGGCACTTTCGGAGAGCTTTCTGCTTTGACCTGTGCTCCTGGCCGAGCTCTAGCTGCTGGGACTCTGAAAGGCTGAATGACTAGGAAAGTGCTTGTGTCCACGCTGTGGATTGAGCACGATCCTTTTTGCAGCAGCGAGAACATACTCGGCCCACTGGGCTCGTGAACGAGCGTTTACCAGACGTCTGCAATTCGGTGCACTGCACACACAAGCCCGGTGCTCCCCGGTTTCTTTCTCCGCCTGCCGTTGTCTGGACAGAAGAGAAGCCCAGCCACGGCATCCTACTCGGCCGCTTTTCGGCGTGTGCACTGCCCGCATACACACGGGTGCTGTGCTCGGCTTTCCCTCGGCTCCAGGCACAAGGGTGCTTTCTCAGTTTTGCAGCGTCCCCGGTTCCCCACGTTGCCCTCGCTCAGCGAAACGTGCCGGGGGAGAAGCACTTGCTGGATGAGTCTTTCCGTGTGCAAGACTTTGAACGCAGCACCACAATCTGGGCCACGAGGAAGCCTTGATGAAGAAGGTGGTTTTGTCCTGGCACCTCTCTCCAGTGCGAGATGCCTGCCGAAGCTCTTTGCCTCTTGCGAGAGTGCGGTGGGCAGCGGGGTAAACTGGAGCCGAGAAGGACCGGGCAGACAGCACCGCCATCCGACAGGTGCTTTGCAGGTTGTGCCGGGGAAAGCGGACTGGCCCTGGCTGGAAGGCGCTGCAGCTAGGCGCTCCCCCAAGTGTCGGAGGCAAAGGCCGCGTGAGCTTGCCGTCCCCGGCACGGCTCTCTGTGCGAGACGTAGCCCAGAAGCTTTCCCTTTCCATTCAGAGCACCAGAGAGGCAGAATGCAGTGGTACGTATTGCTCAGGAGGAAAGGGGCACGGCCCGGCCGCGTTCGGGCAGAAGCAGCGCGCTGGAGCGCTTCGCTGCCGGCACAGAGTTCCGGGCGAGAGGCAGACGACCGGTCCGCCTCCGGGAGAACGAAGGTACGGCGTGCTCGAAAAGGCGAGGAACGAAGCCGCGGAGCACCGGGCTCGGGTGCGCGTCGTCCGGGCTTGCGAGACGAGCGTGGCTGCCACTCTCCTGCCTGCAGAATTCACCTTACAGCCTCAGGAAGGAGGACGACGCGCCACAGTTACTTGTGCTGCTGCTGCTGCCTAGTCCTCTTGCAGAGCTCTGTGGAGGCAAATGCACTTCCCTTCCGTCTCCGAGTTTCGGAGAACACGATGGTAGGGTGCAGCGGAGCAGGGAAGTACAGAAGTGCACCGCTGAGATTGCTGTTGCTTACGTGCAGAAGGCGAAGGTGCAAGCCAGCACTGGCTTTTGCTTCTAGAGCCGTTCTCCAGGAGAGCAGCTGCTGGAGGTTGACAGCGGTAGCTGCGAGGCTGAAAAACAAGGCAGGACGTCGGGCTTAGAAGAAAGGCACAGGGGCCACAGTGTGATGTGCGCTTTTGGAAGGCTGCTCGGAGAAGGGGCACTTTCGGAGAGCTTTCTGCTTTGACCTGTGCTCCTGGCCGAGCTCTAGCTGCTGGGACTCTGAAAGGCTGAATGACTAGGAAAGTGCTTGTGTCCACGCTGTGGATTGAGCACGATCCTTTTTGCAGCAGCGAGAACACACTCGGCCCACTGGGCTCGTGAACGAGCGTTTACCAGACGTCTGCAATTCGGTGCACTGCACACACAAGCCCGGTGCTCCCCGGTTTCTTTCTCCGCCTGCCGTTGTCTGGACAGAAGAGAAGCCCAGCCACGGCATCCTACTCGGCCGCTTTTCGGCGTGTGCACTGCCCGCATACACACGGGTGCTGTGCTCGGCTTTCCCTCGGCTCCAGGCACAAGGGTGCTTTCTCAGTTTTGCAGCGTCCCCGGTTCCCCACGTTGCCCTCGCTCAGCGAAACGTGCCGGGGGAGAAGCACTTGCTGGATGAGTCTTTCCGTGTGCAAGACTTTGAACGCAGCACCACAATCTGGGCCACGAGGAAGCCTTGATGAAGAAGGTGGTTTTGTCCTGGCACCTCTCTCCAGTGCGAGATGCCTGCCGAAGCTCTTTGCCTCTTGCGAGAGTGCGGTGGGCAGCGGGGTAAACTGGAGCCGAGAAGGACCGGGCAGACAGCACCGCCATCCGACAGGTGCTTTGCAGGTTGTGCCGGGGAAAGCGGACTGGCCCTGGCTGGAAGGCGCTGCAGCTAGGCGCTCCCCCAAGTGTCGGAGGCAAAGGCCGCGTGAGCTTGCCGTCCCCGGCACGGCTCTCTGTGCGAGACGTAGCCCAGAAGCTTTCCCTTTCCATTCAGAGCACCAGAGAGGCAGAATGCAGTGGTACGTATTGCTCAGGAGGAAAGGGGCACGGCCCGGCCGCGTTCGGGCAGAAGCAGCGCGCTGGAGCGCTTCGCTGCCGGCACAGAGTTCCGGGCGAGAGGCAGACGACCGGTCCGCCTCCGGGAGAACGAAGGTACGGCGTGCTCGAAAAGGCGAGGAACGAAGCCGCGGAGCACCGGGCTCGGGTGCGCGTCGTCCGGGCTTGCGAGACGAGCGTGGCTGCCACTCTCCTGCCTGCAGAATTCACCTTACAGCCTCAGGAAGGAGGACGACGCGCCACAGTTACTTGTGCTGCTGCTGCTGCCTAGTCCTCTTGCAGAGCTCTGTGGAGGCAAATGCACTTCCCTTCCGTCTCCGAGTTTCGGAGAACACGATGGTAGGGTGCAGCGGAGCAGGGAAGTACAGAAGTGCACCGCTGAGATTGCTGTTGCTTACGTGCAGAAGGCGAAGGTGCAAGCCAGCACTGGCTTTTGCTTCTAGAGCCGTTCTCCAGGAGAGCAGCTGCTGGAGGTTGACAGCGGTAGCTGCGAGGCTGAAAAACAAGGCAGGACGTCGGGCTTAGAAGAAAGGCACAGGGGCCACAGTGTGATGTGCGCTTTTGGAAGGCTGCTCGGAGAAGGGGCACTTTCGGAGAGCTTTCTGCTTTGACCTGTGCTCCTGGCCGAGCTCTAGCTGCTGGGACTCTGAAAGGCTGAATGACTAGGAAAGTGCTTGTGTCCACGCTGTGGATTGAGCACGATCCTTTTTGCAGCAGCGAGAACACACTCGGCCCACTGGGCTCGTGAACGAGCGTTTACCAGACGTCTGCAATTCGGTGCACTGCACACACAAGCCCGGTGCTCCCCGGTTTCTTTCTCCGCCTGCCGTTGTCTGGACAGAAGAGAAGCCCAGCCACGGCATCCTACTCGGCCGCTTTTCGGCGTGTGCACTGCCCGCATACACACGGGTGCTGTGCTCGGCTTTCCCTCGGCTCCAGGCACAAGGGTGCTTTCTCAGTTTTGCAGCGTCCCCGGTTCCCCACGTTGCCCTCGCTCAGCGAAACGTGCCGGGGGAGAAGCACTTGCTGGATGAGTCTTTCCGTGTGCAAGACTTTGAACGCAGCACCACAATCTGGGCCACGAGGAAGCCTTGATGAAGAAGGTGGTTTTGTCCTGGCACCTCTCTCCAGTGCGAGATGCCTGCCGAAGCTCTTTGCCTCTTGCGAGAGTGCGGTGGGCAGCGGGGTAAACTGGAGCCGAGAAGGACCGGGCAGACAGCACCGCCATCCGACAGGTGCTTTGCAGGTTGTGCCGGGGAAAGCGGACTGGCCCTGGCTGGAAGGCGCTGCAGCTAGGCGCTCCCCCAAGTGTCGGAGGCAAAGGCCGCGTGAGCTTGCCGTCCCCGGCACGGCTCTCTGTGCGAGATGTAGCCCAGAAGCTTTCCCTTTCCATTCAGAGCACCAGAGAGGCAGAATGCAGTGGTACGTATTGCTCAGGAGGAAAGGGGCACGGCCCGGCCGCGTTCGGGCAGAAGCAGCGCGCTGGAGCGCTTCGCTGCCGGCACAGAGTTCCGGGCGAGAGGCAGACGACCGGTCCGCCTCCGGGAGAACGAAGGTACGGCGTGCTCGAAAAGGCGAGGAACGAAGCCGCGGAGCACCGGGCTCGGGTGCGCGTCGTCCGGGCTTGCGAGACGAGCGTGGCTGCCACTCTCCTGCCTGCAGAATTCACCTTACAGCCTCAGGAAGGAGGACGACGCGCCACAGTTACTTGTGCTGCTGCTGCTGCCTAGTCCTCTTGCAGAGCTCTGTGGAGGCAAATGCACTTCCCTTCCGTCTCCGAGTTTCGGAGAACACGATGGTAGGGTGCAGCGGAGCAGGGAAGTACAGAAGTGCACCGCTGAGATTGCTGTTGCTTACGTGCAGAAGGCGAAGGTGCAAGCCAGCACTGGCTTTTGCTTCTAGAGCCGTTCTCCAGGAGAGCAGCTGCTGGAGGTTGACAGCGGTAGCTGCGAGGCTGAAAAACAAGGCAGGACGTCGGGCTTAGAAGAAAGGCACAGGGGCCACAGTGTGATGTGCGCTTTTGGAAGGCTGCTCGGAGAAGGGGCACTTTCGGAGAGCTTTCTGCTTTGACCTGTGCTCCTGGCCGAGCTCTAGCTGCTGGGACTCTGAAAGGCTGAATGACTAGGAAAGTGCTTGTGTCCACGCTGTGGATTGAGCACGATCCTTTTTGCAGCAGCGAGAACACACTCGGCCCACTGGGCTCGTGAACGAGCGTTTACCAGACGTCTGCAATTCGGTGCACTGCACACACAAGCCCGGTGCTCCCCGGTTTCTTTCTCCGCCTGCCGTTGTCTGGACAGAAGAGAAGCCCAGCCACGGCATCCTACTCGGCCGCTTTTCGGCGTGTGCACTGCCCGCATACACACGGGTGCTGTGCTCGGCTTTCCCTCGGCTCCAGGCACAAGGGTGCTTTCTCAGTTTTGCAGCGTCCCCGGTTCCCCACGTTGCCCTCGCTCAGCGAAACGTGCCGGGGGAGAAGCACTTGCTGGATGAGTCTTTCCGTGTGCAAGACTTTGAACGCAGCACCACAATCTGGGCCACGAGGAAGCCTTGATGAAGAAGGTGGTTTTGTCCTGGCACCTCTCTCCAGTGCGAGATGCCTGCCGAAGCTCTTTGCCTCTTGCGAGAGTGCGGTGGGCAGCGGGGTAAACTGGAGCCGAGAAGGACCGGGCAGACAGCACCGCCATCCGACAGGTGCTTTGCAGGTTGTGCCGGGGAAAGCGGACTGGCCCTGGCTGGAAGGCGCTGCAGCTAGGCGCTCCCCCAAGTGTCGGAGGCAAAGGCCGCGTGAGCTTGCCGTCCCCGGCACGGCTCTCTGTGCGAGACGTAGCCCAGAAGCTTTCCCTTTCCATTCAGAGCACCAGAGAGGCAGAATGCAGTGGTACGTATTGCTCAGGAGGAAAGGGGCACGGCCCGGCCGCGTTCGGGCAGAAGCAGCGCGCTGGAGCGCTTCGCTGCCGGCACAGAGTTCCGGGCGAGAGGCAGACGACCGGTCCGCCTCCGGGAGAACGAAGGTACGGCGTGCTCGAAAAGGCGAGGAACGAAGCCGCGGAGCACCGGGCTCGGGTGCGCGTCGTCCGGGCTTGCGAGACGAGCGTGGCTGCCACTCTCCTGCCTGCAGAATTCACCTTACAGCCTCAGGAAGGAGGACGACGCGCCACAGTTACTTGTGCTGCTGCTGCTGCCTAGTCCTCTTGCAGAGCTCTGTGGAGGCAAATGCACTTCCCTTCCGTCTCCGAGTTTCGGAGAACACGATGGTAGGGTGCAGCGGAGCAGGGAAGTACAGAAGTGCACCGCTGAGATTGCTGTTGCTTACGTGCAGAAGGCGAAGGTGCAAGCCAGCACTGGCTTTTGCTTCTAGAGCCGTTCTCCAGGAGAGCAGCTGCTGGAGGTTGACAGCGGTAGCTGCGAGGCTGAAAAACAAGGCAGGACGTCGGGCTTAGAAGAAAGGCACAGGGGCCACAGTGTGATGTGCGCTTTTGGAAGGCTGCTCGGAGAAGGGGCACTTTCGGAGAGCTTTCTGCTTTGACCTGTGCTCCTGGCCGAGCTCTAGCTGCTGGGACTCTGAAAGGCTGAATGACTAGGAAAGTGCTTGTGTCCACGCTGTGGATTGAGCACGATCCTTTTTGCAGCAGCGAGAACACACTCGGCCCACTGGGCTCGTGAACGAGCGTTTACCAGACGTCTGCAATTCGGTGCACTGCACACACAAGCCCGGTGCTCCCCGGTTTCTTTCTCCGCCTGCCGTTGTCTGGACAGAAGAGAAGCCCAGCCACGGCATCCTACTCGGCCGCTTTTCGGCGTGTGCACTGCCCGCATACACACGGGTGCTGTGCTCGGCTTTCCCTCGGCTCCAGGCACAAGGGTGCTTTCTCAGTTTTGCAGCGTCCCCGGTTCCCCACGTTGCCCTCGCTCAGCGAAACGTGCCGGGGGAGAAGCACTTGCTGGATGAGTCTTTCCGTGTGCAAGACTTTGAACGCAGCACCACAATCTGGGCCACGAGGAAGCCTTGATGAAGAAGGTGGTTTTGTCCTGGCACCTCTCTCCAGTGCGAGATGCCTGCCGAAGCTCTTTGCCTCTTGCGAGAGTGCGGTGGGCAGCGGGGTAAACTGGAGCCGAGAAGGACCGGGCAGACAGCACCGCCATCCGACAGGTGCTTTGCAGGTTGTGCCGGGGAAAGCGGACTGGCCCTGGCTGGAAGGCGCTGCAGCTAGGCGCTCCCCCAAGTGTCGGAGGCAAAGGCCGCGTGAGCTTGCCGTCCCCGGCACGGCTCTCTGTGCGAGACGTAGCCCAGAAGCTTTCCCTTTCCATTCAGAGCACCAGAGAGGCAGAATGCAGTGGTACGTATTGCTCAGGAGGAAAGGGGCACGGCCCGGCCGCGTTCGGGCAGAAGCAGCGCGCTGGAGCGCTTCGCTGCCGGCACAGAGTTCCGGGCGAGAGGCAGACGACCGGTCCGCCTCCGGGAGAACGAAGGTACGGCGTGCTCGAAAAGGCGAGGAACGAAGCCGCGGAGCACCGGGCTCGGGTGCGCGTCGTCCGGGCTTGCGAGACGAGCGTGGCTGCCACTCTCCTGCCTGCAGAATTCACCTTACAGCCTCAGGAAGGAGGACGACGCGCCACAGTTACTTGTGCTGCTGCTGCTGCCTAGTCCTCTTGCAGAGCTCTGTGGAGGCAAATGCACTTCCCTTCCGTCTCCGAGTTTCGGAGAACACGATGGTAGGGTGCAGCGGAGCAGGGAAGTACAGAAGTGCACCGCTGAGATTGCTGTTGCTTACGTGCAGAAGGCGAAGGTGCAAGCCAGCACTGGCTTTTGCTTCTAGAGCCGTTCTCCAGGAGAGCAGCTGCTGGAGGTTGACAGCGGTAGCTGCGAGGCTGAAAAACAAGGCAGGACGTCGGGCTTAGAAGAAAGGCACAGGGGCCACAGTGTGATGTGCGCTTTTGGAAGGCTGCTCGGAGAAGGGGCACTTTCGGAGAGCTTTCTGCTTTGACCTGTGCTCCTGGCCGAGCTCTAGCTGCTGGGACTCTGAAAGGCTGAATGACTAGGAAAGTGCTTGTGTCCACGCTGTGGATTGAGCACGATCCTTTTTGCAGCAGCGAGAACACACTCGGCCCACTGGGCTCGTGAACGAGCGTTTACCAGACGTCTGCAATTCGGTGCACTGCACACACAAGCCCGGTGCTCCCCGGTTTCTTTCTCCGCCTGCCGTTGTCTGGACAGAAGAGAAGCCCAGCCACGGCATCCTACTCGGCCGCTTTTCGGCGTGTGCACTGCCCGCATACACACGGGTGCTGTGCTCGGCTTTCCCTCGGCTCCAGGCACAAGGGTGCTTTCTCAGTTTTGCAGCGTCCCCGGTTCCCCACGTTGCCCTCGCTCAGCGAAACGTGCCGGGGGAGAAGCACTTGCTGGATGAGTCTTTCCGTGTGCAAGACTTTGAACGCAGCACCACAATCTGGGCCACGAGGAAGCCTTGATGAAGAAGGTGGTTTTGTCCTGGCACCTCTCTCCAGTGCGAGATGCCTGCCGAAGCTCTTTGCCTCTTGCGAGAGTGCGGTGGGCAGCGGGGTAAACTGGAGCCGAGAAGGACCGGGCAGACAGCACCGCCATCCGACAGGTGCTTTGCAGGTTGTGCCGGGGAAAGCGGACTGGCCCTGGCTGGAAGGCGCTGCAGCTAGGCGCTCCCCCAAGTGTCGGAGGCAAAGGCCGCGTGAGCTTGCCGTCCCCGGCACGGCTCTCTGTGCGAGACGTAGCCCAGAAGCTTTCCCTTTCCATTCAGAGCACCAGAGAGGCAGAATGCAGTGGTACGTATTGCTCAGGAGGAAAGGGGCACGGCCCGGCCGCGTTCGGGCAGAAGCAGCGCGCTGGAGCGCTTCGCTGCCGGCACAGAGTTCCGGGCGAGAGGCAGACGACCGGTCCGCCTCCGGGAGAACGAAGGTACGGCGTGCTCGAAAAGGCGAGGAACGAAGCCGCGGAGCACCGGGCTCGGGTGCGCGTCGTCCGGGCTTGCGAGACGAGCGTGGCTGCCACTCTCCTGCCTGCAGAATTCACCTTACAGCCTCAGGAAGGAGGACGACGCGCCACAGTTACTTGTGCTGCTGCTGCTGCCTAGTCCTCTTGCAGAGCTCTGTGGAGGCAAATGCACTTCCCTTCCGTCTCCGAGTTTCGGAGAACACGATGGTAGGGTGCAGCGGAGCAGGGAAGTACAGAAGTGCACCGCTGAGATTGCTGTTGCTTACGTGCAGAAGGCGAAGGTGCAAGCCAGCACTGGCTTTTGCTTCTAGAGCCGTTCTCCAGGAGAGCAGCTGCTGGAGGTTGACAGCGGTAGCTGCGAGGCTGAAAAACAAGGCAGGACGTCGGGCTTAGAAGAAAGGCACAGGGGCCACAGTGTGATGTGCGCTTTTGGAAGGCTGCTCGGAGAAGGGGCACTTTCGGAGAGCTTTCTGCTTTGACCTGTGCTCCTGGCCGAGCTCTAGCTGCTGGGACTCTGAAAGGCTGAATGACTAGGAAAGTGCTTGTGTCCACGCTGTGGATTGAGCACGATCCTTTTTGCAGCAGCGAGAACACACTCGGCCCACTGGGCTCGTGAACGAGCGTTTACCAGACGTCTGCAATTCGGTGCACTGCACACACAAGCCCGGTGCTCCCCGGTTTCTTTCTCCGCCTGCCGTTGTCTGGACAGAAGAGAAGCCCAGCCACGGCATCCTACTCGGCCGCTTTTCGGCGTGTGCACTGCCCGCATACACACGGGTGCTGTGCTCGGCTTTCCCTCGGCTCCAGGCACAAGGGTGCTTTCTCAGTTTTGCAGCGTCCCCGGTTCCCCACGTTGCCCTCGCTCAGCGAAACGTGCCGGGGGAGAAGCACTTGCTGGATGAGTCTTTCCGTGTGCAAGACTTTGAACGCAGCACCACAATCTGGGCCACGAGGAAGCCTTGATGAAGAAGGTGGTTTTGTCCTGGCACCTCTCTCCAGTGCGAGATGCCTGCCGAAGCTCTTTGCCTCTTGCGAGAGTGCGGTGGGCAGCGGGGTAAACTGGAGCCGAGAAGGACCGGGCAGACAGCACCGCCATCCGACAGGTGCTTTGCAGGTTGTGCCGGGGAAAGCGGACTGGCCCTGGCTGGAAGGCGCTGCAGCTAGGCGCTCCCCCAAGTGTCGGAGGCAAAGGCCGCGTGAGCTTGCCGTCCCCGGCACGGCTCTCTGTGCGAGACGTAGCCCAGAAGCTTTCCCTTTCCATTCAGAGCACCAGAGAGGCAGAATGCAGTGGTACGTATTGCTCAGGAGGAAAGGGGCACGGCCCGGCCGCGTTCGGGCAGAAGCAGCGCGCTGGAGCGCTTCGCTGCCGGCACAGAGTTCCGGGCGAGAGGCAGACGACCGGTCCGCCTCCGGGAGAACGAAGGTACGGCGTGCTCGAAAAGGCGAGGAACGAAGCCGCGGAGCACCGGGCTCGGGTGCGCGTCGTCCGGGCTTGCGAGACGAGCGTGGCTGCCACTCTCCTGCCTGCAGAATTCACCTTACAGCCTCAGGAAGGAGGACGACGCGCCACAGTTACTTGTGCTGCTGCTGCTGCCTAGTCCTCTTGCAGAGCTCTGTGGAGGCAAATGCACTTCCCTTCCGTCTCCGAGTTTCGGAGAACACGATGGTAGGGTGCAGCGGAGCAGGGAAGTACAGAAGTGCACCGCTGAGATTGCTGTTGCTTACGTGCAGAAGGCGAAGGTGCAAGCCAGCACTGGCTTTTGCTTCTAGAGCCGTTCTCCAGGAGAGCAGCTGCTGGAGGTTGACAGCGGTAGCTGCGAGGCTGAAAAACAAGGCAGGACGTCGGGCTTAGAAGAAAGGCACAGGGGCCACAGTGTGATGTGCGCTTTTGGAAGGCTGCTCGGAGAAGGGGCACTTTCGGAGAGCTTTCTGCTTTGACCTGTGCTCCTGGCCGAGCTCTAGCTGCTGGGACTCTGAAAGGCTGAATGACTAGGAAAGTGCTTGTGTCCACGCTGTGGATTGAGCACGATCCTTTTTGCAGCAGCGAGAACACACTCGGCCCACTGGGCTCGTGAACGAGCGTTTACCAGACGTCTGCAATTCGGTGCACTGCACACACAAGCCCGGTGCTCCCCGGTTTCTTTCTCCGCCTGCCGTTGTCTGGACAGAAGAGAAGCCCAGCCACGGCATCCTACTCGGCCGCTTTTCGGCGTGTGCACTGCCCGCATACACACGGGTGCTGTGCTCGGCTTTCCCTCGGCTCCAGGCACAAGGGTGCTTTCTCAGTTTTGCAGCGTCCCCGGTTCCCCACGTTGCCCTCGCTCAGCGAAACGTGCCGGGGGAGAAGCACTTGCTGGATGAGTCTTTCCGTGTGCAAGACTTTGAACGCAGCACCACAATCTGGGCCACGAGGAAGCCTTGATGAAGAAGGTGGTTTTGTCCTGGCACCTCTCTCCAGTGCGAGATGCCTGCCGAAGCTCTTTGCCTCTTGCGAGAGTGCGGTGGGCAGCGGGGTAAACTGGAGCCGAGAAGGACCGGGCAGACAGCACCGCCATCCGACAGGTGCTTTGCAGGTTGTGCCGGGGAAAGCGGACTGGCCCTGGCTGGAAGGCGCTGCAGCTAGGCGCTCCCCCAAGTGTCGGAGGCAAAGGCCGCGTGAGCTTGCCGTCCCCGGCACGGCTCTCTGTGCGAGACGTAGCCCAGAAGCTTTCCCTTTCCATTCAGAGCACCAGAGAGGCAGAATGCAGTGGTACGTATTGCTCAGGAGGAAAGGGGCACGGCCCGGCCGCGTTCGGGCAGAAGCAGCGCGCTGGAGCGCTTCGCTGCCGGCACAGAGTTCCGGGCGAGAGGCAGACGACCGGTCCGCCTCCGGGAGAACGAAGGTACGGCGTGCTCGAAAAGGCGAGGAACGAAGCCGCGGAGCACCGGGCTCGGGTGCGCGTCGTCCGGGCTTGCGAGACGAGCGTGGCTGCCACTCTCCTGCCTGCAGAATTCACCTTACAGCCTCAGGAAGGAGGACGACGCGCCACAGTTACTTGTGCTGCTGCTGCTGCCTAGTCCTCTTGCAGAGCTCTGTGGAGGCAAATGCACTTCCCTTCCGTCTCCGAGTTTCGGAGAACACGATGGTAGGGTGCAGCGGAGCAGGGAAGTACAGAAGTGCACCGCTGAGATTGCTGTTGCTTACGTGCAGAAGGCGAAGGTGCAAGCCAGCACTGGCTTTTGCTTCTAGAGCCGTTCTCCAGGAGAGCAGCTGCTGGAGGTTGACAGCGGTAGCTGCGAGGCTGAAAAACAAGGCAGGACGTCGGGCTTAGAAGAAAGGCACAGGGGCCACAGTGTGATGTGCGCTTTTGGAAGGCTGCTCGGAGAAGGGGCACTTTCGGAGAGCTTTCTGCTTTGACCTGTGCTCCTGGCCGAGCTCTAGCTGCTGGGACTCTGAAAGGCTGAATGACTAGGAAAGTGCTTGTGTCCACGCTGTGGATTGAGCACGATCCTTTTTGCAGCAGCGAGAACACACTCGGCCCACTGGGCTCGTGAACGAGCGTTTACCAGACGTCTGCAATTCGGTGCACTGCACACACAAGCCCGGTGCTCCCCGGTTTCTTTCTCCGCCTGCCGTTGTCTGGACAGAAGAGAAGCCCAGCCACGGCATCCTACTCGGCCGCTTTTCGGCGTGTGCACTGCCCGCATACACACGGGTGCTGTGCTCGGCTTTCCCTCGGCTCCAGGCACAAGGGTGCTTTCTCAGTTTTGCAGCGTCCCCGGTTCCCCACGTTGCCCTCGCTCAGCGAAACGTGCCGGGGGAGAAGCACTTGCTGGATGAGTCTTTCCGTGTGCAAGACTTTGAACGCAGCACCACAATCTGGGCCACGAGGAAGCCTTGATGAAGAAGGTGGTTTTGTCCTGGCACCTCTCTCCAGTGCGAGATGCCTGCCGAAGCTCTTTGCCTCTTGCGAGAGTGCGGTGGGCAGCGGGGTAAACTGGAGCCGAGAAGGACCGGGCGGACAGCACCGCCATCCGACAGGTGCTTTGCAGGTTGTGCCGGGGAAAGCGGACTGGCCCTGGCTGGAAGGCGCTGCAGCTAGGCGCTCCCCCAAGTGTCGGAGGCAAAGGCCGCGTGAGCTTGCCGTCCCCGGCACGGCTCTCTGTGCGAGACGTAGCCCAGAAGCTTTCCCTTTCCATTCAGAGCACCAGAGAGGCAGAATGCAGTGGTACGTATTGCTCAGGAGGAAAGGGGCACGGCCCGGCCGCGTTCGGGCAGAAGCAGCGCGCTGGAGCGCTTCGCTGCCGGCACAGAGTTCCGGGCGAGAGGCAGACGACCGGTCCGCCTCCGGGAGAACGAAGGTACGGCGTGCTCGAAAAGGCGAGGAACGAAGCCGCGGAGCACCGGGCTCGGGTGCGCGTCGTCCGGGCTTGCGAGACGAGCGTGGCTGCCACTCTCCTGCCTGCAGAATTCACCTTACAGCCTCAGGAAGGAGGACGACGCGCCACAGTTACTTGTGCTGCTGCTGCTGCCTAGTCCTCTTGCAGAGCTCTGTGGAGGCAAATGCACTTCCCTTCCGTCTCCGAGTTTCGGAGAACACGATGGTAGGGTGCAGCGGAGCAGGGAAGTACAGAAGTGCACCGCTGAGATTGCTGTTGCTTACGTGCAGAAGGCGAAGGTGCAAGCCAGCACTGGCTTTTGCTTCTAGAGCCGTTCTCCAGGAGAGCAGCTGCTGGAGGTTGACAGCGGTAGCTGCGAGGCTGAAAAACAAGGCAGGACGTCGGGCTTAGAAGAAAGGCACAGGGGCCACAGTGTGATGTGCGCTTTTGGAAGGCTGCTCGGAGAAGGGGCACTTTCGGAGAGCTTTCTGCTTTGACCTGTGCTCCTGGCCGAGCTCTAGCTGCTGGGACTCTGAAAGGCTGAATGACTAGGAAAGTGCTTGTGTCCACGCTGTGGATTGAGCACGATCCTTTTTGCAGCAGCGAGAACACACTCGGCCCACTGGGCTCGTGAACGAGCGTTTACCAGACGTCTGCAATTCGGTGCACTGCACACACAAGCCCGGTGCTCCCCGGTTTCTTTCTCCGCCTGCCGTTGTCTGGACAGAAGAGAAGCCCAGCCACGGCATCCTACTCGGCCGCTTTTCGGCGTGTGCACTGCCCGCATACACACGGGTGCTGTGCTCGGCTTTCCCTCGGCTCCAGGCACAAGGGTGCTTTCTCAGTTTTGCAGCGTCCCCGGTTCCCCACGTTGCCCTCGCTCAGCGAAACGTGCCGGGGGAGAAGCACTTGCTGGATGAGTCTTTCCGTGTGCAAGACTTTGAACGCAGCACCACAATCTGGGCCACGAGGAAGCCTTGATGAAGAAGGTGGTTTTGTCCTGGCACCTCTCTCCAGTGCGAGATGCCTGCCGAAGCTCTTTGCCTCTTGCGAGAGTGCGGTGGGCAGCGGGGTAAACTGGAGCCGAGAAGGACCGGGCAGACAGCACCGCCATCCGACAGGTGCTTTGCAGGTTGTGCCGGGGAAAGCGGACTGGCCCTGGCTGGAAGGCGCTGCAGCTAGGCGCTCCCCCAAGTGTCGGAGGCAAAGGCCGCGTGAGCTTGCCGTCCCCGGCACGGCTCTCTGTGCGAGACGTAGCCCAGAAGCTTTCCCTTTCCATTCAGAGCACCAGAGAGGCAGAATGCAGTGGTACGTATTGCTCAGGAGGAAAGGGGCACGGCCCGGCCGCGTTCGGGCAGAAGCAGCGCGCTGGAGCGCTTCGCTGCCGGCACAGAGTTCCGGGCGAGAGGCAGACGACCGGTCCGCCTCCGGGAGAACGAAGGTACGGCGTGCTCGAAAAGGCGAGGAACGAAGCCGCGGAGCACCGGGCTCGGGTGCGCGTCGTCCGGGCTTGCGAGACGAGCGTGGCTGCCACTCTCCTGCCTGCAGAATTCACCTTACAGCCTCAGGAAGGAGGACGACGCGCCACAGTTACTTGTGCTGCTGCTGCTGCCTAGTCCTCTTGCAGAGCTCTGTGGAGGCAAATGCACTTCCCTTCCGTCTCCGAGTTTCGGAGAACACGATGGTAGGGTGCAGCGGAGCAGGGAAGTACAGAAGTGCACCGCTGAGATTGCTGTTGCTTACGTGCAGAAGGCGAAGGTGCAAGCCAGCACTGGCTTTTGCTTCTAGAGCCGTTCTCCAGGAGAGCAGCTGCTGGAGGTTGACAGCGGTAGCTGCGAGGCTGAAAAACAAGGCAGGACGTCGGGCTTAGAAGAAAGGCACAGGGGCCACAGTGTGATGTGCGCTTTTGGAAGGCTGCTCGGAGAAGGGGCACTTTCGGAGAGCTTTCTGCTTTGACCTGTGCTCCTGGCCGAGCTCTAGCTGCTGGGACTCTGAAAGGCTGAATGACTAGGAAAGTGCTTGTGTCCACGCTGTGGATTGAGCACGATCCTTTTTGCAGCAGCGAGAACATACTCGGCCCACTGGGCTCGTGAACGAGCGTTTACCAGACGTCTGCAATTCGGTGCACTGCACACACAAGCCCGGTGCTCCCCGGTTTCTTTCTCCGCCTGCCGTTGTCTGGACAGAAGAGAAGCCCAGCCACGGCATCCTACTCGGCCGCTTTTCGGCGTGTGCACTGCCCGCATACACACGGGTGCTGTGCTCGGCTTTCCCTCGGCTCCAGGCACAAGGGTGCTTTCTCAGTTTTGCAGCGTCCCCGGTTCCCCACGTTGCCCTCGCTCAGCGAAACGTGCCGGGGGAGAAGCACTTGCTGGATGAGTCTTTCCGTGTGCAAGACTTTGAACGCAGCACCACAATCTGGGCCACGAGGAAGCCTTGATGAAGAAGGTGGTTTTGTCCTGGCACCTCTCTCCAGTGCGAGATGCCTGCCGAAGCTCTTTGCCTCTTGCGAGAGTGCGGTGGGCAGCGGGGTAAACTGGAGCCGAGAAGGACCGGGCAGACAGCACCGCCATCCGACAGGTGCTTTGCAGGTTGTGCCGGGGAAAGCGGACTGGCCCTGGCTGGAAGGCGCTGCAGCTAGGCGCTCCCCCAAGTGTCGGAGGCAAAGGCCGCGTGAGCTTGCCGTCCCCGGCACGGCTCTCTGTGCGAGACGTAGCCCAGAAGCTTTCCCTTTCCATTCAGAGCACCAGAGAGGCAGAATGCAGTGGTACGTATTGCTCAGGAGGAAAGGGGCACGGCCCGGCCGCGTTCGGGCAGAAGCAGCGCGCTGGAGCGCTTCGCTGCCGGCACAGAGTTCCGGGCGAGAGGCAGACGACCGGTCCGCCTCCGGGAGAACGAAGGTACGGCGTGCTCGAAAAGGCGAGGAACGAAGCCGCGGAGCACCGGGCTCGGGTGCGCGTCGTCCGGGCTTGCGAGACGAGCGTGGCTGCCACTCTCCTGCCTGCAGAATTCACCTTACAGCCTCAGGAAGGAGGACGACGCGCCACAGTTACTTGTGCTGCTGCTGCTGCCTAGTCCTCTTGCAGAGCTCTGTGGAGGCAAATGCACTTCCCTTCCGTCTCCGAGTTTCGGAGAACACGATGGTAGGGTGCAGCGGAGCAGGGAAGTACAGAAGTGCACCGCTGAGATTGCTGTTGCTTACGTGCAGAAGGCGAAGGTGCAAGCCAGCACTGGCTTTTGCTTCTAGAGCCGTTCTCCAGGAGAGCAGCTGCTGGAGGTTGACAGCGGTAGCTGCGAGGCTGAAAAACAAGGCAGGACGTCGGGCTTAGAAGAAAGGCACAGGGGCCACAGTGTGATGTGCGCTTTTGGAAGGCTGCTCGGAGAAGGGGCACTTTCGGAGAGCTTTCTGCTTTGACCTGTGCTCCTGGCCGAGCTCTAGCTGCTGGGACTCTGAAAGGCTGAATGACTAGGAAAGTGCTTGTGTCCACGCTGTGGATTGAGCACGATCCTTTTTGCAGCAGCGAGAACACACTCGGCCCACTGGGCTCGTGAACGAGCGTTTACCAGACGTCTGCAATTCGGTGCACTGCACACACAAGCCCGGTGCTCCCCGGTTTCTTTCTCCGCCTGCCGTTGTCTGGACAGAAGAGAAGCCCAGCCACGGCATCCTACTCGGCCGCTTTTCGGCGTGTGCACTGCCCGCATACACACGGGTGCTGTGCTCGGCTTTCCCTCGGCTCCAGGCACAAGGGTGCTTTCTCAGTTTTGCAGCGTCCCCGGTTCCCCACGTTGCCCTCGCTCAGCGAAACGTGCCGGGGGAGAAGCACTTGCTGGATGAGTCTTTCCGTGTGCAAGACTTTGAACGCAGCACCACAATCTGGGCCACGAGGAAGCCTTGATGAAGAAGGTGGTTTTGTCCTGGCACCTCTCTCCAGTGCGAGATGCCTGCCGAAGCTCTTTGCCTCTTGCGAGAGTGCGGTGGGCAGCGGGGTAAACTGGAGCCGAGAAGGACCGGGCAGACAGCACCGCCATCCGACAGGTGCTTTGCAGGTTGTGCCGGGGAAAGCGGACTGGCCCTGGCTGGAAGGCGCTGCAGCTAGGCGCTCCCCCAAGTGTCGGAGGCAAAGGCCGCGTGAGCTTGCCGTCCCCGGCACGGCTCTCTGTGCGAGACGTAGCCCAGAAGCTTTCCCTTTCCATTCAGAGCACCAGAGAGGCAGAATGCAGTGGTACGTATTGCTCAGGAGGAAAGGGGCACGGCCCGGCCGCGTTCGGGCAGAAGCAGCGCGCTGGAGCGCTTCGCTGCCGGCACAGAGTTCCGGGCGAGAGGCAGACGACCGGTCCGCCTCCGGGAGAACGAAGGTACGGCGTGCTCGAAAAGGCGAGGAACGAAGCCGCGGAGCACCGGGCTCGGGTGCGCGTCGTCCGGGCTTGCGAGACGAGCGTGGCTGCCACTCTCCTGCCTGCAGAATTCACCTTACAGCCTCAGGAAGGAGGACGACGCGCCACAGTTACTTGTGCTGCTGCTGCTGCCTAGTCCTCTTGCAGAGCTCTGTGGAGGCAAATGCACTTCCCTTCCGTCTCCGAGTTTCGGAGAACACGATGGTAGGGTGCAGCGGAGCAGGGAAGTACAGAAGTGCACCGCTGAGATTGCTGTTGCTTACGTGCAGAAGGCGAAGGTGCAAGCCAGCACTGGCTTTTGCTTCTAGAGCCGTTCTCCAGGAGAGCAGCTGCTGGAGGTTGACAGCGGTAGCTTCGAGGCTGAAAAACAAGGCAGGACGTCGGGCTTAGAAGAAAGGCACAGGGGCCACAGTGTGATGTGCGCTTTTGGAAGGCTGCTCGGAGAAGGGGCACTTTCGGAGAGCTTTCTGCTTTGACCTGTGCTCCTGGCCGAGCTCTAGCTGCTGGGACTCTGAAAGGCTGAATGACTAGGAAAGTGCTTGTGTCCACGCTGTGGATTGAGCACGATCCTTTTTGCAGCAGCGAGAACACACTCGGCCCACTGGGCTCGTGAACGAGCGTTTACCAGACGTCTGCAATTCGGTGCACTGCACACACAAGCCCGGTGCTCCCCGGTTTCTTTCTCCGCCTGCCGTTGTCTGGACAGAAGAGAAGCCCAGCCACGGCATCCTACTCGGCCGCTTTTCGGCGTGTGCACTGCCCGCATACACACGGGTGCTGTGCTCGGCTTTCCCTCGGCTCCAGGCACAAGGGTGCTTTCTCAGTTTTGCAGCGTCCCCGGTTCCCCACGTTGCCCTCGCTCAGCGAAACGTGCCGGGGGAGAAGCACTTGCTGGATGAGTCTTTCCGTGTGCAAGACTTTGAACGCAGCACCACAATCTGGGCCACGAGGAAGCCTTGATGAAGAAGGTGGTTTTGTCCTGGCACCTCTCTCCAGTGCGAGATGCCTGCCGAAGCTCTTTGCCTCTTGCGAGAGTGCGGTGGGCAGCGGGGTAAACTGGAGCCGAGAAGGACCGGGCAGACAGCACCGCCATCCGACAGGTGCTTTGCAGGTTGTGCCGGGGAAAGCGGACTGGCCCTGGCTGGAAGGCGCTGCAGCTAGGCGCTCCCCCAAGTGTCGGAGGCAAAGGCCGCGTGAGCTTGCCGTCCCCGGCACGGCTCTCTGTGCGAGACGTAGCCCAGAAGCTTTCCCTTTCCATTCAGAGCACCAGAGAGGCAGAATGCAGTGGTACGTATTGCTCAGGAGGAAAGGGGCACGGCCCGGCCGCGTTCGGGCAGAAGCAGCGCGCTGGAGCGCTTCGCTGCCGGCACAGAGTTCCGGGCGAGAGGCAGACGACCGGTCCGCCTCCGGGAGAACGAAGGTACGGCGTGCTCGAAAAGGCGAGGAACGAAGCCGCGGAGCACCGGGCTCGGGTGCGCGTCGTCCGGGCTTGCGAGACGAGCGTGGCTGCCACTCTCCTGCCTGCAGAATTCACCTTACAGCCTCAGGAAGGAGGACGACGCGCCACAGTTACTTGTGCTGCTGCTGCTGCCTAGTCCTCTTGCAGAGCTCTGTGGAGGCAAATGCACTTCCCTTCCGTCTCCGAGTTTCGGAGAACACGATGGTAGGGTGCAGCGGAGCAGGGAAGTACAGAAGTGCACCGCTGAGATTGCTGTTGCTTACGTGCAGAAGGCGAAGGTGCAAGCCAGCACTGGCTTTTGCTTCTAGAGCCGTTCTCCAGGAGAGCAGCTGCTGGAGGTTGACAGCGGTAGCTGCGAGGCTGAAAAACAAGGCAGGACGTCGGGCTTAGAAGAAAGGCACAGGGGCCACAGTGTGATGTGCGCTTTTGGAAGGCTGCTCGGAGAAGGGGCACTTTCGGAGAGCTTTCTGCTTTGACCTGTGCTCCTGGCCGAGCTCTAGCTGCTGGGACTCTGAAAGGCTGAATGACTAGGAAAGTGCTTGTGTCCACGCTGTGGATTGAGCACGATCCTTTTTGCAGCAGCGAGAACACACTCGGCCCACTGGGCTCGTGAACGAGCGTTTACCAGACGTCTGCAATTCGGTGCACTGCACACACAAGCCCGGTGCTCCCCGGTTTCTTTCTCCGCCTGCCGTTGTCTGGACAGAAGAGAAGCCCAGCCACGGCATCCTACTCGGCCGCTTTTCGGCGTGTGCACTGCCCGCATACACACGGGTGCTGTGCTCGGCTTTCCCTCGGCTCCAGGCACAAGGGTGCTTTCTCAGTTTTGCAGCGTCCCCGGTTCCCCACGTTGCCCTCGCTCAGCGAAACGTGCCGGGGGAGAAGCACTTGCTGGATGAGTCTTTCCGTGTGCAAGACTTTGAACGCAGCACCACAATCTGGGCCACGAGGAAGCCTTGATGAAGAAGGTGGTTTTGTCCTGGCACCTCTCTCCAGTGCGAGATGCCTGCCGAAGCTCTTTGCCTCTTGCGAGAGTGCGGTGGGCAGCGGGGTAAACTGGAGCCGAGAAGGACCGGGCAGACAGCACCGCCATCCGACAGGTGCTTTGCAGGTTGTGCCGGGGAAAGCGGACTGGCCCTGGCTGGAAGGCGCTGCAGCTAGGCGCTCCCCCAAGTGTCGGAGGCAAAGGCCGCGTGAGCTTGCCGTCCCCGGCACGGCTCTCTGTGCGAGACGTAGCCCAGAAGCTTTCCCTTTCCATTCAGAGCACCAGAGAGGCAGAATGCAGTGGTACGTATTGCTCAGGAGGAAAGGGGCACGGCCCGGCCGCGTTCGGGCAGAAGCAGCGCGCTGGAGCGCTTCGCTGCCGGCACAGAGTTCCGGGCGAGAGGCAGACGACCGGTCCGCCTCCGGGAGAACGAAGGTACGGCGTGCTCGAAAAGGCGAGGAACGAAGCCGCGGAGCACCGGGCTCGGGTGCGCGTCGTCCGGGCTTGCGAGACGAGCGTGGCTGCCACTCTCCTGCCTGCAGAATTCACCTTACAGCCTCAGGAAGGAGGACGACGCGCCACAGTTACTTGTGCTGCTGCTGCTGCCTAGTCCTCTTGCAGAGCTCTGTGGAGGCAAATGCACTTCCCTTCCGTCTCCGAGTTTCGGAGAACACGATGGTAGGGTGCAGCGGAGCAGGGAAGTACAGAAGTGCACCGCTGAGATTGCTGTTGCTTACGTGCAGAAGGCGAAGGTGCAAGCCAGCACTGGCTTTTGCTTCTAGAGCCGTTCTCCAGGAGAGCAGCTGCTGGAGGTTGACAGCGGTAGCTGCGAGGCTGAAAAACAAGGCAGGACGTCGGGCTTAGAAGAAAGGCACAGGGGCCACAGTGTGATGTGCGCTTTTGGAAGGCTGCTCGGAGAAGGGGCACTTTCGGAGAGCTGACCTGTGCTCCTGGCCGAGCTCTAGCTGCTGGGACTCGAAAGGCTGAATGACTAGGAAAGTGCTTGTGTCCACGCTGTGGATTGAGCACGATCCTTTTTGCAGCAGCGAGAACACACTCGGCCCACTGGGCCCGTGAACGAGCGTTTACCAGACTTCTGCAATTCGGTGCACTGCACACACAAGCCCGGTGCTCCCCCGGTTTCTTTCTCCGCCTGCCGTTGTCTGGACAGAAGAGAAGCCCAGCCACGGCATCCTACTCGGCCGCTTTTCGGCGTGTGCACTGCCCGCATACACACGGGTGCTGTGCTCGGCTTTCCCTCGGCTCCAGGCACAAGGGTGCTTTCTCAGTTTTGCAGCGTCCCCGGTTCCCCACGTTGCCCTCGCTCAGCGAAACGTGCCGGGGGAGAAGCACTTGCTGGATGAGTCTTTCCGTGTGCAAGACTTTGAACGCAGCACCACAATCTGGGCCACGAGGAAGCCTTGATGAAGAAGGTGGTTTTGTCCTGGCACCTCTCTCAACCAGTGCGAGATGCCTGCCGAAGCTCTTTGCCTCTTGCGAGAGTGCGGTGGGCAGCGGGGTAAACTGGAGCGGAGAAGGACCGGGCAGACAGCACCGCCATCCGACAGGTGCTTTGCAGGTTGTGCCGGGGGAAAGCGGACTGGCCCTGGCTGGAAGGCGCTGCAGCTAGGCGCTCCCCCAAGTGTCGGAGGCAAAGGCCGCGTGAGCTTGCCGTCCCCGGCACGGCTCTCTGTGCGAGACGTAGCCCAGAAGCTTTCCCTTTCCATTCAGAGCACCAGAGAGGCAGAATGCAGTGGTACGTATTGCTCAGGAGGAAAGGGGCACGGCCCGGCCGCGTTCGGGCAGAAGCAGCGCGCTGGAGCGCTTCGCTGCCGGCAACAGAGTTCCGGGCGAGAGGCAGACGACCGGTCCGCCTCCGGAGAACGAAGGTACGGCGTGCTCGAAAAGGCGAGGAACGAAGCCGCGGAGCACCGGGCTCGGGTGCGCGTCGCCGGGGCTTGCGAGACGAGCGTGGCTGCCACTCTCCTGCCTGCAGAATTCACCTTACAGCCTCAGGAAGGAGGACGACGCGCCACAGTTACTTGTGCTGCTGCTGCTGCCTAGTCCTCTTGCAGAGCTCTGTGGAGGCAAATGCACTTCCCTTCCGTCTCCGAGTTTCGGAGAACACGATGGTAGGGTGCAGCGGAGCAGGGAAGTACAGAAGTGCACCGCTGAGATTGCTGTTGCTTACGTGCAGAAGGCTGAAGGTGCAAGCCAGCACTGGCTTTTGCTTCTAGAGCCGTTCTCCAGGAGAGCAGCTGCTGGAGGTTGACAGCGGTAGCTGCGAGGCTGAAAAAACAAGGCAGGACGTCGGGCTTAGAAGAAAGGCACAGGGGGCCACAGTGTGATGTGCGCTTTTGGAAGGCTGCTCGGAGAAGGGGCACTTTCGGAGAGCTTTCTGCTTTGACCTGTGCTCCTGGCCGAGCTCTAGCTGCTGGGACTCTGAAAGGCTGAATGACTAGGAAAGTGCTTGTGTCCACGCTGTGGATTGAGCACGATCCTTTTTGCAGCAGCGAGAACACACTCGGCCCACTGGGCTCGTGAACGAGCGTTTACCAGACTTCTGCAATTCGGTGCACTGCACACACAAGCCCGGTGCTCCCCGGTTTCTTTCTCCGCCTGCCGTTGTCAGGACAGAAGAGAAGCCCAGCCACGGCATCCTACTCGGCCGCTTTTCGGCGTGTGCACTGCCCGCATACACACGGGTGCTGTGCTCGGCTTTTCCCTCGGCTCCAGGCACAAGGGTGCTTTCCTCAGTTTTGCAGCGTCCCCGGTTCCCCACGTTGCCCTCGCTCAGCGAAACGTGCCGGGGGAGAAGCACTTGCTGGATGAGTCTTTCCGTGTGCAAGACTTTGAACGCAGCACCACAATCTGGGCCACGAGGAAGCCTTGATGAAGAAGGTGGTTTTGTCCTGGCACCTCTCTCCAGTGCGAGATGCCTGCCGAAGCTCTTTGCCTCTTGCGAGAGTGCGGTGGGCAGCGGGGTAAACTGGAGCCGAGAAGGACTGGGCAGACAGCACCGCCATCCGACAGGTGCTTTGCAGGTTGTGCCGGGGAAAGCGGACTGGCCCTGGCTGGAAGGCGCTGCAGCTAGGCGCTCCCCCCAAGTGTCGGAGGCAAAGGCCGCGTGAGCTTGCCGTCCCCGGCACGGCTCTCTGTGCGAGACGTAGCCCAGAAGCTTTCCCTTTCCATTCAGAGCACCAGAGAGGCAGAATGCAGTGGTACGTATTGCTCAGGAGGAAAGGGGCACGGCCCGGCCGCGTTCGGGCAGAAGCAGCGCGCTGGAGCGCTTCGCTGCCGGCACAGAGTTCCGGGCGAGAGGCAGACGACCGGTCCGCCTCCGGGAGAACGAAGGTACGGCGTGCTCGAAAAGGCGAGGAACGAAGCCGCGGAGCACCGGGCTCGGGTGCGCGTCGTCCGGGCTTGCGAGACGAGCGTGGCTGCCACTCTCCTGCCTGCAGAATTCACCTTACAGCCTCAGGAAGGAGGACGACGCGCCACAGTTACTTGTGCTGCTGCTGCTGCCTAGTCCTCTTGCAGAGCTCTGTGGAGGCAAATGCACTTCCCTTCCGTCTCCGAGTTTCGGAGAACACGATGGTAGGGTGCAGCGGAGCAGGGAAGTACAGAAGTGCACCGCTGAGATTGCTGTTGCTTACGTGCAGAAGGCGAAGGTGCAAGCCAGCACTGGCTTTTGCTTCTAGAGCCGTTCTCCAGGAGAGCAGCTGCTGGAGGTTGACAGCGGTAGCTGCGAGGCTGAAAAACAAGGCAGGACGTCGGGCTTAGAAGAAAGGCACAGGGGCCACAGTGTGATGTGCGCTTTTGGAAGGCTGCTCGGAGAAGGGGCACTTTCGGAGAGCTTTCTGCTTTGACCTGTGCTCCTGGCCGAGCTCTAGCTGCTGGGACTCTGAAAGGCTGAATGACTAGGAAAGTGCTTGTGTCCACGCTGTGGATTGAGCACGATCCTTTTTGCAGCAGCGAGAACACACTCGGCCCACTGGGCCCGTGAACGAGCGTTTACCAGACTTCTGCAATTCGGTGCACTGCACACACAAGCCCGGTGCTCCCCGGTTTCTTTCTCCGCCTGCCGTTGTCTGGACAGAAGAGAAGCCCAGCCACGGCATCCTACTCGGCCGCTTTTCGGCGTGTGCACTGCCCGCATACACACGGGTGCTGTGCTCGGCTTTCCCTCGGCTCCAGGCACAAGGGTGCTTTCTCAGTTTTGCAGCGTCCCCGGTTCCCCACGTTGCCCTCGCTCAGCGAAACGTGCCGGGGGAGAAGCACTTGCTGGATGAGTCTTTCCGTGTGCAAGACTTTGAACGCAGCACCACAATCTGGGCCACGAGGAAGCCTTGATGAAGAAGGTGGTTTTGTCCTGGCACCTCTCTCCAGTGCGAGATGCCTGCCGAAGCTCTTTGCCTCTTGCGAGAGTGCGGTGGGCAGCGGGGTAAACTGGAGCCGAGAAGGACCGGGCAGACAGCACCGCCATCCGACAGGTGCTTTGCAGGTTGTGCCGGGGAAAGCGGACTGGCCCTGGCTGGAAGGCGCTGCAGCTAGGCGCTCCCCCAAGTGTCGGAGGCAAAGGCCGCGTGAGCTTGCCGTCCCCGGCACGGCTCTCTGTGCGAGACGTAGCCCAGAAGCTTTCCCTTTCCATTCAGAGCACCAGAGAGGCAGAATGCAGTGGTACGTATTGCTCAGGAGGAAAGGGGCACGGCCCGGCCGCGTTCGGGCAGAAGCAGCGCGCTGGAGCGCTTCGCTGCCGGCACAGAGTTCCGGGCGAGAGGCAGACGACCGGTCCGCCTCCGGGAGAACGAAGGTACGGCGTGCTCGAAAAGGCGAGGAACGAAGCCGCGGAGCACCGGGCTCGGGTGCGCGTCGTCCGGGCTTGCGAGACGAGCGTGGCTGCCACTCTCCTGCCTGCAGAATTCACCTTACAGCCTCAGGAAGGAGGACGACGCGCCACAGTTACTTGTGCTGCTGCTGCTGCCTAGTCCTCTTGCAGAGCTCTGTGGAGGCAAATGCACTTCCCTTCCGTCTCCGAGTTTCGGAGAACACGATGGTAGGGTGCAGCGGAGCAGGGAAGTACAGAAGTGCACCGCTGAGATTGCTGTTGCTTACGTGCAGAAGGCGAAGGTGCAAGCCAGCACTGGCTTTTGCTTCTAGAGCCGTTCTCCAGGAGAGCAGCTGCTGGAGGTTGACAGCGGTAGCTGCGAGGCTGAAAAACAAGGCAGGACGTCGGGCTTAGAAGAAAGGCACAGGGGCCACAGTGTGATGTGCGCTTTTGGAAGGCTGCTCGGAGAAGGGGCACTTTCGGAGAGCTTTCTGCTTTGACCTGTGCTCCTGGCCGAGCTCTAGCTG
The DNA here is from genome assembly GCF_041296385.1 of Aphelocoma coerulescens. Classification (NCBI taxonomy): domain Eukaryota; kingdom Metazoa; phylum Chordata; class Aves; order Passeriformes; family Corvidae; genus Aphelocoma; species Aphelocoma coerulescens. The sequence goes on from NC_091034.1 coordinate 3,254,844, forward strand.
CTGGGACTCTGAAAGGCTGAATGACTAGGAAAGTGCTTGTGTCCACGCTGTGGATTGAGCACGATCCTTTTTGCAGCAGCGAGAACACACTCGGCCCACTGGGCCCGTGAACGAGCGTTTACCAGACTTCTGCAATTCGGTGCACTGCACACACAAGCCCGGTGCTCCCCGGTTTCTTTCTCCGCCTGCCGTTGTCTGGACAGAAGAGAAGCCCAGCCACGGCATCCTACTCGGCCGCTTTTCGGCGTGTGCACTGCCCGCATACACACGGGTGCTGTGCTCGGCTTTCCCTCGGCTCCAGGCACAAGGGTGCTTTCTCAGTTTTGCAGCGTCCCCGGTTCCCCACGTTGCCCTCGCTCAGCGAAACGTGCCGGGGGAGAAGCACTTGCTGGATGAGTCTTTCCGTGTGCAAGACTTTGAACGCAGCACCACAATCTGGGCCACGAGGAAGCCTTGATGAAGAAGGTGGTTTTGTCCTGGCACCTCTCTCCAGTGCGAGATGCCTGCCGAAGCTCTTTGCCTCTTGCGAGAGTGCGGTGGGCAGCGGGGTAAACTGGAGCCGAGAAGGACCGGGCAGACAGCACCGCCATCCGACAGGTGCTTTGCAGGTTGTGCCGGGGAAAGCGGACTGGCCCTGGCTGGAAGGCGCTGCAGCTAGGCGCTCCCCCAAGTGTCGGAGGCAAAGGCCGCGTGAGCTTGCCGTCCCCGGCACGGCTCTCTGTGCGAGACGTAGCCCAGAAGCTTTCCCTTTCCATTCAGAGCACCAGAGAGGCAGAATGCAGTGGTACGTATTGCTCAGGAGGAAAGGGGCACGGCCCGGCCGCGTTCGGGCAGAAGCAGCGCGCTGGAGCGCTTCGCTGCCGGCACAGAGTTCCGGGCGAGAGGCAGACGACCGGTCCGCCTCCGGGAGAACGAAGGTACGGCGTGCTCGAAAAGGCGAGGAACGAAGCCGCGGAGCACCGGGCTCGGGTGCGCGTCGTCCGGGCTTGCGAGACGAGCGTGGCTGCCACTCTCCTGCCTGCAGAATTCACCTTACAGCCTCAGGAAGGAGGACGACGCGCCACAGTTACTTGTGCTGCTGCTGCTGCCTAGTCCTCTTGCAGAGCTCTGTGGAGGCAAATGCACTTCCCTTCCGTCTCCGAGTTTCGGAGAACACGATGGTAGGGTGCAGCGGAGCAGGGAAGTACAGAAGTGCACCGCTGAGATTGCTGTTGCTTACGTGCAGAAGGCGAAGGTGCAAGCCAGCACTGGCTTTTGCTTCTAGAGCCGTTCTCCAGGAGAGCAGCTGCTGGAGGTTGACAGCGGTAGCTGCGAGGCTGAAAAACAAGGCAGGACGTCGGGCTTAGAAGAAAGGCACAGGGGCCACAGTGTGATGTGCGCTTTTGGAAGGCTGCTCGGAGAAGGGGCACTTTCGGAGAGCTTTCTGCTTTGACCTGTGCTCCTGGCCGAGCTCTAGCTGCTGGGACTCTGAAAGGCTGAATGACTAGGAAAGTGCTTGTGTCCACGCTGTGGATTGAGCACGATCCTTTTTGCAGCAGCGAGAACACACTCGGCCCACTGGGCTCGTGAACGAGCGTTTACCAGACTTCTGCAATTCGGTGCACTGCACACACAAGCCCGGTGCTCCCCGGTTTCTTTCTCCGCCTGCCGTTGTCTGGACAGAAGAGAAGCCCAGCCACGGCATCCTACTCGGCCGCTTTTCGGCGTGTGCACTGCCCGCATACACACGGGTGCTGTGCTCGGCTTTCCCTCGGCTCCAGGCACAAGGGTGCTTTCTCAGTTTTGCAGCGTCCCCGGTTCCCCACGTTGCCCTCGCTCAGCGAAACGTGCCGGGGGAGAAGCACTTGCTGGATGAGTCTTTCCGTGTGCAAGACTTTGAACGCAGCACCACAATCTGGGCCACGAGGAAGCCTTGATGAAGAAGGTGGTTTTGTCCTGGCACCTCTCTCCAGTGCGAGATGCCTGCCGAAGCTCTTTGCCTCTTGCGAGAGTGCGGTGGGCAGCGGGGTAAACTGGAGCCGAGAAGGACCGGGCAGACAGCACCGCCATCCGACAGGTGCTTTGCAGGTTGTGCCGGGGAAAGCGGACTGGCCCTGGCTGGAAGGCGCTGCAGCTAGGCGCTCCCCCAAGTGTCGGAGGCAAAGGCCGCGTGAGCTTGCCGTCCCCGGCACGGCTCTCTGTGCGAGACGTAGCCCAGAAGCTTTCCCTTTCCATTCAGAGCACCAGAGGGGCAGAATGCAGTGGTACGTATTGCTCAGGAGGAAAGGGGCACGGCCCGGCCGCGTTCGGGCAGAAGCAGCGCGCTGGAGCGCTTCGCTGCCGGCACAGAGTTCCGGGCGAGAGGCAGACGACCGGTCCGCCTCCGGGAGAACGAAGGTACGGCGTGCTCGAAAAGGCGAGGAACGAAGCCGCGGAGCACCGGGCTCGGGTGCGCGTCGTCCGGGCTTGCGAGACGAGCGTGGCTGCCACTCTCCTGCCTGCAGAATTCACCTTACAGCCTCAGGAAGGAGGACGACGCGCCACAGTTACTTGTGCTGCTGCTGCTGCCTAGTCCTCTTGCAGAGCTCTGTGGAGGCAAATGCACTTCCCTTCCGTCTCCGAGTTTCGGAGAACACGATGGTAGGGTGCAGCGGAGCAGGGAAGTACAGAAGTGCACCGCTGAGATTGCTGTTGCTTACGTGCAGAAGGCGAAGGTGCAAGCCAGCACTGGCTTTTGCTTCTAGAGCCGTTCTCCAGGAGAGCAGCTGCTGGAGGTTGACAGCGGTAGCTGCGAGGCTGAAAAACAAGGCAGGACGTCGGGCTTAGAAGAAAGGCACAGGGGCCACAGTGTGATGTGCGCTTTTGGAAGGCTGCTCGGAGAAGGGGCACTTTCGGAGAGCTTTCTGCTTTGACCTGTGCTCCTGGCCGAGCTCTAGCTGCTGGGACTCTGAAAGGCTGAATGACTAGGAAAGTGCTTGTGTCCACGCTGTGGATTGAGCACGATCCTTTTTGCAGCAGCGAGAACACACTCGGCCCACTGGGCTCGTGAACGAGCGTTTACCAGACGTCTGCAATTCGGTGCACTGCACACACAAGCCCGGTGCTCCCCGGTTTCTTTCTCCGCCTGCCGTTGTCTGGACAGAAGAGAAGCCCAGCCACGGCATCCTACTCGGCCGCTTTTCGGCGTGTGCACTGCCCGCATACACACGGGTGCTGTGCTCGGCTTTCCCTCGGCTCCAGGCACAAGGGTGCTTTCTCAGTTTTGCAGCGTCCCCGGTTCCCCACGTTGCCCTCGCTCAGCGAAACGTGCCGGGGGAGAAGCACTTGCTGGATGAGTCTTTCCGTGTGCAAGACTTTGAACGCAGCACCACAATCTGGGCCACGAGGAAGCCTTGATGAAGAAGGTGGTTTTGTCCTGGCACCTCTCTCCAGTGCGAGATGCCTGCCGAAGCTCTTTGCCTCTTGCGAGAGTGCGGTGGGCAGCGGGGTAAACTGGAGCCGAGAAGGACCGGGCAGACAGCACCGCCATCCGACAGGTGCTTTGCAGGTTGTGCCGGGGAAAGCGGACTGGCCCTGGCTGGAAGGCGCTGCAGCTAGGCGCTCCCCCAAGTGTCGGAGGCAAAGGCCGCGTGAGCTTGCCGTCCCCGGCACGGCTCTCTGTGCGAGACGTAGCCCAGAAGCTTTCCCTTTCCATTCAGAGCACCAGAGAGGCAGAATGCAGTGGTACGTATTGCTCAGGAGGAAAGGGGCACGGCCCGGCCGCGTTCGGGCAGAAGCAGCGCGCTGGAGCGCTTCGCTGCCGGCACAGAGTTCCGGGCGAGAGGCAGACGACCGGTCCGCCTCCGGGAGAACGAAGGTACGGCGTGCTCGAAAAGGCGAGGAACGAAGCCGCGGAGCACCGGGCTCGGGTGCGCGTCGTCCGGGCTTGCGAGACGAGCGTGGCTGCCACTCTCCTGCCTGCAGAATTCACCTTACAGCCTCAGGAAGGAGGACGACGCGCCACAGTTACTTGTGCTGCTGCTGCTGCCTAGTCCTCTTGCAGAGCTCTGTGGAGGCAAATGCACTTCCCTTCCGTCTCCGAGTTTCGGAGAACACGATGGTAGGGTGCAGCGGAGCAGGGAAGTACAGAAGTGCACCGCTGAGATTGCTGTTGCTTACGTGCAGAAGGCGAAGGTGCAAGCCAGCACTGGCTTTTGCTTCTAGAGCCGTTCTCCAGGAGAGCAGCTGCTGGAGGTTGACAGCGGTAGCTGCGAGGCTGAAAAACAAGGCAGGACGTCGGGCTTAGAAGAAAGGCACAGGGGCCACAGTGTGATGTGCGCTTTTGGAAGGCTGCTCGGAGAAGGGGCACTTTCGGAGAGCTTTCTGCTTTGACCTGTGCTCCTGGCCGAGCTCTAGCTGCTGGGACTCTGAAAGGCTGAATGACTAGGAAAGTGCTTGTGTCCACGCTGTGGATTGAGCACGATCCTTTTTGCAGCAGCGAGAACACACTCGGCCCACTGGGCCCGTGAACGAGCGTTTACCAGACTTCTGCAATTCGGTGCACTGCACACACAAGCCCGGTGCTCCCCGGTTTCTTTCTCCGCCTGCCGTTGTCTGGACAGAAGAGAAGCCCAGCCACGGCATCCTACTCGGCCGCTTTTCGGCGTGTGCACTGCCCGCATACACACGGGTGCTGTGCTCGGCTTTCCCTCGGCTCCAGGCACAAGGGTGCTTTCTCAGTTTTGCAGCGTCCCCGGTTCCCCACGTTGCCCTCGCTCAGCGAAACGTGCCGGGGGAGAAGCACTTGCTGGATGAGTCTTTCCGTGTGCAAGACTTTGAACGCAGCACCACAATCTGGGCCACGAGGAAGCCTTGATGAAGAAGGTGGTTTTGTCCTGGCACCTCTCTCCAGTGCGAGATGCCTGCCGAAGCTCTTTGCCTCTTGCGAGAGTGCGGTGGGCAGCGGGGTAAACTGGAGCCGAGAAGGACCGGGCAGACAGCACCGCCATCCGACAGGTGCTTTGCAGGTTGTGCCGGGGAAAGCGGACTGGCCCTGGCTGGAAGGCGCTGCAGCTAGGCGCTCCCCCAAGTGTCGGAGGCAAAGGCCGCGTGAGCTTGCCGTCCCCGGCACGGCTCTCTGTGCGAGACGTAGCCCAGAAGCTTTCCCTTTCCATTCAGAGCACCAGAGAGGCAGAATGCAGTGGTACGTATTGCTCAGGAGGAAAGGGGCACGGCCCGGCCGCGTTCGGGCAGAAGCAGCGCGCTGGAGCGCTTCGCTGCCGGCACAGAGTTCCGGGCGAGAGGCAGACGACCGGTCCGCCTCCGGGAGAACGAAGGTACGGCGTGCTCGAAAAGGCGAGGAACGAAGCCGCGGAGCACCGGGCTCGGGTGCGCGTCGTCCGGGCTTGCGAGACGAGCGTGGCTGCCACTCTCCTGCCTGCAGAATTCACCTTACAGCCTCAGGAAGGAGGACGACGCGCCACAGTTACTTGTGCTGCTGCTGCTGCCTAGTCCTCTTGCAGAGCTCTGTGGAGGCAAATGCACTTCCCTTCCGTCTCCGAGTTTCGGAGAACACGATGGTAGGGTGCAGCGGAGCAGGGAAGTACAGAAGTGCACCGCTGAGATTGCTGTTGCTTACGTGCAGAAGGCGAAGGTGCAAGCCAGCACTGGCTTTTGCTTCTAGAGCCGTTCTCCAGGAGAGCAGCTGCTGGAGGTTGACAGCGGTAGCTGCGAGGCTGAAAAACAAGGCAGGACGTCGGGCTTAGAAGAAAGGCACAGGGGCCACAGTGTGATGTGCGCTTTTGGAAGGCTGCTCGGAGAAGGGGCACTTTCGGAGAGCTTTCTGCTTTGACCTGTGCTCCTGGCCGAGCTCTAGCTGCTGGGACTCTGAAAGGCTGAATGACTAGGAAAGTGCTTGTGTCCACGCTGTGGATTGAGCACGATCCTTTTTGCAGCAGCGAGAACACACTCGGCCCACTGGGCTCGTGAACGAGCGTTTACCAGACTTCTGCAATTCGGTGCACTGCACACACAAGCCCGGTGCTCCCCGGTTTCTTTCTCCGCCTGCCGTTGTCTGGACAGAAGAGAAGCCCAGCCACGGCATCCTACTCGGCCGCTTTTCGGCGTGTGCACTGCCCGCATACACACGGGTGCTGTGCTCGGCTTTCCCTCGGCTCCAGGCACAAGGGTGCTTTCTCAGTTTTGCAGCGTCCCCGGTTCCCCACGTTGCCCTCGCTCAGCGAAACGTGCCGGGGGAGAAGCACTTGCTGGATGAGTCTTTCCGTGTGCAAGACTTTGAACGCAGCACCACAATCTGGGCCACGAGGAAGCCTTGATGAAGAAGGTGGTTTTGTCCTGGCACCTCTCTCCAGTGCGAGATGCCTGCCGAAGCTCTTTGCCTCTTGCGAGAGTGCGGTGGGCAGCGGGGTAAACTGGAGCCGAGAAGGACCGGGCAGACAGCACCGCCATCCGACAGGTGCTTTGCAGGTTGTGCCGGGGAAAGCGGACTGGCCCTGGCTGGAAGGCGCTGCAGCTAGGCGCTCCCCCAAGTGTCGGAGGCAAAGGCCGCGTGAGCTTGCCGTCCCCGGCACGGCTCTCTGTGCGAGACGTAGCCCAGAAGCTTTCCCTTTCCATTCAGAGCACCAGAGAGGCAGAATGCAGTGGTACGTATTGCTCAGGAGGAAAGGGGCACGGCCCGGCCGCGTTCGGGCAGAAGCAGCGCGCTGGAGCGCTTCGCTGCCGGCACAGAGTTCCGGGCGAGAGGCAGACGACCGGTCCGCCTCCGGGAGAACGAAGGTACGGCGTGCTCGAAAAGGCGAGGAACGAAGCCGCGGAGCACCGGGCTCGGGTGCGCGTCGTCCGGGCTTGCGAGACGAGCGTGGCTGCCACTCTCCTGCCTGCAGAATTCACCTTACAGCCTCAGGAAGGAGGACGACGCGCCACAGTTACTTGTGCTGCTGCTGCTGCCTAGTCCTCTTGCAGAGCTCTGTGGAGGCAAATGCACTTCCCTTCCGTCTCCGAGTTTCGGAGAACACGATGGTAGGGTGCAGCGGAGCAGGGAAGTACAGAAGTGCACCGCTGAGATTGCTGTTGCTTACGTGCAGAAGGCGAAGGTGCAAGCCAGCACTGGCTTTTGCTTCTAGAGCCGTTCTCCAGGAGAGCAGCTGCTGGAGGTTGACAGCGGTAGCTGCGAGGCTGAAAAACAAGGCAGGACGTCGGGCTTAGAAGAAAGGCACAGGGGCCACAGTGTGATGTGCGCTTTTGGAAGGCTGCTCGGAGAAGGGGCACTTTCGGAGAGCTTTCTGCTTTGACCTGTGCTCCTGGCCGAGCTCTAGCTGCTGGGACTCTGAAAGGCTGAATGACTAGGAAAGTGCTTGTGTCCACGCTGTGGATTGAGCACGATCCTTTTTGCAGCAGCGAGAACACACTCGGCCCACTGGGCCCGTGAACGAGCGTTTACCAGACTTCTGCAATTCGGTGCACTGCACACACAAGCCCGGTGCTCCCCGGTTTCTTTCTCCGCCTGCCGTTGTCTGGACAGAAGAGAAGCCCAGCCACGGCATCCTACTCGGCCGCTTTTCGGCGTGTGCACTGCCCGCATACACACGGGTGCTGTGCTCGGCTTTCCCTCGGCTCCAGGCACAAGGGTGCTTTCTCAGTTTTGCAGCGTCCCCGGTTCCCCACGTTGCCCTCGCTCAGCGAAACGTGCCGGGGGAGAAGCACTTGCTGGATGAGTCTTTCCGTGTGCAAGACTTTGAACGCAGCACCACAATCTGGGCCACGAGGAAGCCTTGATGAAGAAGGTGGTTTTGTCCTGGCACCTCTCTCCAGTGCGAGATGCCTGCCGAAGCTCTTTGCCTCTTGCGAGAGTGCGGTGGGCAGCGGGGTAAACTGGAGCCGAGAAGGACCGGGCAGACAGCACCGCCATCCGACAGGTGCTTTGCAGGTTGTGCCGGGGAAAGCGGACTGGCCCTGGCTGGAAGGCGCTGCAGCTAGGCGCTCCCCCAAGTGTCGGAGGCAAAGGCCGCGTGAGCTTGCCGTCCCCGGCACGGCTCTCTGTGCGAGACGTAGCCCAGAAGCTTTCCCTTTCCATTCAGAGCACCAGAGAGGCAGAATGCAGTGGTACGTATTGCTCAGGAGGAAAGGGGCACGGCCCGGCCGCGTTCGGGCAGAAGCAGCGCGCTGGAGCGCTTCGCTGCCGGCACAGAGTTCCGGGCGAGAGGCAGACGACCGGTCCGCCTCCGGGAGAACGAAGGTACGGCGTGCTCGAAAAGGCGAGGAACGAAGCCGCGGAGCACCGGGCTCGGGTGCGCGTCGTCCGGGCTTGCGAGACGAGCGTGGCTGCCACTCTCCTGCCTGCAGAATTCACCTTACAGCCTCAGGAAGGAGGACGACGCGCCACAGTTACTTGTGCTGCTGCTGCTGCCTAGTCCTCTTGCAGAGCTCTGTGGAGGCAAATGCACTTCCCTTCCGTCTCCGAGTTTCGGAGAACACGATGGTAGGGTGCAGCGGAGCAGGGAAGTACAGAAGTGCACCGCTGAGATTGCTGTTGCTTACGTGCAGAAGGCGAAGGTGCAAGCCAGCACTGGCTTTTGCTTCTAGAGCCGTTCTCCAGGAGAGCAGCTGCTGGAGGTTGACAGCGGTAGCTGCGAGGCTGAAAAACAAGGCAGGACGTCGGGCTTAGAAGAAAGGCACAGGGGCCACAGTGTGATGTGCGCTTTTGGAAGGCTGCTCGGAGAAGGGGCACTTTCGGAGAGCTTTCTGCTTTGACCTGTGCTCCTGGCCGAGCTCTAGCTGCTGGGACTCTGAAAGGCTGAATGACTAGGAAAGTGCTTGTGTCCACGCTGTGGATTGAGCACGATCCTTTTTGCAGCAGCGAGAACACACTCGGCCCACTGGGCTCGTGAACGAGCGTTTACCAGACGTCTGCAATTCGGTGCACTGCACACACAAGCCCGGTGCTCCCCGGTTTCTTTCTCCGCCTGCCGTTGTCTGGACAGAAGAGAAGCCCAGCCACGGCATCCTACTCGGCCGCTTTTCGGCGTGTGCACTGCCCGCATACACACGGGTGCTGTGCTCGGCTTTCCCTCGGCTCCAGGCACAAGGGTGCTTTCTCAGTTTTGCAGCGTCCCCGGTTCCCCACGTTGCCCTCGCTCAGCGAAACGTGCCGGGGGAGAAGCACTTGCTGGATGAGTCTTTCCGTGTGCAAGACTTTGAACGCAGCACCACAATCTGGGCCACGAGGAAGCCTTGATGAAGAAGGTGGTTTTGTCCTGGCACCTCTCTCCAGTGCGAGATGCCTGCCGAAGCTCTTTGCCTCTTGCGAGAGTGCGGTGGGCAGCGGGGTAAACTGGAGCCGAGAAGGACCGGGCAGACAGCACCGCCATCCGACAGGTGCTTTGCAGGTTGTGCCGGGGAAAGCGGACTGGCCCTGGCTGGAAGGCGCTGCAGCTAGGCGCTCCCCCAAGTGTCGGAGGCAAAGGCCGCGTGAGCTTGCCGTCCCCGGCACGGCTCTCTGTGCGAGACGTAGCCCAGAAGCTTTCCCTTTCCATTCAGAGCACCAGAGAGGCAGAATGCAGTGGTACGTATTGCTCAGGAGGAAAGGGGCACGGCCCGGCCGCGTTCGGGCAGAAGCAGCGCGCTGGAGCGCTTCGCTGCCGGCACAGAGTTCCGGGCGAGAGGCAGACGACCGGTCCGCCTCCGGGAGAACGAAGGTACGGCGTGCTCGAAAAGGCGAGGAACGAAGCCGCGGAGCACCGGGCTCGGGTGCGCGTCGTCCGGGCTTGCGAGACGAGCGTGGCTGCCACTCTCCTGCCTGCAGAATTCACCTTACAGCCTCAGGAAGGAGGACGACGCGCCACAGTTACTTGTGCTGCTGCTGCTGCCTAGTCCTCTTGCAGAGCTCTGTGGAGGCAAATGCACTTCCCTTCCGTCTCCGAGTTTCGGAGAACACGATGGTAGGGTGCAGCGGAGCAGGGAAGTACAGAAGTGCACCGCTGAGATTGCTGTTGCTTACGTGCAGAAGGCGAAGGTGCAAGCCAGCACTGGCTTTTGCTTCTAGAGCCGTTCTCCAGGAGAGCAGCTGCTGGAGGTTGACAGCGGTAGCTGCGAGGCTGAAAAACAAGGCAGGACGTCGGGCTTAGAAGAAAGGCACAGGGGCCACAGTGTGATGTGCGCTTTTGGAAGGCTGCTCGGAGAAGGGGCACTTTCGGAGAGCTTTCTGCTTTGACCTGTGCTCCTGGCCGAGCTCTAGCTGCTGGGACTCTGAAAGGCTGAATGACTAGGAAAGTGCTTGTGTCCACGCTGTGGATTGAGCACGATCCTTTTTGCAGCAGCGAGAACACACTCGGCCCACTGGGCCCGTGAACGAGCGTTTACCAGACTTCTGCAATTCGGTGCACTGCACACACAAGCCCGGTGCTCCCCGGTTTCTTTCTCCGCCTGCCGTTGTCTGGACAGAAGAGAAGCCCAGCCACGGCATCCTACTCGGCCGCTTTTCGGCGTGTGCACTGCCCGCATACACACGGGTGCTGTGCTCGGCTTTCCCTCGGCTCCAGGCACAAGGGTGCTTTCTCAGTTTTGCAGCGTCCCCGGTTCCCCACGTTGCCCTCGCTCAGCGAAACGTGCCGGGGGAGAAGCACTTGCTGGATGAGTCTTTCCGTGTGCAAGACTTTGAACGCAGCACCACAATCTGGGCCACGAGGAAGCCTTGATGAAGAAGGTGGTTTTGTCCTGGCACCTCTCTCCAGTGCGAGATGCCTGCCGAAGCTCTTTGCCTCTTGCGAGAGTGCGGTGGGCAGCGGGGTAAACTGGAGCCGAGAAGGACCGGGCAGACAGCACCGCCATCCGACAGGTGCTTTGCAGGTTGTGCCGGGGAAAGCGGACTGGCCCTGGCTGGAAGGCGCTGCAGCTAGGCGCTCCCCCAAGTGTCGGAGGCAAAGGCCGCGTGAGCTTGCCGTCCCCGGCACGGCTCTCTGTGCGAGACGTAGCCCAGAAGCTTTCCCTTTCCATTCAGAGCACCAGAGAGGCAGAATGCAGTGGTACGTATTGCTCAGGAGGAAAGGGGCACGGCCCGGCCGCGTTCGGGCAGAAGCAGCGCGCTGGAGCGCTTCGCTGCCGGCACAGAGTTCCGGGCGAGAGGCAGACGACCGGTCCGCCTCCGGGAGAACGAAGGTACGGCGTGCTCGAAAAGGCGAGGAACGAAGCGGCGGAGCACCGGGCTCGGGTGCGCGTCGTCCGGGCTTGCGAGACGAGCGTGGCTGCCACTCTCCTGCCTGCAGAATTCACCTTACAGCCTCAGGAAGGAGGACGACGCGCCACAGTTACTTGTGCTGCTGCTGCTGCCTAGTCCTCTTGCAGAGCTCTGTGGAGGCAAATGCACTTCCCTTCCGTCTCCGAGTTTCGGAGAACACGATGGTAGGGTGCAGCGGAGCAGGGAAGTACAGAAGTGCACCGCTGAGATTGCTGTTGCTTACGTGCAGAAGGCGAAGGTGCAAGCCAGCACTGGCTTTTGCTTCTAGAGCCGTTCTCCAGGAGAGCAGCTGCTGGAGGTTGACAGCGGTAGCTGCGAGGCTGAAAAACAAGGCAGGACGTCGGGCTTAGAAGAAAGGCACAGGGGCCACAGTGTGATGTGCGCTTTTGGAAGGCTGCTCGGAGAAGGGGCACTTTCGGAGAGCTTTCTGCTTTGACCTGTGCTCCTGGCCGAGCTCTAGCTGCTGGGACTCTGAAAGGCTGAATGACTAGGAAAGTGCTTGTGTCCACGCTGTGGATTGAGCACGATCCTTTTTGCAGCAGCGAGAACACACTCGGCCCACTGGGCCCGTGAACGAGCGTTTACCAGACTTCTGCAATTCGGTGCACTGCACACACAAGCCCGGTGCTCCCCGGTTTCTTTCTCCGCCTGCCGTTGTCTGGACAGAAGAGAAGCCCAGCCACGGCATCCTACTCGGCCGCTTTTCGGCGTGTGCACTGCCCGCATACACACGGGTGCTGTGCTCGGCTTTCCCTCGGCTCCAGGCACAAGGGTGCTTTCTCAGTTTTGCAGCGTCCCCGGTTCCCCACGTTGCCCTCGCTCAGCGAAACGTGCCGGGGGAGAAGCACTTGCTGGATGAGTCTTTCCGTGTGCAAGACTTTGAACGCAGCACCACAATCTGGGCCACGAGGAAGCCTTGATGAAGAAGGTGGTTTTGTCCTGGCACCTCTCTCCAGTGCGAGATGCCTGCCGAAGCTCTTTGCCTCTTGCGAGAGTGCGGTGGGCAGCGGGGTAAACTGGAGCCGAGAAGGACCGGGCAGACAGCACCGCCATCCGACAGGTGCTTTGCAGGTTGTGCCGGGGAAAGCGGACTGGCCCTGGCTGGAAGGCGCTGCAGCTAGGCGCTCCCCCAAGTGTCGGAGGCAAAGGCCGCGTGAGCTTGCCGTCCCCGGCACGGCTCTCTGTGCGAGACGTAGCCCAGAAGCTTTCCCTTTCCATTCAGAGCACCAGAGAGGCAGAATGCAGTGGTACGTATTGCTCAGGAGGAAAGGGGCACGGCCCGGCCGCGTTCGGGCAGAAGCAGCGCGCTGGAGCGCTTCGCTGCCGGCACAGAGTTCCGGGCGAGAGGCAGACGACCGGTCCGCCTCCGGGAGAACGAAGGTACGGCGTGCTCGAAAAGGCGAGGAACGAAGCCGCGGAGCACCGGGCTCGGGTGCGCGTCGTCCGGGCTTGCGAGACGAGCGTGGCTGCCACTCTCCTGCCTGCAGAATTCACCTTACAGCCTCAGGAAGGAGGACGACGCGCCACAGTTACTTGTGCTGCTGCTGCTGCCTAGTCCTCTTGCAGAGCTCTGTGGAGGCAAATGCACTTCCCTTCCGTCTCCGAGTTTCGGAGAACACGATGGTAGGGTGCAGCGGAGCAGGGAAGTACAGAAGTGCACCGCTGAGATTGCTGTTGCTTACGTGCAGAAGGCGAAGGTGCAAGCCAGCACTGGCTTTTGCTTCTAGAGCCGTTCTCCAGGAGAGCAGCTGCTGGAGGTTGACAGCGGTAGCTGCGAGGCTGAAAAACAAGGCAGGACGTCGGGCTTAGAAGAAAGGCACAGGGGCCACAGTGTGATGTGCGCTTTTGGAAGGCTGCTCGGAGAAGGGGCACTTTCGGAGAGCTTTCTGCTTTGACCTGTGCTCCTGGCCGAGCTCTAGCTGCTGGGACTCTGAAAGGCTGAATGACTAGGAAAGTGCTTGTGTCCACGCTGTGGATTGAGCACGATCCTTTTTGCAGCAGCGAGAACACACTCGGCCCACTGGGCCCGTGAACGAGCGTTTACCAGACTTCTGCAATTCGGTGCACTGCACACACAAGCCCGGTGCTCCCCGGTTTCTTTCTCCGCCTGCCGTTGTCTGGACAGAAGAGAAGCCCAGCCACGGCATCCTACTCGGCCGCTTTTCGGCGTGTGCACTGCCCGCATACACACGGGTGCTGTGCTCGGCTTTCCCTCGGCTCCAGGCACAAGGGTGCTTTCTCAGTTTTGCAGCGTCCCCGGTTCCCCACGTTGCCCTCGCTCAGCGAAACGTGCCGGGGGAGAAGCACTTGCTGGATGAGTCTTTCCGTGTGCAAGACTTTGAACGCAGCACCACAATCTGGGCCACGAGGAAGCCTTGATGAAGAAGGTGGTTTTGTCCTGGCACCTCTCTCCAGTGCGAGATGCCTGCCGAAGCTCTTTGCCTCTTGCGAGAGTGCGGTGGGCAGCGGGGTAAACTGGAGCCGAGAAGGACCGGGCAGACAGCACCGCCATCCGACAGGTGCTTTGCAGGTTGTGCCGGGGAAAGCGGACTGGCCCTGGCTGGAAGGCGCTGCAGCTAGGCGCTCCCCCAAGTGTCGGAGGCAAAGGCCGCGTGAGCTTGCCGTCCCCGGCACGGCTCTCTGTGCGAGACGTAGCCCAGAAGCTTTCCCTTTCCATTCAGAGCACCAGAGAGGCAGAATGCAGTGGTACGTATTGCTCAGGAGGAAAGGGGCACGGCCCGGCCGCGTTCGGGCAGAAGCAGCGCGCTGGAGCGCTTCGCTGCCGGCACAGAGTTCCGGGCGAGAGGCAGACGACCGGTCCGCCTCCGGGAGAACGAAGGTACGGCGTGCTCGAAAAGGCGAGGAACGAAGCCGCGGAGCACCGGGCTCGGGTGCGCGTCGTCCGGGCTTGCGAGACGAGCGTGGCTGCCACTCTCCTGCCTGCAGAATTCACCTTACAGCCTCAGGAAGGAGGACGACGCGCCACAGTTACTTGTGCTGCTGCTGCTGCCTAGTCCTCTTGCAGAGCTCTGTGGAGGCAAATGCACTTCCCTTCCGTCTCCGAGTTTCGGAGAACACGATGGTAGGGTGCAGCGGAGCAGGGAAGTACAGAAGTGCACCGCTGAGATTGCTGTTGCTTACGTGCAGAAGGCGAAGGTGCAAGCCAGCACTGGCTTTTGCTTCTAGAGCCGTTCTCCAGGAGAGCAGCTGCTGGAGGTTGACAGCGGTAGCTGCGAGGCTGAAAAACAAGGCAGGACGTCGGGCTTAGAAGAAAGGCACAGGGGCCACAGTGTGATGTGCGCTTTTGGAAGGCTGCTCGGAGAAGGGGCACTTTCGGAGAGCTTTCTGCTTTGACCTGTGCTCCTGGCCGAGCTCTAGCTGCTGGGACTCTGAAAGGCTGAATGACTAGGAAAGTGCTTGTGTCCACGCTGTGGATTGAGCACGATCCTTTTTGCAGCAGCGAGAACACACTCGGCCCACTGGGCCCGTGAACGAGCGTTTACCAGACTTCTGCAATTCGGTGCACTGCACACACAAGCCCGGTGCTCCCCGGTTTCTTTCTCCGCCTGCCGTTGTCTGGACAGAAGAGAAGCCCAGCCACGGCATCCTACTCGGCCGCTTTTCGGCGTGTGCACTGCCCGCATACACACGGGTGCTGTGCTCGGCTTTCCCTCGGCTCCAGGCACAAGGGTGCTTTCTCAGTTTTGCAGCGTCCCCGGTTCCCCACGTTGCCCTCGCTCAGCGAAACGTGCCGGGGGAGAAGCACTTGCTGGATGAGTCTTTCCGTGTGCAAGACTTTGAACGCAGCACCACAATCTGGGCCACGAGGAAGCCTTGATGAAGAAGGTGGTTTTGTCCTGGCACCTCTCTCCAGTGCGAGATGCCTGCCGAAGCTCTTTGCCTCTTGCGAGAGTGCGGTGGGCAGCGGGGTAAACTGGAGCCGAGAAGGACCGGGCAGACAGCACCGCCATCCGACAGGTGCTTTGCAGGTTGTGCCGGGGAAAGCGGACTGGCCCTGGCTGGAAGGCGCTGCAGCTAGGCGCTCCCCCAAGTGTCGGAGGCAAAGGCCGCGTGAGCTTGCCGTCCCCGGCACGGCTCTCTGTGCGAGACGTAGCCCAGAAGCTTTCCCTTTCCATTCAGAGCACCAGAGAGGCAGAATGCAGTGGTACGTATTGCTCAGGAGGAAAGGGGCACGGCCCGGCCGCGTTCGGGCAGAAGCAGCGCGCTGGAGCGCTTCGCTGCCGGCACAGAGTTCCGGGCGAGAGGCAGACGACCGGTCCGCCTCCGGGAGAACGAAGGTACGGCGTGCTCGAAAAGGCGAGGAACGAAGCCGCGGAGCACCGGGCTCGGGTGCGCGTCGTCCGGGCTTGCGAGACGAGCGTGGCTGCCACTCTCCTGCCTGCAGAATTCACCTTACAGCCTCAGGAAGGAGGACGACGCGCCACAGTTACTTGTGCTGCTGCTGCTGCCTAGTCCTCTTGCAGAGCTCTGTGGAGGCAAATGCACTTCCCTTCCGTCTCCGAGTTTCGGAGAACACGATGGTAGGGTGCAGCGGAGCAGGGAAGTACAGAAGTGCACCGCTGAGATTGCTGTTGCTTACGTGCAGAAGGCGAAGGTGCAAGCCAGCACTGGCTTTTGCTTCTAGAGCCGTTCTCCAGGAGAGCAGCTGCTGGAGGTTGACAGCGGTAGCTGCGAGGCTGAAAAACAAGGCAGGACGTCGGGCTTAGAAGAAAGGCACAGGGGCCACAGTGTGATGTGCGCTTTTGGAAGGCTGCTCGGAGAAGGGGCACTTTCGGAGAGCTTTCTGCTTTGACCTGTGCTCCTGGCCGAGCTCTAGCTGCTGGGACTCTGAAAGGCTGAATGACTAGGAAAGTGCTTGTGTCCACGCTGTGGATTGAGCACGATCCTTTTTGCAGCAGCGAGAACACACTCGGCCCACTGGGCTCGTGAACGAGCGTTTACCAGACGTCTGCAATTCGGTGCACTGCACACACAAGCCCGGTGCTCCCCGGTTTCTTTCTCCGCCTGCCGTTGTCTGGACAGAAGAGAAGCCCAGCCACGGCATCCTACTCGGCCGCTTTTCGGCGTGTGCACTGCCCGCATACACACGGGTGCTGTGCTCGGCTTTCCCTCGGCTCCAGGCACAAGGGTGCTTTCTCAGTTTTGCAGCGTCCCCGGTTCCCCACGTTGCCCTCGCTCAGCGAAACGTGCCGGGGGAGAAGCACTTGCTGGATGAGTCTTTCCGTGTGCAAGACTTTGAACGCAGCACCACAATCTGGGCCACGAGGAAGCCTTGATGAAGAAGGTGGTTTTGTCCTGGCACCTCTCTCCAGTGCGAGATGCCTGCCGAAGCTCTTTGCCTCTTGCGAGAGTGCGGTGGGCAGCGGGGTAAACTGGAGCCGAGAAGGACCGGGCAGACAGCACCGCCATCCGACAGGTGCTTTGCAGGTTGTGCCGGGGAAAGCGGACTGGCCCTGGCTGGAAGGCGCTGCAGCTAGGCGCTCCCCCAAGTGTCGGAGGCAAAGGCCGCGTGAGCTTGCCGTCCCCGGCACGGCTCTCTGTGCGAGACGTAGCCCAGAAGCTTTCCCTTTCCATTCAGAGCACCAGAGAGGCAGAATGCAGTGGTACGTATTGCTCAGGAGGAAAGGGGCACGGCCCGGCCGCGTTCGGGCAGAAGCAGCGCGCTGGAGCGCTTCGCTGCCGGCACAGAGTTCCGGGCGAGAGGCAGACGACCGGTCCGCCTCCGGGAGAACGAAGGTACGGCGTGCTCGAAAAGGCGAGGAACGAAGCCGCGGAGCACCGGGCTCGGGTGCGCGTCGTCCGGGCTTGCGAGACGAGCGTGGCTGCCACTCTCCTGCCTGCAGAATTCACCTTACAGCCTCAGGAAGGAGGACGACGCGCCACAGTTACTTGTGCTGCTGCTGCTGCCTAGTCCTCTTGCAGAGCTCTGTGGAGGCAAATGCACTTCCCTTCCGTCTCCGAGTTTCGGAGAACACGATGGTAGGGTGCAGCGGAGCAGGGAAGTACAGAAGTGCACCGCTGAGATTGCTGTTGCTTACGTGCAGAAGGCGAAGGTGCAAGCCAGCACTGGCTTTTGCTTCTAGAGCCGTTCTCCAGGAGAGCAGCTGCTGGAGGTTGACAGCGGTAGCTGCGAGGCTGAAAAACAAGGCAGGACGTCGGGCTTAGAAGAAAGGCACAGGGGCCACAGTGTGATGTGCGCTTTTGGAAGGCTGCTCGGAGAAGGGGCACTTTCGGAGAGCTTTCTGCTTTGACCTGTGCTCCTGGCCGAGCTCTAGCTGCTGGGACTCTGAAAGGCTGAATGACTAGGAAAGTGCTTGTGTCCACGCTGTGGATTGAGCACGATCCTTTTTGCAGCAGCGAGAACACACTCGGCCCACTGGGCCCGTGAACGAGCGTTTACCAGACTTCTGCAATTCGGTGCACTGCACACACAAGCCCGGTGCTCCCCGGTTTCTTTCTCCGCCTGCCGTTGTCTGGACAGAAGAGAAGCCCAGCCACGGCATCCTACTCGGCCGCTTTTCGGCGTGTGCACTGCCCGCATACACACGGGTGCTGTGCTCGGCTTTCCCTCGGCTCCAGGCACAAGGGTGCTTTCTCAGTTTTGCAGCGTCCCCGGTTCCCCACGTTGCCCTCGCTCAGCGAAACGTGCCGGGGGAGAAGCACTTGCTGGATGAGTCTTTCCGTGTGCAAGACTTTGAACGCAGCACCACAATCTGGGCCACGAGGAAGCCTTGATGAAGAAGGTGGTTTTGTCCTGGCACCTCTCTCCAGTGCGAGATGCCTGCCGAAGCTCTTTGCCTCTTGCGAGAGTGCGGTGGGCAGCGGGGTAAACTGGAGCCGAGAAGGACCGGGCAGACAGCACCGCCATCCGACAGGTGCTTTGCAGGTTGTGCCGGGGAAAGCGGACTGGCCCTGGCTGGAAGGCGCTGCAGCTAGGCGCTCCCCCAAGTGTCGGAGGCAAAGGCCGCGTGAGCTTGCCGTCCCCGGCACGGCTCTCTGTGCGAGACGTAGCCCAGAAGCTTTCCCTTTCCATTCAGAGCACCAGAGAGGCAGAATGCAGTGGTACGTATTGCTCAGGAGGAAAGGGGCACGGCCCGGCCGCGTTCGGGCAGAAGCAGCGCGCTGGAGCGCTTCGCTGCCGGCACAGAGTTCCGGGCGAGAGGCAGACGACCGGTCCGCCTCCGGGAGAACGAAGGTACGGCGTGCTCGAAAAGGCGAGGAACGAAGCCGCGGAGCACCGGGCTCGGGTGCGCGTCGTCCGGGCTTGCGAGACGAGCGTGGCTGCCACTCTCCTGCCTGCAGAATTCACCTTACAGCCTCAGGAAGGAGGACGACGCGCCACAGTTACTTGTGCTGCTGCTGCTGCCTAGTCCTCTTGCAGAGCTCTGTGGAGGCAAATGCACTTCCCTTCCGTCTCCGAGTTTCGGAGAACACGATGGTAGGGTGCAGCGGAGCAGGGAAGTACAGAAGTGCACCGCTGAGATTGCTGTTGCTTACGTGCAGAAGGCGAAGGTGCAAGCCAGCACTGGCTTTTGCTTCTAGAGCCGTTCTCCAGGAGAGCAGCTGCTGGAGGTTGACAGCGGTAGCTGCGAGGCTGAAAAACAAGGCAGGACGTCGGGCTTAGAAGAAAGGCACAGGGGCCACAGTGTGATGTGCGCTTTTGGAAGGCTGCTCGGAGAAGGGGCACTTTCGGAGAGCTTTCTGCTTTGACCTGTGCTCCTGGCCGAGCTCTAGCTGCTGGGACTCTGAAAGGCTGAATGACTAGGAAAGTGCTTGTGTCCACGCTGTGGATTGAGCACGATCCTTTTTGCAGCAGCGAGAACACACTCGGCCCACTGGGCTCGTGAACGAGCGTTTACCAGACTTCTGCAATTCGGTGCACTGCACACACAAGCCCGGTGCTCCCCGGTTTCTTTCTCCGCCTGCCGTTGTCTGGACAGAAGAGAAGCCCAGCCACGGCATCCTACTCGGCCGCTTTTCGGCGTGTGCACTGCCCGCATACACACGGGTGCTGTGCTCGGCTTTCCCTCGGCTCCAGGCACAAGGGTGCTTTCTCAGTTTTGCAGCGTCCCCGGTTCCCCACGTTGCCCTCGCTCAGCGAAACGTGCTGGGGGAGAAGCACTTGCTGGATGAGTCTTTCCGTGTGCAAGACTTTGAACGCAGCACCACAATCTGGGCCACGAGGAAGCCTTGATGAAGAAGGTGGTTTTGTCCTGGCACCTCTCTCCAGTGCGAGATGCCTGCCGAAGCTCTTTGCCTCTTGCGAGAGTGCGGTGGGCAGCGGGGTAAACTGGAGCCGAGAAGGACCGGGCAGACAGCACCGCCATCCGACAGGTGCTTTGCAGGTTGTGCCGGGGAAAGCGGACTGGCCCTGGCTGGAAGGCGCTGCAGCTAGGCGCTCCCCCAAGTGTCGGAGGCAAAGGCCGCGTGAGCTTGCCGTCCCCGGCACGGCTCTCTGTGCGAGACGTAGCCCAGAAGCTTTCCCTTTCCATTCAGAGCACCAGAGAGGCAGAATGCAGTGGTACGTATTGCTCAGGAGGAAAGGGGCACGGCCCGGCCGCGTTCGGGCAGAAGCAGCGCGCTGGAGCGCTTCGCTGCCGGCACAGAGTTCCGGGCGAGAGGCAGACGACCGGTCCGCCTCCGGGAGAACGAAGGTACGGCGTGCTCGAAAAGGCGAGGAACGAAGCCGCGGAGCACCGGGCTCGGGTGCGCGTCGTCCGGGCTTGCGAGACGAGCGTGGCTGCCACTCTCCTGCCTGCAGAATTCACCTTACAGCCTCAGGAAGGAGGACGACGCGCCACAGTTACTTGTGCTGCTGCTGCTGCCTAGTCCTCTTGCAGAGCTCTGTGGAGGCAAATGCACTTCCCTTCCGTCTCCGAGTTTCGGAGAACACGATGGTAGGGTGCAGCGGAGCAGGGAAGTACAGAAGTGCACCGCTGAGATTGCTGTTGCTTACGTGCAGAAGGCGAAGGTGCAAGCCAGCACTGGCTTTTGCTTCTAGAGCCGTTCTCCAGGAGAGCAGCTGCTGGAGGTTGACAGCGGTAGCTGCGAGGCTGAAAAACAAGGCAGGACGTCGGGCTTAGAAGAAAGGCACAGGGGCCACAGTGTGATGTGCGCTTTTGGAAGGCTGCTCGGAGAAGGGGCACTTTCGGAGAGCTTTCTGCTTTGACCTGTGCTCCTGGCCGAGCTCTAGCTGCTGGGACTCTGAAAGGCTGAATGACTAGGAAAGTGCTTGTGTCCACGCTGTGGATTGAGCACGATCCTTTTTGCAGCAGCGAGAACACACTCGGCCCACTGGGCTCGTGAACGAGCGTTTACCAGACGTCTGCAATTCGGTGCACTGCACACACAAGCCCGGTGCTCCCCGGTTTCTTTCTCCGCCTGCCGTTGTCTGGACAGAAGAGAAGCCCAGCCACGGCATCCTACTCGGCCGCTTTTCGGCGTGTGCACTGCCCGCATACACACGGGTGCTGTGCTCGGCTTTCCCTCGGCTCCAGGCACAAGGGTGCTTTCTCAGTTTTGCAGCGTCCCCGGTTCCCCACGTTGCCCTCGCTCAGCGAAACGTGCCGGGGGAGAAGCACTTGCTGGATGAGTCTTTCCGTGTGCAAGACTTTGAACGCAGCACCACAATCTGGGCCACGAGGAAGCCTTGATGAAGAAGGTGGTTTTGTCCTGGCACCTCTCTCCAGTGCGAGATGCCTGCCGAAGCTCTTTGCCTCTTGCGAGAGTGCGGTGGGCAGCGGGGTAAACTGGAGCCGAGAAGGACCGGGCAGACAGCACCGCCATCCGACAGGTGCTTTGCAGGTTGTGCCGGGGAAAGCGGACTGGCCCTGGCTGGAAGGCGCTGCAGCTAGGCGCTCCCCCAAGTGTCGGAGGCAAAGGCCGCGTGAGCTTGCCGTCCCCGGCACGGCTCTCTGTGCGAGACGTAGCCCAGAAGCTTTCCCTTTCCATTCAGAGCACCAGAGAGGCAGAATGCAGTGGTACGTATTGCTCAGGAGGAAAGGGGCACGGCCCGGCCGCGTTCGGGCAGAAGCAGCGCGCTGGAGCGCTTCGCTGCCGGCACAGAGTTCCGGGCGAGAGGCAGACGACCGGTCCGCCTCCGGGAGAACGAAGGTACGGCGTGCTCGAAAAGGCGAGGAACGAAGCCGCGGAGCACCGGGCTCGGGTGCGCGTCGTCCGGGCTTGCGAGACGAGCGTGGCTGCCACTCTCCTGCCTGCAGAATTCACCTTACAGCCTCAGGAAGGAGGACGACGCGCCACAGTTACTTGTGCTGCTGCTGCTGCCTAGTCCTCTTGCAGAGCTCTGTGGAGGCAAATGCACTTCCCTTCCGTCTCCGAGTTTCGGAGAACACGATGGTAGGGTGCAGCGGAGCAGGGAAGTACAGAAGTGCACCGCTGAGATTGCTGTTGCTTACGTGCAGAAGGCGAAGGTGCAAGCCAGCACTGGCTTTTGCTTCTAGAGCCGTTCTCCAGGAGAGCAGCTGCTGGAGGTTGACAGCGGTAGCTGCGAGGCTGAAAAACAAGGCAGGACGTCGGGCTTAGAAGAAAGGCACAGGGGCCACAGTGTGATGTGCGCTTTTGGAAGGCTGCTCGGAGAAGGGGCACTTTCGGAGAGCTTTCTGCTTTGACCTGTGCTCCTGGCCGAGCTCTAGCTGCTGGGACTCTGAAAGGCTGAATGACTAGGAAAGTGCTTGTGTCCACGCTGTGGATTGAGCACGATCCTTTTTGCAGCAGCGAGAACACACTCGGCCCACTGGGCCCGTGAACGAGCGTTTACCAGACTTCTGCAATTCGGTGCACTGCACACACAAGCCCGGTGCTCCCCGGTTTCTTTCTCCGCCTGCCGTTGTCTGGACAGAAGAGAAGCCCAGCCACGGCATCCTACTCGGCCGCTTTTCGGCGTGTGCACTGCCCGCATACACACGGGTGCTGTGCTCGGCTTTCCCTCGGCTCCAGGCACAAGGGTGCTTTCTCAGTTTTGCAGCGTCCCCGGTTCCCCACGTTGCCCTCGCTCAGCGAAACGTGCCGGGGGAGAAGCACTTGCTGGATGAGTCTTTCCGTGTGCAAGACTTTGAACGCAGCACCACAATCTGGGCCACGAGGAAGCCTTGATGAAGAAGGTGGTTTTGTCCTGGCACCTCTCTCCAGTGCGAGATGCCTGCCGAAGCTCTTTGCCTCTTGCGAGAGTGCGGTGGGCAGCGGGGTAAACTGGAGCCGAGAAGGACCGGGCAGACAGCACCGCCATCCGACAGGTGCTTTGCAGGTTGTGCCGGGGAAAGCGGACTGGCCCTGGCTGGAAGGCGCTGCAGCTAGGCGCTCCCCCAAGTGTCGGAGGCAAAGGCCGCGTGAGCTTGCCGTCCCCGGCACGGCTCTCTGTGCGAGACGTAGCCCAGAAGCTTTCCCTTTCCATTCAGAGCACCAGAGAGGCAGAATGCAGTGGTACGTATTGCTCAGGAGGAAAGGGGCACGGCCCGGCCGCGTTCGGGCAGAAGCAGCGCGCTGGAGCGCTTCGCTGCCGGCACAGAGTTCCGGGCGAGAGGCAGACGACCGGTCCGCCTCCGGGAGAACGAAGGTACGGCGTGCTCGAAAAGGCGAGGAACGAAGCGGCGGAGCACCGGGCTCGGGTGCGCGTCGTCCGGGCTTGCGAGACGAGCGTGGCTGCCACTCTCCTGCCTGCAGAATTCACCTTACAGCCTCAGGAAGGAGGACGACGCGCCACAGTTACTTGTGCTGCTGCTGCTGCCTAGTCCTCTTGCAGAGCTCTGTGGAGGCAAATGCACTTCCCTTCCGTCTCCGAGTTTCGGAGAACACGATGGTAGGGTGCAGCGGAGCAGGGAAGTACAGAAGTGCACCGCTGAGATTGCTGTTGCTTACGTGCAGAAGGCGAAGGTGCAAGCCAGCACTGGCTTTTGCTTCTAGAGCCGTTCTCCAGGAGAGCAGCTGCTGGAGGTTGACAGCGGTAGCTGCGAGGCTGAAAAACAAGGCAGGACGTCGGGCTTAGAAGAAAGGCACAGGGGCCACAGTGTGATGTGCGCTTTTGGAAGGCTGCTCGGAGAAGGGGCACTTTCGGAGAGCTTTCTGCTTTGACCTGTGCTCCTGGCCGAGCTCTAGCTGCTGGGACTCTGAAAGGCTGAATGACTAGGAAAGTGCTTGTGTCCACGCTGTGGATTGAGCACGATCCTTTTTGCAGCAGCGAGAACACACTCGGCCCACTGGGCTCGTGAACGAGCGTTTACCAGACTTCTGCAATTCGGTGCACTGCACACACAAGCCCGGTGCTCCCCGGTTTCTTTCTCCGCCTGCCGTTGTCTGGACAGAAGAGAAGCCCAGCCACGGCATCCTACTCGGCCGCTTTTCGGCGTGTGCACTGCCCGCATACACACGGGTGCTGTGCTCGGCTTTCCCTCGGCTCCAGGCACAAGGGTGCTTTCTCAGTTTTGCAGCGTCCCCGGTTCCCCACGTTGCCCTCGCTCAGCGAAACGTGCCGGGGGAGAAGCACTTGCTGGATGAGTCTTTCCGTGTGCAAGACTTTGAACGCAGCACCACAATCTGGGCCACGAGGAAGCCTTGATGAAGAAGGTGGTTTTGTCCTGGCACCTCTCTCCAGTGCGAGATGCCTGCCGAAGCTCTTTGCCTCTTGCGAGAGTGCGGTGGGCAGCGGGGTAAACTGGAGCCGAGAAGGACCGGGCAGACAGCACCGCCATCCGACAGGTGCTTTGCAGGTTGTGCCGGGGAAAGCGGACTGGCCCTGGCTGGAAGGCGCTGCAGCTAGGCGCTCCCCCAAGTGTCGGAGGCAAAGGCCGCGTGAGCTTGCCGTCCCCGGCACGGCTCTCTGTGCGAGACGTAGCCCAGAAGCTTTCCCTTTCCATTCAGAGCACCAGAGAGGCAGAATGCAGTGGTACGTATTGCTCAGGAGGAAAGGGGCACGGCCCGGCCGCGTTCGGGCAGAAGCAGCGCGCTGGAGCGCTTCGCTGCCGGCACAGAGTTCCGGGCGAGAGGCAGACGACCGGTCCGCCTCCGGGAGAACGAAGGTACGGCGTGCTCGAAAAGGCGAGGAACGAAGCCGCGGAGCACCGGGCTCGGGTGCGCGTCGTCCGGGCTTGCGAGACGAGCGTGGCTGCCACTCTCCTGCCTGCAGAATTCACCTTACAGCCTCAGGAAGGAGGACGACGCGCCACAGTTACTTGTGCTGCTGCTGCTGCCTAGTCCTCTTGCAGAGCTCTGTGGAGGCAAATGCACTTCCCTTCCGTCTCCGAGTTTCGGAGAACACGATGGTAGGGTGCAGCGGAGCAGGGAAGTACAGAAGTGCACCGCTGAGATTGCTGTTGCTTACGTGCAGAAGGCGAAGGTGCAAGCCAGCACTGGCTTTTGCTTCTAGAGCCGTTCTCCAGGAGAGCAGCTGCTGGAGGTTGACAGCGGTAGCTGCGAGGCTGAAAAACAAGGCAGGACGTCGGGCTTAGAAGAAAGGCACAGGGGCCACAGTGTGATGTGCGCTTTTGGAAGGCTGCTCGGAGAAGGGGCACTTTCGGAGAGCTTTCTGCTTTGACCTGTGCTCCTGGCCGAGCTCTAGCTGCTGGGACTCTGAAAGGCTGAATGACTAGGAAAGTGCTTGTGTCCACGCTGTGGATTGAGCACGATCCTTTTTGCAGCAGCGAGAACACACTCGGCCCACTGGGCCCGTGAACGAGCGTTTACCAGACTTCTGCAATTCGGTGCACTGCACACACAAGCCCGGTGCTCCCCGGTTTCTTTCTCCGCCTGCCGTTGTCTGGACAGAAGAGAAGCCCAGCCACGGCATCCTACTCGGCCGCTTTTCGGCGTGTGCACTGCCCGCATACACACGGGTGCTGTGCTCGGCTTTCCCTCGGCTCCAGGCACAAGGGTGCTTTCTCAGTTTTGCAGCGTCCCCGGTTCCCCACGTTGCCCTCGCTCAGCGAAACGTGCCGGGGGAGAAGCACTTGCTGGATGAGTCTTTCCGTGTGCAAGACTTTGAACGCAGCACCACAATCTGGGCCACGAGGAAGCCTTGATGAAGAAGGTGGTTTTGTCCTGGCACCTCTCTCCAGTGCGAGATGCCTGCCGAAGCTCTTTGCCTCTTGCGAGAGTGCGGTGGGCAGCGGGGTAAACTGGAGCCGAGAAGGACCGGGCAGACAGCACCGCCATCCGACAGGTGCTTTGCAGGTTGTGCCGGGGAAAGCGGACTGGCCCTGGCTGGAAGGCGCTGCAGCTAGGCGCTCCCCCAAGTGTCGGAGGCAAAGGCCGCGTGAGCTTGCCGTCCCCGGCACGGCTCTCTGTGCGAGACGTAGCCCAGAAGCTTTCCCTTTCCATTCAGAGCACCAGAGAGGCAGAATGCAGTGGTACGTATTGCTCAGGAGGAAAGGGGCACGGCCCGGCCGCGTTCGGGCAGAAGCAGCGCGCTGGAGCGCTTCGCTGCCGGCACAGAGTTCCGGGCGAGAGGCAGACGACCGGTCCGCCTCCGGGAGAACGAAGGTACGGCGTGCTCGAAAAGGCGAGGAACGAAGCCGCGGAGCACCGGGCTCGGGTGCGCGTCGTCCGGGCTTGCGAGACGAGCGTGGCTGCCACTCTCCTGCCTGCAGAATTCACCTTACAGCCTCAGGAAGGAGGACGACGCGCCACAGTTACTTGTGCTGCTGCTGCTGCCTAGTCCTCTTGCAGAGCTCTGTGGAGGCAAATGCACTTCCCTTCCGTCTCCGAGTTTCGGAGAACACGATGGTAGGGTGCAGCGGAGCAGGGAAGTACAGAAGTGCACCGCTGAGATTGCTGTTGCTTACGTGCAGAAGGCGAAGGTGCAAGCCAGCACTGGCTTTTGCTTCTAGAGCCGTTCTCCAGGAGAGCAGCTGCTGGAGGTTGACAGCGGTAGCTGCGAGGCTGAAAAACAAGGCAGGACGTCGGGCTTAGAAGAAAGGCACAGGGGCCACAGTGTGATGTGCGCTTTTGGAAGGCTGCTCGGAGAAGGGGCACTTTCGGAGAGCTTTCTGCTTTGACCTGTGCTCCTGGCCGAGCTCTAGCTGCTGGGACTCTGAAAGGCTGAATGACTAGGAAAGTGCTTGTGTCCACGCTGTGGATTGAGCACGATCCTTTTTGCAGCAGCGAGAACACACTCGGCCCACTGGGCTCGTGAACGAGCGTTTACCAGACTTCTGCAATTCGGTGCACTGCACACACAAGCCCGGTGCTCCCCGGTTTCTTTCTCCGCCTGCCGTTGTCTGGACAGAAGAGAAGCCCAGCCACGGCATCCTACTCGGCCGCTTTTCGGCGTGTGCACTGCCCGCATACACACGGGTGCTGTGCTCGGCTTTCCCTCGGCTCCAGGCACAAGGGTGCTTTCTCAGTTTTGCAGCGTCCCCGGTTCCCCACGTTGCCCTCGCTCAGCGAAACGTGCTGGGGGAGAAGCACTTGCTGGATGAGTCTTTCCGTGTGCAAGACTTTGAACGCAGCACCACAATCTGGGCCACGAGGAAGCCTTGATGAAGAAGGTGGTTTTGTCCTGGCACCTCTCTCCAGTGCGAGATGCCTGCCGAAGCTCTTTGCCTCTTGCGAGAGTGCGGTGGGCAGCGGGGTAAACTGGAGCCGAGAAGGACCGGGCAGACAGCACCGCCATCCGACAGGTGCTTTGCAGGTTGTGCCGGGGAAAGCGGACTGGCCCTGGCTGGAAGGCGCTGCAGCTAGGCGCTCCCCCAAGTGTCGGAGGCAAAGGCCGCGTGAGCTTGCCGTCCCCGGCACGGCTCTCTGTGCGAGACGTAGCCCAGAAGCTTTCCCTTTCCATTCAGAGCACCAGAGAGGCAGAATGCAGTGGTACGTATTGCTCAGGAGGAAAGGGGCACGGCCCGGCCGCGTTCGGGCAGAAGCAGCGCGCTGGAGCGCTTCGCTGCCGGCACAGAGTTCCGGGCGAGAGGCAGACGACCGGTCCGCCTCCGGGAGAACGAAGGTACGGCGTGCTCGAAAAGGCGAGGAACGAAGCCGCGGAGCACCGGGCTCGGGTGCGCGTCGTCCGGGCTTGCGAGACGAGCGTGGCTGCCACTCTCCTGCCTGCAGAATTCACCTTACAGCCTCAGGAAGGAGGACGACGCGCCACAGTTACTTGTGCTGCTGCTGCTGCCTAGTCCTCTTGCAGAGCTCTGTGGAGGCAAATGCACTTCCCTTCCGTCTCCGAGTTTCGGAGAACACGATGGTAGGGTGCAGCGGAGCAGGGAAGTACAGAAGTGCACCGCTGAGATTGCTGTTGCTTACGTGCAGAAGGCGAAGGTGCAAGCCAGCACTGGCTTTTGCTTCTAGAGCCGTTCTCCAGGAGAGCAGCTGCTGGAGGTTGACAGCGGTAGCTGCGAGGCTGAAAAACAAGGCAGGACGTCGGGCTTAGAAGAAAGGCACAGGGGCCACAGTGTGATGTGCGCTTTTGGAAGGCTGCTCGGAGAAGGGGCACTTTCGGAGAGCTTTCTGCTTTGACCTGTGCTCCTGGCCGAGCTCTAGCTGCTGGGACTCTGAAAGGCTGAATGACTAGGAAAGTGCTTGTGTCCACGCTGTGGATTGAGCACGATCCTTTTTGCAGCAGCGAGAACACACTCGGCCCACTGGGCTCGTGAACGAGCGTTTACCAGACGTCTGCAATTCGGTGCACTGCACACACAAGCCCGGTGCTCCCCGGTTTCTTTCTCCGCCTGCCGTTGTCTGGACAGAAGAGAAGCCCAGCCACGGCATCCTACTCGGCCGCTTTTCGGCGTGTGCACTGCCCGCATACACACGGGTGCTGTGCTCGGCTTTCCCTCGGCTCCAGGCACAAGGGTGCTTTCTCAGTTTTGCAGCGTCCCCGGTTCCCCACGTTGCCCTCGCTCAGCGAAACGTGCCGGGGGAGAAGCACTTGCTGGATGAGTCTTTCCGTGTGCAAGACTTTGAACGCAGCACCACAATCTGGGCCACGAGGAAGCCTTGATGAAGAAGGTGGTTTTGTCCTGGCACCTCTCTCCAGTGCGAGATGCCTGCCGAAGCTCTTTGCCTCTTGCGAGAGTGCGGTGGGCAGCGGGGTAAACTGGAGCCGAGAAGGACCGGGCAGACAGCACCGCCATCCGACAGGTGCTTTGCAGGTTGTGCCGGGGAAAGCGGACTGGCCCTGGCTGGAAGGCGCTGCAGCTAGGCGCTCCCCCAAGTGTCGGAGGCAAAGGCCGCGTGAGCTTGCCGTCCCCGGCACGGCTCTCTGTGCGAGACGTAGCCCAGAAGCTTTCCCTTTCCATTCAGAGCACCAGAGAGGCAGAATGCAGTGGTACGTATTGCTCAGGAGGAAAGGGGCACGGCCCGGCCGCGTTCGGGCAGAAGCAGCGCGCTGGAGCGCTTCGCTGCCGGCACAGAGTTCCGGGCGAGAGGCAGACGACCGGTCCGCCTCCGGGAGAACGAAGGTACGGCGTGCTCGAAAAGGCGAGGAACGAAGCCGCGGAGCACCGGGCTCGGGTGCGCGTCGTCCGGGCTTGCGAGACGAGCGTGGCTGCCACTCTCCTGCCTGCAGAATTCACCTTACAGCCTCAGGAAGGAGGACGACGCGCCACAGTTACTTGTGCTGCTGCTGCTGCCTAGTCCTCTTGCAGAGCTCTGTGGAGGCAAATGCACTTCCCTTCCGTCTCCGAGTTTCGGAGAACACGATGGTAGGGTGCAGCGGAGCAGGGAAGTACAGAAGTGCACCGCTGAGATTGCTGTTGCTTACGTGCAGAAGGCGAAGGTGCAAGCCAGCACTGGCTTTTGCTTCTAGAGCCGTTCTCCAGGAGAGCAGCTGCTGGAGGTTGACAGCGGTAGCTGCGAGGCTGAAAAACAAGGCAGGACGTCGGGCTTAGAAGAAAGGCACAGGGGCCACAGTGTGATGTGCGCTTTTGGAAGGCTGCTCGGAGAAGGGGCACTTTCGGAGAGCTTTCTGCTTTGACCTGTGCTCCTGGCCGAGCTCTAGCTGCTGGGACTCTGAAAGGCTGAATGACTAGGAAAGTGCTTGTGTCCACGCTGTGGATTGAGCACGATCCTTTTTGCAGCAGCGAGAACACACTCGGCCCACTGGGCCCGTGAACGAGCGTTTACCAGACTTCTGCAATTCGGTGCACTGCACACACAAGCCCGGTGCTCCCCGGTTTCTTTCTCCGCCTGCCGTTGTCTGGACAGAAGAGAAGCCCAGCCACGGCATCCTACTCGGCCGCTTTTCGGCGTGTGCACTGCCCGCATACACACGGGTGCTGTGCTCGGCTTTCCCTCGGCTCCAGGCACAAGGGTGCTTTCTCAGTTTTGCAGCGTCCCCGGTTCCCCACGTTGCCCTCGCTCAGCGAAACGTGCCGGGGGAGAAGCACTTGCTGGATGAGTCTTTCCGTGTGCAAGACTTTGAACGCAGCACCACAATCTGGGCCACGAGGAAGCCTTGATGAAGAAGGTGGTTTTGTCCTGGCACCTCTCTCCAGTGCGAGATGCCTGCCGAAGCTCTTTGCCTCTTGCGAGAGTGCGGTGGGCAGCGGGGTAAACTGGAGCCGAGAAGGACCGGGCAGACAGCACCGCCATCCGACAGGTGCTTTGCAGGTTGTGCCGGGGAAAGCGGACTGGCCCTGGCTGGAAGGCGCTGCAGCTAGGCGCTCCCCCAAGTGTCGGAGGCAAAGGCCGCGTGAGCTTGCCGTCCCCGGCACGGCTCTCTGTGCGAGACGTAGCCCAGAAGCTTTCCCTTTCCATTCAGAGCACCAGAGAGGCAGAATGCAGTGGTACGTATTGCTCAGGAGGAAAGGGGCACGGCCCGGCCGCGTTCGGGCAGAAGCAGCGCGCTGGAGCGCTTCGCTGCCGGCACAGAGTTCCGGGCGAGAGGCAGACGACCGGTCCGCCTCCGGGAGAACGAAGGTACGGCGTGCTCGAAAAGGCGAGGAACGAAGCGGCGGAGCACCGGGCTCGGGTGCGCGTCGTCCGGGCTTGCGAGACGAGCGTGGCTGCCACTCTCCTGCCTGCAGAATTCACCTTACAGCCTCAGGAAGGAGGACGACGCGCCACAGTTACTTGTGCTGCTGCTGCTGCCTAGTCCTCTTGCAGAGCTCTGTGGAGGCAAATGCACTTCCCTTCCGTCTCCGAGTTTCGGAGAACACGATGGTAGGGTGCAGCGGAGCAGGGAAGTACAGAAGTGCACCGCTGAGATTGCTGTTGCTTACGTGCAGAAGGCGAAGGTGCAAGCCAGCACTGGCTTTTGCTTCTAGAGCCGTTCTCCAGGAGAGCAGCTGCTGGAGGTTGACAGCGGTAGCTGCGAGGCTGAAAAACAAGGCAGGACGTCGGGCTTAGAAGAAAGGCACAGGGGCCACAGTGTGATGTGCGCTTTTGGAAGGCTGCTCGGAGAAGGGGCACTTTCGGAGAGCTTTCTGCTTTGACCTGTGCTCCTGGCCGAGCTCTAGCTGCTGGGACTCTGAAAGGCTGAATGACTAGGAAAGTGCTTGTGTCCACGCTGTGGATTGAGCACGATCCTTTTTGCAGCAGCGAGAACACACTCGGCCCACTGGGCTCGTGAACGAGCGTTTACCAGACTTCTGCAATTCGGTGCACTGCACACACAAGCCCGGTGCTCCCCGGTTTCTTTCTCCGCCTGCCGTTGTCTGGACAGAAGAGAAGCCCAGCCACGGCATCCTACTCGGCCGCTTTTCGGCGTGTGCACTGCCCGCATACACACGGGTGCTGTGCTCGGCTTTCCCTCGGCTCCAGGCACAAGGGTGCTTTCTCAGTTTTGCAGCGTCCCCGGTTCCCCACGTTGCCCTCGCTCAGCGAAACGTGCCGGGGGAGAAGCACTTGCTGGATGAGTCTTTCCGTGTGCAAGACTTTGAACGCAGCACCACAATCTGGGCCACGAGGAAGCCTTGATGAAGAAGGTGGTTTTGTCCTGGCACCTCTCTCCAGTGCGAGATGCCTGCCGAAGCTCTTTGCCTCTTGCGAGAGTGCGGTGGGCAGCGGGGTAAACTGGAGCCGAGAAGGACCGGGCAGACAGCACCGCCATCCGACAGGTGCTTTGCAGGTTGTGCCGGGGAAAGCGGACTGGCCCTGGCTGGAAGGCGCTGCAGCTAGGCGCTCCCCCAAGTGTCGGAGGCAAAGGCCGCGTGAGCTTGCCGTCCCCGGCACGGCTCTCTGTGCGAGACGTAGCCCAGAAGCTTTCCCTTTCCATTCAGAGCACCAGAGAGGCAGAATGCAGTGGTACGTATTGCTCAGGAGGAAAGGGGCACGGCCCGGCCGCGTTCGGGCAGAAGCAGCGCGCTGGAGCGCTTCGCTGCCGGCACAGAGTTCCGGGCGAGAGGCAGACGACCGGTCCGCCTCCGGGAGAACGAAGGTACGGCGTGCTCGAAAAGGCGAGGAACGAAGCCGCGGAGCACCGGGCTCGGGTGCGCGTCGTCCGGGCTTGCGAGACGAGCGTGGCTGCCACTCTCCTGCCTGCAGAATTCACCTTACAGCCTCAGGAAGGAGGACGACGCGCCACAGTTACTTGTGCTGCTGCTGCTGCCTAGTCCTCTTGCAGAGCTCTGTGGAGGCAAATGCACTTCCCTTCCGTCTCCGAGTTTCGGAGAACACGATGGTAGGGTGCAGCGGAGCAGGGAAGTACAGAAGTGCACCGCTGAGATTGCTGTTGCTTACGTGCAGAAGGCGAAGGTGCAAGCCAGCACTGGCTTTTGCTTCTAGAGCCGTTCTCCAGGAGAGCAGCTGCTGGAGGTTGACAGCGGTAGCTGCGAGGCTGAAAAACAAGGCAGGACGTCGGGCTTAGAAGAAAGGCACAGGGGCCACAGTGTGATGTGCGCTTTTGGAAGGCTGCTCGGAGAAGGGGCACTTTCGGAGAGCTTTCTGCTTTGACCTGTGCTCCTGGCCGAGCTCTAGCTGCTGGGACTCTGAAAGGCTGAATGACTAGGAAAGTGCTTGTGTCCACGCTGTGGATTGAGCACGATCCTTTTTGCAGCAGCGAGAACACACTCGGCCCACTGGGCCCGTGAACGAGCGTTTACCAGACTTCTGCAATTCGGTGCACTGCACACACAAGCCCGGTGCTCCCCGGTTTCTTTCTCCGCCTGCCGTTGTCTGGACAGAAGAGAAGCCCAGCCACGGCATCCTACTCGGCCGCTTTTCGGCGTGTGCACTGCCCGCATACACACGGGTGCTGTGCTCGGCTTTCCCTCGGCTCCAGGCACAAGGGTGCTTTCTCAGTTTTGCAGCGTCCCCGGTTCCCCACGTTGCCCTCGCTCAGCGAAACGTGCCGGGGGAGAAGCACTTGCTGGATGAGTCTTTCCGTGTGCAAGACTTTGAACGCAGCACCACAATCTGGGCCACGAGGAAGCCTTGATGAAGAAGGTGGTTTTGTCCTGGCACCTCTCTCCAGTGCGAGATGCCTGCCGAAGCTCTTTGCCTCTTGCGAGAGTGCGGTGGGCAGCGGGGTAAACTGGAGCCGAGAAGGACCGGGCAGACAGCACCGCCATCCGACAGGTGCTTTGCAGGTTGTGCCGGGGAAAGCGGACTGGCCCTGGCTGGAAGGCGCTGCAGCTAGGCGCTCCCCCAAGTGTCGGAGGCAAAGGCCGCGTGAGCTTGCCGTCCCCGGCACGGCTCTCTGTGCGAGACGTAGCCCAGAAGCTTTCCCTTTCCATTCAGAGCACCAGAGAGGCAGAATGCAGTGGTACGTATTGCTCAGGAGGAAAGGGGCACGGCCCGGCCGCGTTCGGGCAGAAGCAGCGCGCTGGAGCGCTTCGCTGCCGGCACAGAGTTCCGGGCGAGAGGCAGACGACCGGTCCGCCTCCGGGAGAACGAAGGTACGGCGTGCTCGAAAAGGCGAGGAACGAAGCCGCGGAGCACCGGGCTCGGGTGCGCGTCGTCCGGGCTTGCGAGACGAGCGTGGCTGCCACTCTCCTGCCTGCAGAATTCACCTTACAGCCTCAGGAAGGAGGACGACGCGCCACAGTTACTTGTGCTGCTGCTGCTGCCTAGTCCTCTTGCAGAGCTCTGTGGAGGCAAATGCACTTCCCTTCCGTCTCCGAGTTTCGGAGAACACGATGGTAGGGTGCAGCGGAGCAGGGAAGTACAGAAGTGCACCGCTGAGATTGCTGTTGCTTACGTGCAGAAGGCGAAGGTGCAAGCCAGCACTGGCTTTTGCTTCTAGAGCCGTTCTCCAGGAGAGCAGCTGCTGGAGGTTGACAGCGGTAGCTGCGAGGCTGAAAAACAAGGCAGGACGTCGGGCTTAGAAGAAAGGCACAGGGGCCACAGTGTGATGTGCGCTTTTGGAAGGCTGCTCGGAGAAGGGGCACTTTCGGAGAGCTTTCTGCTTTGACCTGTGCTCCTGGCCGAGCTCTAGCTGCTGGGACTCTGAAAGGCTGAATGACTAGGAAAGTGCTTGTGTCCACGCTGTGGATTGAGCACGATCCTTTTTGCAGCAGCGAGAACACACTCGGCCCACTGGGCCCGTGAACGAGCGTTTACCAGACTTCTGCAATTCGGTGCACTGCACACACAAGCCCGGTGCTCCCCGGTTTCTTTCTCCGCCTGCCGTTGTCTGGACAGAAGAGAAGCCCAGCCACGGCATCCTACTCGGCCGCTTTTCGGCGTGTGCACTGCCCGCATACACACGGGTGCTGTGCTCGGCTTTCCCTCGGCTCCAGGCACAAGGGTGCTTTCTCAGTTTTGCAGCGTCCCCGGTTCCCCACGTTGCCCTCGCTCAGCGAAACGTGCCGGGGGAGAAGCACTTGCTGGATGAGTCTTTCCGTGTGCAAGACTTTGAACGCAGCACCACAATCTGGGCCACGAGGAAGCCTTGATGAAGAAGGTGGTTTTGTCCTGGCACCTCTCTCCAGTGCGAGATGCCTGCCGAAGCTCTTTGCCTCTTGCGAGAGTGCGGTGGGCAGCGGGGTAAACTGGAGCCGAGAAGGACCGGGCAGACAGCACCGCCATCCGACAGGTGCTTTGCAGGTTGTGCCGGGGAAAGCGGACTGGCCCTGGCTGGAAGGCGCTGCAGCTAGGCGCTCCCCCAAGTGTCGGAGGCAAAGGCCGCGTGAGCTTGCCGTCCCCGGCACGGCTCTCTGTGCGAGACGTAGCCCAGAAGCTTTCCCTTTCCATTCAGAGCACCAGAGAGGCAGAATGCAGTGGTACGTATTGCTCAGGAGGAAAGGGGCACGGCCCGGCCGCGTTCGGGCAGAAGCAGCGCGCTGGAGCGCTTCGCTGCCGGCACAGAGTTCCGGGCGAGAGGCAGACGACCGGTCCGCCTCCGGGAGAACGAAGGTACGGCGTGCTCGAAAAGGCGAGGAACGAAGCCGCGGAGCACCGGGCTCGGGTGCGCGTCGTCCGGGCTTGCGAGACGAGCGTGGCTGCCACTCTCCTGCCTGCAGAATTCACCTTACAGCCTCAGGAAGGAGGACGACGCGCCACAGTTACTTGTGCTGCTGCTGCTGCCTAGTCCTCTTGCAGAGCTCTGTGGAGGCAAATGCACTTCCCTTCCGTCTCCGAGTTTCGGAGAACACGATGGTAGGGTGCAGCGGAGCAGGGAAGTACAGAAGTGCACCGCTGAGATTGCTGTTGCTTACGTGCAGAAGGCGAAGGTGCAAGCCAGCACTGGCTTTTGCTTCTAGAGCCGTTCTCCAGGAGAGCAGCTGCTGGAGGTTGACAGCGGTAGCTGCGAGGCTGAAAAACAAGGCAGGACGTCGGGCTTAGAAGAAAGGCACAGGGGCCACAGTGTGATGTGCGCTTTTGGAAGGCTGCTCGGAGAAGGGGCACTTTCGGAGAGCTTTCTGCTTTGACCTGTGCTCCTGGCCGAGCTCTAGCTGCTGGGACTCTGAAAGGCTGAATGACTAGGAAAGTGCTTGTGTCCACGCTGTGGATTGAGCACGATCCTTTTTGCAGCAGCGAGAACACACTCGGCCCACTGGGCTCGTGAACGAGCGTTTACCAGACGTCTGCAATTCGGTGCACTGCACACACAAGCCCGGTGCTCCCCGGTTTCTTTCTCCGCCTGCCGTTGTCTGGACAGAAGAGAAGCCCAGCCACGGCATCCTACTCGGCCGCTTTTCGGCGTGTGCACTGCCCGCATACACACGGGTGCTGTGCTCGGCTTTCCCTCGGCTCCAGGCACAAGGGTGCTTTCTCAGTTTTGCAGCGTCCCCGGTTCCCCACGTTGCCCTCGCTCAGCGAAACGTGCCGGGGGAGAAGCACTTGCTGGATGAGTCTTTCCGTGTGCAAGACTTTGAACGCAGCACCACAATCTGGGCCACGAGGAAGCCTTGATGAAGAAGGTGGTTTTGTCCTGGCACCTCTCTCCAGTGCGAGATGCCTGCCGAAGCTCTTTGCCTCTTGCGAGAGTGCGGTGGGCAGCGGGGTAAACTGGAGCCGAGAAGGACCGGGCAGACAGCACCGCCATCCGACAGGTGCTTTGCAGGTTGTGCCGGGGAAAGCGGACTGGCCCTGGCTGGAAGGCGCTGCAGCTAGGCGCTCCCCCAAGTGTCGGAGGCAAAGGCCGCGTGAGCTTGCCGTCCCCGGCACGGCTCTCTGTGCGAGACGTAGCCCAGAAGCTTTCCCTTTCCATTCAGAGCACCAGAGAGGCAGAATGCAGTGGTACGTATTGCTCAGGAGGAAAGGGGCACGGCCCGGCCGCGTTCGGGCAGAAGCAGCGCGCTGGAGCGCTTCGCTGCCGGCACAGAGTTCCGGGCGAGAGGCAGACGACCGGTCCGCCTCCGGGAGAACGAAGGTACGGCGTGCTCGAAAAGGCGAGGAACGAAGCCGCGGAGCACCGGGCTCGGGTGCGCGTCGTCCGGGCTTGCGAGACGAGCGTGGCTGCCACTCTCCTGCCTGCAGAATTCACCTTACAGCCTCAGGAAGGAGGACGACGCGCCACAGTTACTTGTGCTGCTGCTGCTGCCTAGTCCTCTTGCAGAGCTCTGTGGAGGCAAATGCACTTCCCTTCCGTCTCCGAGTTTCGGAGAACACGATGGTAGGGTGCAGCGGAGCAGGGAAGTACAGAAGTGCACCGCTGAGATTGCTGTTGCTTACGTGCAGAAGGCGAAGGTGCAAGCCAGCACTGGCTTTTGCTTCTAGAGCCGTTCTCCAGGAGAGCAGCTGCTGGAGGTTGACAGCGGTAGCTGCGAGGCTGAAAAACAAGGCAGGACGTCGGGCTTAGAAGAAAGGCACAGGGGCCACAGTGTGATGTGCGCTTTTGGAAGGCTGCTCGGAGAAGGGGCACTTTCGGAGAGCTTTCTGCTTTGACCTGTGCTCCTGGCCGAGCTCTAGCTGCTGGGACTCTGAAAGGCTGAATGACTAGGAAAGTGCTTGTGTCCACGCTGTGGATTGAGCACGATCCTTTTTGCAGCAGCGAGAACACACTCGGCCCACTGGGCCCGTGAACGAGCGTTTACCAGACTTCTGCAATTCGGTGCACTGCACACACAAGCCCGGTGCTCCCCGGTTTCTTTCTCCGCCTGCCGTTGTCTGGACAGAAGAGAAGCCCAGCCACGGCATCCTACTCGGCCGCTTTTCGGCGTGTGCACTGCCCGCATACACACGGGTGCTGTGCTCGGCTTTCCCTCGGCTCCAGGCACAAGGGTGCTTTCTCAGTTTTGCAGCGTCCCCGGTTCCCCACGTTGCCCTCGCTCAGCGAAACGTGCCGGGGGAGAAGCACTTGCTGGATGAGTCTTTCCGTGTGCAAGACTTTGAACGCAGCACCACAATCTGGGCCACGAGGAAGCCTTGATGAAGAAGGTGGTTTTGTCCTGGCACCTCTCTCCAGTGCGAGATGCCTGCCGAAGCTCTTTGCCTCTTGCGAGAGTGCGGTGGGCAGCGGGGTAAACTGGAGCCGAGAAGGACCGGGCAGACAGCACCGCCATCCGACAGGTGCTTTGCAGGTTGTGCCGGGGAAAGCGGACTGGCCCTGGCTGGAAGGCGCTGCAGCTAGGCGCTCCCCCAAGTGTCGGAGGCAAAGGCCGCGTGAGCTTGCCGTCCCCGGCACGGCTCTCTGTGCGAGACGTAGCCCAGAAGCTTTCCCTTTCCATTCAGAGCACCAGAGAGGCAGAATGCAGTGGTACGTATTGCTCAGGAGGAAAGGGGCACGGCCCGGCCGCGTTCGGGCAGAAGCAGCGCGCTGGAGCGCTTCGCTGCCGGCACAGAGTTCCGGGCGAGAGGCAGACGACCGGTCCGCCTCCGGGAGAACGAAGGTACGGCGTGCTCGAAAAGGCGAGGAACGAAGCCGCGGAGCACCGGGCTCGGGTGCGCGTCGTCCGGGCTTGCGAGACGAGCGTGGCTGCCACTCTCCTGCCTGCAGAATTCACCTTACAGCCTCAGGAAGGAGGACGACGCGCCACAGTTACTTGTGCTGCTGCTGCTGCCTAGTCCTCTTGCAGAGCTCTGTGGAGGCAAATGCACTTCCCTTCCGTCTCCGAGTTTCGGAGAACACGATGGTAGGGTGCAGCGGAGCAGGGAAGTACAGAAGTGCACCGCTGAGATTGCTGTTGCTTACGTGCAGAAGGCGAAGGTGCAAGCCAGCACTGGCTTTTGCTTCTAGAGCCGTTCTCCAGGAGAGCAGCTGCTGGAGGTTGACAGCGGTAGCTGCGAGGCTGAAAAACAAGGCAGGACGTCGGGCTTAGAAGAAAGGCACAGGGGCCACAGTGTGATGTGCGCTTTTGGAAGGCTGCTCGGAGAAGGGGCACTTTCGGAGAGCTTTCTGCTTTGACCTGTGCTCCTGGCCGAGCTCTAGCTGCTGGGACTCTGAAAGGCTGAATGACTAGGAAAGTGCTTGTGTCCACGCTGTGGATTGAGCACGATCCTTTTTGCAGCAGCGAGAACACACTCGGCCCACTGGGCTCGTGAACGAGCGTTTACCAGACTTCTGCAATTCGGTGCACTGCACACACAAGCCCGGTGCTCCCCGGTTTCTTTCTCCGCCTGCCGTTGTCTGGACAGAAGAGAAGCCCAGCCACGGCATCCTACTCGGCCGCTTTTCGGCGTGTGCACTGCCCGCATACACACGGGTGCTGTGCTCGGCTTTCCCTCGGCTCCAGGCACAAGGGTGCTTTCTCAGTTTTGCAGCGTCCCCGGTTCCCCACGTTGCCCTCGCTCAGCGAAACGTGCCGGGGGAGAAGCACTTGCTGGATGAGTCTTTCCGTGTGCAAGACTTTGAACGCAGCACCACAATCTGGGCCACGAGGAAGCCTTGATGAAGAAGGTGGTTTTGTCCTGGCACCTCTCTCCAGTGCGAGATGCCTGCCGAAGCTCTTTGCCTCTTGCGAGAGTGCGGTGGGCAGCGGGGTAAACTGGAGCCGAGAAGGACCGGGCAGACAGCACCGCCATCCGACAGGTGCTTTGCAGGTTGTGCCGGGGAAAGCGGACTGGCCCTGGCTGGAAGGCGCTGCAGCTAGGCGCTCCCCCAAGTGTCGGAGGCAAAGGCCGCGTGAGCTTGCCGTCCCCGGCACGGCTCTCTGTGCGAGACGTAGCCCAGAAGCTTTCCCTTTCCATTCAGAGCACCAGAGAGGCAGAATGCAGTGGTACGTATTGCTCAGGAGGAAAGGGGCACGGCCCGGCCGCGTTCGGGCAGAAGCAGCGCGCTGGAGCGCTTCGCTGCCGGCACAGAGTTCCGGGCGAGAGGCAGACGACCGGTCCGCCTCCGGGAGAACGAAGGTACGGCGTGCTCGAAAAGGCGAGGAACGAAGCCGCGGAGCACCGGGCTCGGGTGCGCGTCGTCCGGGCTTGCGAGACGAGCGTGGCTGCCACTCTCCTGCCTGCAGAATTCACCTTACAGCCTCAGGAAGGAGGACGACGCGCCACAGTTACTTGTGCTGCTGCTGCCTAGTCCTCTTGCAGAGCTCTGTGGAGGCAAATGCACTTCCCTTCCGTCTCCGAGTTTCGGAGAACACGATGGTAGGGTGCAGCGGAGCAGGGAAGTACAGAAGTGCACCGCTGAGATTGCTGTTGCTTACGTGCAGAAGGCGAAGGTGCAAGCCAGCACTGGCTTTTGCTTCTAGAGCCGTTCTCCAGGAGAGCAGCTGCTGGAGGTTGACAGCGGTAGCTGCGAGGCTGAAAAACAAGGCAGGACGTCGGGCTTAGAAGAAAGGCACAGGGGCCACAGTGTGATGTGCGCTTTTGGAAGGCTGCTCGGAGAAGGGGCACTTTCGGAGAGCTTTCTGCTTTGACCTGTGCTCCTGGCCGAGCTCTAGCTGCTGGGACTCTGAAAGGCTGAATGACTAGGAAAGTGCTTGTGTCCACGCTGTGGATTGAGCACGATCCTTTTTGCAGCAGCGAGAACACACTCGGCCCACTGGGCCCGTGAACGAGCGTTTACCAGACTTCTGCAATTCGGTGCACTGCACACACAAGCCCGGTGCTCCCCGGTTTCTTTCTCCGCCTGCCGTTGTCTGGACAGAAGAGAAGCCCAGCCACGGCATCCTACTCGGCCGCTTTTCGGCGTGTGCACTGCCCGCATACACACGGGTGCTGTGCTCGGCTTTCCCTCGGCTCCAGGCACAAGGGTGCTTTCTCAGTTTTGCAGCGTCCCCGGTTCCCCACGTTGCCCTCGCTCAGCGAAACGTGCCGGGGGAGAAGCACTTGCTGGATGAGTCTTTCCGTGTGCAAGACTTTGAACGCAGCACCACAATCTGGGCCACGAGGAAGCCTTGATGAAGAAGGTGGTTTTGTCCTGGCACCTCTCTCCAGTGCGAGATGCCTGCCGAAGCTCTTTGCCTCTTGCGAGAGTGCGGTGGGCAGCGGGGTAAACTGGAGCCGAGAAGGACCGGGCAGACAGCACCGCCATCCGACAGGTGCTTTGCAGGTTGTGCCGGGGAAAGCGGACTGGCCCTGGCTGGAAGGCGCTGCAGCTAGGCGCTCCCCCAAGTGTCGGAGGCAAAGGCCGCGTGAGCTTGCCGTCCCCGGCACGGCTCTCTGTGCGAGACGTAGCCCAGAAGCTTTCCCTTTCCATTCAGAGCACCAGAGAGGCAGAATGCAGTGGTACGTATTGCTCAGGAGGAAAGGGGCACGGCCCGGCCGCGTTCGGGCAGAAGCAGCGCGCTGGAGCGCTTCGCTGCCGGCACAGAGTTCCGGGCGAGAGGCAGACGACCGGTCCGCCTCCGGGAGAACGAAGGTACGGCGTGCTCGAAAAGGCGAGGAACGAAGCCGCGGAGCACCGGGCTCGGGTGCGCGTCGTCCGGGCTTGCGAGACGAGCGTGGCTGCCACTCTCCTGCCTGCAGAATTCACCTTACAGCCTCAGGAAGGAGGACGACGCGCCACAGTTACTTGTGCTGCTGCTGCTGCCTAGTCCTCTTGCAGAGCTCTGTGGAGGCAAATGCACTTCCCTTCCGTCTCCGAGTTTCGGAGAACACGATGGTAGGGTGCAGCGGAGCAGGGAAGTACAGAAGTGCACCGCTGAGATTGCTGTTGCTTACGTGCAGAAGGCGAAGGTGCAAGCCAGCACTGGCTTTTGCTTCTAGAGCCGTTCTCCAGGAGAGCAGCTGCTGGAGGTTGACAGCGGTAGCTGCGAGGCTGAAAAACAAGGCAGGACGTCGGGCTTAGAAGAAAGGCACAGGGGCCACAGTGTGATGTGCGCTTTTGGAAGGCTGCTCGGAGAAGGGGCACTTTCGGAGAGCTTTCTGCTTTGACCTGTGCTCCTGGCCGAGCTCTAGCTGCTGGGACTCTGAAAGGCTGAATGACTAGGAAAGTGCTTGTGTCCACGCTGTGGATTGAGCACGATCCTTTTTGCAGCAGCGAGAACACACTCGGCCCACTGGGCCCGTGAACGAGCGTTTACCAGACTTCTGCAATTCGGTGCACTGCACACACAAGCCCGGTGCTCCCCGGTTTCTTTCTCCGCCTGCCGTTGTCTGGACAGAAGAGAAGCCCAGCCACGGCATCCTACTCGGCCGCTTTTCGGCGTGTGCACTGCCCGCATACACACGGGTGCTGTGCTCGGCTTTCCCTCGGCTCCAGGCACAAGGGTGCTTTCTCAGTTTTGCAGCGTCCCCGGTTCCCCACGTTGCCCTCGCTCAGCGAAACGTGCCGGGGGAGAAGCACTTGCTGGATGAGTCTTTCCGTGTGCAAGACTTTGAACGCAGCACCACAATCTGGGCCACGAGGAAGCCTTGATGAAGAAGGTGGTTTTGTCCTGGCACCTCTCTCCAGTGCGAGATGCCTGCCGAAGCTCTTTGCCTCTTGCGAGAGTGCGGTGGGCAGCGGGGTAAACTGGAGCCGAGAAGGACCGGGCAGACAGCACCGCCATCCGACAGGTGCTTTGCAGGTTGTGCCGGGGAAAGCGGACTGGCCCTGGCTGGAAGGCGCTGCAGCTAGGCGCTCCCCCAAGTGTCGGAGGCAAAGGCCGCGTGAGCTTGCCGTCCCCGGCACGGCTCTCTGTGCGAGACGTAGCCCAGAAGCTTTCCCTTTCCATTCAGAGCACCAGAGAGGCAGAATGCAGTGGTACGTATTGCTCAGGAGGAAAGGGGCACGGCCCGGCCGCGTTCGGGCAGAAGCAGCGCGCTGGAGCGCTTCGCTGCCGGCACAGAGTTCCGGGCGAGAGGCAGACGACCGGTCCGCCTCCGGGAGAACGAAGGTACGGCGTGCTCGAAAAGGCGAGGAACGAAGCCGCGGAGCACCGGGCTCGGGTGCGCGTCGTCCGGGCTTGCGAGACGAGCGTGGCTGCCACTCTCCTGCCTGCAGAATTCACCTTACAGCCTCAGGAAGGAGGACGACGCGCCACAGTTACTTGTGCTGCTGCTGCTGCCTAGTCCTCTTGCAGAGCTCTGTGGAGGCAAATGCACTTCCCTTCCGTCTCCGAGTTTCGGAGAACACGATGGTAGGGTGCAGCGGAGCAGGGAAGTACAGAAGTGCACCGCTGAGATTGCTGTTGCTTACGTGCAGAAGGCGAAGGTGCAAGCCAGCACTGGCTTTTGCTTCTAGAGCCGTTCTCCAGGAGAGCAGCTGCTGGAGGTTGACAGCGGTAGCTGCGAGGCTGAAAAACAAGGCAGGACGTCGGGCTTAGAAGAAAGGCACAGGGGCCACAGTGTGATGTGCGCTTTTGGAAGGCTGCTCGGAGAAGGGGCACTTTCGGAGAGCTTTCTGCTTTGACCTGTGCTCCTGGCCGAGCTCTAGCTGCTGGGACTCTGAAAGGCTGAATGACTAGGAAAGTGCTTGTGTCCACGCTGTGGATTGAGCACGATCCTTTTTGCAGCAGCGAGAACACACTCGGCCCACTGGGCTCGTGAACGAGCGTTTACCAGACGTCTGCAATTCGGTGCACTGCACACACAAGCCCGGTGCTCCCCGGTTTCTTTCTCCGCCTGCCGTTGTCTGGACAGAAGAGAAGCCCAGCCACGGCATCCTACTCGGCCGCTTTTCGGCGTGTGCACTGCCCGCATACACACGGGTGCTGTGCTCGGCTTTCCCTCGGCTCCAGGCACAAGGGTGCTTTCTCAGTTTTGCAGCGTCCCCGGTTCCCCACGTTGCCCTCGCTCAGCGAAACGTGCCGGGGGAGAAGCACTTGCTGGATGAGTCTTTCCGTGTGCAAGACTTTGAACGCAGCACCACAATCTGGGCCACGAGGAAGCCTTGATGAAGAAGGTGGTTTTGTCCTGGCACCTCTCTCCAGTGCGAGATGCCTGCCGAAGCTCTTTGCCTCTTGCGAGAGTGCGGTGGGCAGCGGGGTAAACTGGAGCCGAGAAGGACCGGGCAGACAGCACCGCCATCCGACAGGTGCTTTGCAGGTTGTGCCGGGGAAAGCGGACTGGCCCTGGCTGGAAGGCGCTGCAGCTAGGCGCTCCCCCAAGTGTCGGAGGCAAAGGCCGCGTGAGCTTGCCGTCCCCGGCACGGCTCTCTGTGCGAGACGTAGCCCAGAAGCTTTCCCTTTCCATTCAGAGCACCAGAGAGGCAGAATGCAGTGGTACGTATTGCTCAGGAGGAAAGGGGCACGGCCCGGCCGCGTTCGGGCAGAAGCAGCGCGCTGGAGCGCTTCGCTGCCGGCACAGAGTTCCGGGCGAGAGGCAGACGACCGGTCCGCCTCCGGGAGAACGAAGGTACGGCGTGCTCGAAAAGGCGAGGAACGAAGCCGCGGAGCACCGGGCTCGGGTGCGCGTCGTCCGGGCTTGCGAGACGAGCGTGGCTGCCACTCTCCTGCCTGCAGAATTCACCTTACAGCCTCAGGAAGGAGGACGACGCGCCACAGTTACTTGTGCTGCTGCTGCTGCCTAGTCCTCTTGCAGAGCTCTGTGGAGGCAAATGCACTTCCCTTCCGTCTCCGAGTTTCGGAGAACACGATGGTAGGGTGCAGCGGAGCAGGGAAGTACAGAAGTGCACCGCTGAGATTGCTGTTGCTTACGTGCAGAAGGCGAAGGTGCAAGCCAGCACTGGCTTTTGCTTCTAGAGCCGTTCTCCAGGAGAGCAGCTGCTGGAGGTTGACAGCGGTAGCTGCGAGGCTGAAAAACAAGGCAGGACGTCGGGCTTAGAAGAAAGGCACAGGGGCCACAGTGTGATGTGCGCTTTTGGAAGGCTGCTCGGAGAAGGGGCACTTTCGGAGAGCTTTCTGCTTTGACCTGTGCTCCTGGCCGAGCTCTAGCTGCTGGGACTCTGAAAGGCTGAATGACTAGGAAAGTGCTTGTGTCCACGCTGTGGATTGAGCACGATCCTTTTTGCAGCAGCGAGAACACACTCGGCCCACTGGGCCCGTGAACGAGCGTTTACCAGACTTCTGCAATTCGGTGCACTGCACACACAAGCCCGGTGCTCCCCGGTTTCTTTCTCCGCCTGCCGTTGTCTGGACAGAAGAGAAGCCCAGCCACGGCATCCTACTCGGCCGCTTTTCGGCGTGTGCACTGCCCGCATACACACGGGTGCTGTGCTCGGCTTTCCCTCGGCTCCAGGCACAAGGGTGCTTTCTCAGTTTTGCAGCGTCCCCGGTTCCCCACGTTGCCCTCGCTCAGCGAAACGTGCCGGGGGAGAAGCACTTGCTGGATGAGTCTTTCCGTGTGCAAGACTTTGAACGCAGCACCACAATCTGGGCCACGAGGAAGCCTTGATGAAGAAGGTGGTTTTGTCCTGGCACCTCTCTCCAGTGCGAGATGCCTGCCGAAGCTCTTTGCCTCTTGCGAGAGTGCGGTGGGCAGCGGGGTAAACTGGAGCCGAGAAGGACCGGGCAGACAGCACCGCCATCCGACAGGTGCTTTGCAGGTTGTGCCGGGGAAAGCGGACTGGCCCTGGCTGGAAGGCGCTGCAGCTAGGCGCTCCCCCAAGTGTCGGAGGCAAAGGCCGCGTGAGCTTGCCGTCCCCGGCACGGCTCTCTGTGCGAGACGTAGCCCAGAAGCTTTCCCTTTCCATTCAGAGCACCAGAGAGGCAGAATGCAGTGGTACGTATTGCTCAGGAGGAAAGGGGCACGGCCCGGCCGCGTTCGGGCAGAAGCAGCGCGCTGGAGCGCTTCG
The DNA here is from genome assembly GCF_041296385.1 of Aphelocoma coerulescens. Classification (NCBI taxonomy): domain Eukaryota; kingdom Metazoa; phylum Chordata; class Aves; order Passeriformes; family Corvidae; genus Aphelocoma; species Aphelocoma coerulescens. The sequence continues at coordinate 3,299,468 of NC_091034.1, forward strand.
CTGCCGGCACAGAGTTCCGGGCGAGAGGCAGACGACCGGTCCGCCTCCGGGAGAACGAAGGTACGGCGTGCTCGAAAAGGCGAGGAACGAAGCCGCGGAGCACCGGGCTCGGGTGCGCGTCGTCCGGGCTTGCGAGACGAGCGTGGCTGCCACTCTCCTGCCTGCAGAATTCACCTTACAGCCTCAGGAAGGAGGACGACGCGCCACAGTTACTTGTGCTGCTGCTGCTGCCTAGTCCTCTTGCAGAGCTCTGTGGAGGCAAATGCACTTCCCTTCCGTCTCCGAGTTTCGGAGAACACGATGGTAGGGTGCAGCGGAGCAGGGAAGTACAGAAGTGCACCGCTGAGATTGCTGTTGCTTACGTGCAGAAGGCGAAGGTGCAAGCCAGCACTGGCTTTTGCTTCTAGAGCCGTTCTCCAGGAGAGCAGCTGCTGGAGGTTGACAGCGGTAGCTGCGAGGCTGAAAAACAAGGCAGGACGTCGGGCTTAGAAGAAAGGCACAGGGGCCACAGTGTGATGTGCGCTTTTGGAAGGCTGCTCGGAGAAGGGGCACTTTCGGAGAGCTTTCTGCTTTGACCTGTGCTCCTGGCCGAGCTCTAGCTGCTGGGACTCTGAAAGGCTGAATGACTAGGAAAGTGCTTGTGTCCACGCTGTGGATTGAGCACGATCCTTTTTGCAGCAGCGAGAACACACTCGGCCCACTGGGCTCGTGAACGAGCGTTTACCAGACGTCTGCAATTCGGTGCACTGCACACACAAGCCCGGTGCTCCCCGGTTTCTTTCTCCGCCTGCCGTTGTCTGGACAGAAGAGAAGCCCAGCCACGGCATCCTACTCGGCCGCTTTTCGGCGTGTGCACTGCCCGCATACACACGGGTGCTGTGCTCGGCTTTCCCTCGGCTCCAGGCACAAGGGTGCTTTCTCAGTTTTGCAGCGTCCCCGGTTCCCCACGTTGCCCTCGCTCAGCGAAACGTGCCGGGGGAGAAGCACTTGCTGGATGAGTCTTTCCGTGTGCAAGACTTTGAACGCAGCACCACAATCTGGGCCACGAGGAAGCCTTGATGAAGAAGGTGGTTTTGTCCTGGCACCTCTCTCCAGTGCGAGATGCCTGCCGAAGCTCTTTGCCTCTTGCGAGAGTGCGGTGGGCAGCGGGGTAAACTGGAGCCGAGAAGGACCGGGCAGACAGCACCGCCATCCGACAGGTGCTTTGCAGGTTGTGCCGGGGAAAGCGGACTGGCCCTGGCTGGAAGGCGCTGCAGCTAGGCGCTCCCCCAAGTGTCGGAGGCAAAGGCCGCGTGAGCTTGCCGTCCCCGGCACGGCTCTCTGTGCGAGACGTAGCCCAGAAGCTTTCCCTTTCCATTCAGAGCACCAGAGAGGCAGAATGCAGTGGTACGTATTGCTCAGGAGGAAAGGGGCACGGCCCGGCCGCGTTCGGGCAGAAGCAGCGCGCTGGAGCGCTTCGCTGCCGGCACAGAGTTCCGGGCGAGAGGCAGACGACCGGTCCGCCTCCGGGAGAACGAAGGTACGGCGTGCTCGAAAAGGCGAGGAACGAAGCCGCGGAGCACCGGGCTCGGGTGCGCGTCGTCCGGGCTTGCGAGACGAGCGTGGCTGCCACTCTCCTGCCTGCAGAATTCACCTTACAGCCTCAGGAAGGAGGACGACGCGCCACAGTTACTTGTGCTGCTGCTGCTGCCTAGTCCTCTTGCAGAGCTCTGTGGAGGCAAATGCACTTCCCTTCCGTCTCCGAGTTTCGGAGAACACGATGGTAGGGTGCAGCGGAGCAGGGAAGTACAGAAGTGCACCGCTGAGATTGCTGTTGCTTACGTGCAGAAGGCGAAGGTGCAAGCCAGCACTGGCTTTTGCTTCTAGAGCCGTTCTCCAGGAGAGCAGCTGCTGGAGGTTGACAGCGGTAGCTGCGAGGCTGAAAAACAAGGCAGGACGTCGGGCTTAGAAGAAAGGCACAGGGGCCACAGTGTGATGTGCGCTTTTGGAAGGCTGCTCGGAGAAGGGGCACTTTCGGAGAGCTTTCTGCTTTGACCTGTGCTCCTGGCCGAGCTCTAGCTGCTGGGACTCTGAAAGGCTGAATGACTAGGAAAGTGCTTGTGTCCACGCTGTGGATTGAGCACGATCCTTTTTGCAGCAGCGAGAACACACTCGGCCCACTGGGCTCGTGAACGAGCGTTTACCAGACGTCTGCAATTCGGTGCACTGCACACACAAGCCCGGTGCTCCCCGGTTTCTTTCTCCGCCTGCCGTTGTCTGGACAGAAGAGAAGCCCAGCCACGGCATCCTACTCGGCCGCTTTTCGGCGTGTGCACTGCCCGCATACACACGGGTGCTGTGCTCGGCTTTCCCTCGGCTCCAGGCACAAGGGTGCTTTCTCAGTTTTGCAGCGTCCCCGGTTCCCCACGTTGCCCTCGCTCAGCGAAACGTGCCGGGGGAGAAGCACTTGCTGGATGAGTCTTTCCGTGTGCAAGACTTTGAACGCAGCACCACAATCTGGGCCACGAGGAAGCCTTGATGAAGAAGGTGGTTTTGTCCTGGCACCTCTCTCCAGTGCGAGATGCCTGCCGAAGCTCTTTGCCTCTTGCGAGAGTGCGGTGGGCAGCGGGGTAAACTGGAGCCGAGAAGGACCGGGCAGACAGCACCGCCATCCGACAGGTGCTTTGCAGGTTGTGCCGGGGAAAGCGGACTGGCCCTGGCTGGAAGGCGCTGCAGCTAGGCGCTCCCCCAAGTGTCGGAGGCAAAGGCCGCGTGAGCTTGCCGTCCCCGGCACGGCTCTCTGTGCGAGACGTAGCCCAGAAGCTTTCCCTTTCCATTCAGAGCACCAGAGAGGCAGAATGCAGTGGTACGTATTGCTCAGGAGGAAAGGGGCACGGCCCGGCCGCGTTCGGGCAGAAGCAGCGCGCTGGAGCGCTTCGCTGCCGGCACAGAGTTCCGGGCGAGAGGCAGACGACCGGTCCGCCTCCGGGAGAACGAAGGTACGGCGTGCTCGAAAAGGCGAGGAACGAAGCCGCGGAGCACCGGGCTCGGGTGCGCGTCGTCCGGGCTTGCGAGACGAGCGTGGCTGCCACTCTCCTGCCTGCAGAATTCACCTTACAGCCTCAGGAAGGAGGACGACGCGCCACAGTTACTTGTGCTGCTGCTGCTGCCTAGTCCTCTTGCAGAGCTCTGTGGAGGCAAATGCACTTCCCTTCCGTCTCCGAGTTTCGGAGAACACGATGGTAGGGTGCAGCGGAGCAGGGAAGTACAGAAGTGCACCGCTGAGATTGCTGTTGCTTACGTGCAGAAGGCGAAGGTGCAAGCCAGCACTGGCTTTTGCTTCTAGAGCCGTTCTCCAGGAGAGCAGCTGCTGGAGGTTGACAGCGGTAGCTGCGAGGCTGAAAAACAAGGCAGGACGTCGGGCTTAGAAGAAAGGCACAGGGGCCACAGTGTGATGTGCGCTTTTGGAAGGCTGCTCGGAGAAGGGGCACTTTCGGAGAGCTTTCTGCTTTGACCTGTGCTCCTGGCCGAGCTCTAGCTGCTGGGACTCTGAAAGGCTGAATGACTAGGAAAGTGCTTGTGTCCACGCTGTGGATTGAGCACGATCCTTTTTGCAGCAGCGAGAACACACTCGGCCCACTGGGCTCGTGAACGAGCGTTTACCAGACGTCTGCAATTCGGTGCACTGCACACACAAGCCCGGTGCTCCCCGGTTTCTTTCTCCGCCTGCCGTTGTCTGGACAGAAGAGAAGCCCAGCCACGGCATCCTACTCGGCCGCTTTTCGGCGTGTGCACTGCCCGCATACACACGGGTGCTGTGCTCGGCTTTCCCTCGGCTCCAGGCACAAGGGTGCTTTCTCAGTTTTGCAGCGTCCCCGGTTCCCCACGTTGCCCTCGCTCAGCGAAACGTGCCGGGGGAGAAGCACTTGCTGGATGAGTCTTTCCGTGTGCAAGACTTTGAACGCAGCACCACAATCTGGGCCACGAGGAAGCCTTGATGAAGAAGGTGGTTTTGTCCTGGCACCTCTCTCCAGTGCGAGATGCCTGCCGAAGCTCTTTGCCTCTTGCGAGAGTGCGGTGGGCAGCGGGGTAAACTGGAGCCGAGAAGGACCGGGCAGACAGCACCGCCATCCGACAGGTGCTTTGCAGGTTGTGCCGGGGAAAGCGGACTGGCCCTGGCTGGAAGGCGCTGCAGCTAGGCGCTCCCCCAAGTGTCGGAGGCAAAGGCCGCGTGAGCTTGCCGTCCCCGGCACGGCTCTCTGTGCGAGACGTAGCCCAGAAGCTTTCCCTTTCCATTCAGAGCACCAGAGAGGCAGAATGCAGTGGTACGTATTGCTCAGGAGGAAAGGGGCACGGCCCGGCCGCGTTCGGGCAGAAGCAGCGCGCTGGAGCGCTTCGCTGCCGGCACAGAGTTCCGGGCGAGAGGCAGACGACCGGTCCGCCTCCGGGAGAACGAAGGTACGGCGTGCTCGAAAAGGCGAGGAACGAAGCCGCGGAGCACCGGGCTCGGGTGCGCGTCGTCCGGGCTTGCGAGACGAGCGTGGCTGCCACTCTCCTGCCTGCAGAATTCACCTTACAGCCTCAGGAAGGAGGACGACGCGCCACAGTTACTTGTGCTGCTGCTGCTGCCTAGTCCTCTTGCAGAGCTCTGTGGAGGCAAATGCACTTCCCTTCCGTCTCCGAGTTTCGGAGAACACGATGGTAGGGTGCAGCGGAGCAGGGAAGTACAGAAGTGCACCGCTGAGATTGCTGTTGCTTACGTGCAGAAGGCGAAGGTGCAAGCCAGCACTGGCTTTTGCTTCTAGAGCCGTTCTCCAGGAGAGCAGCTGCTGGAGGTTGACAGCGGTAGCTGCGAGGCTGAAAAACAAGGCAGGACGTCGGGCTTAGAAGAAAGGCACAGGGGCCACAGTGTGATGTGCGCTTTTGGAAGGCTGCTCGGAGAAGGGGCACTTTCGGAGAGCTTTCTGCTTTGACCTGTGCTCCTGGCCGAGCTCTAGCTGCTGGGACTCTGAAAGGCTGAATGACTAGGAAAGTGCTTGTGTCCACGCTGTGGATTGAGCACGATCCTTTTTGCAGCAGCGAGAACACACTCGGCCCACTGGGCTCGTGAACGAGCGTTTACCAGACGTCTGCAATTCGGTGCACTGCACACACAAGCCCGGTGCTCCCCGGTTTCTTTCTCCGCCTGCCGTTGTCTGGACAGAAGAGAAGCCCAGCCACGGCATCCTACTCGGCCGCTTTTCGGCGTGTGCACTGCCCGCATACACACGGGTGCTGTGCTCGGCTTTCCCTCGGCTCCAGGCACAAGGGTGCTTTCTCAGTTTTGCAGCGTCCCCGGTTCCCCACGTTGCCCTCGCTCAGCGAAACGTGCCGGGGGAGAAGCACTTGCTGGATGAGTCTTTCCGTGTGCAAGACTTTGAACGCAGCACCACAATCTGGGCCACGAGGAAGCCTTGATGAAGAAGGTGGTTTTGTCCTGGCACCTCTCTCCAGTGCGAGATGCCTGCCGAAGCTCTTTGCCTCTTGCGAGAGTGCGGTGGGCAGCGGGGTAAACTGGAGCCGAGAAGGACCGGGCAGACAGCACCGCCATCCGACAGGTGCTTTGCAGGTTGTGCCGGGGAAAGCGGACTGGCCCTGGCTGGAAGGCGCTGCAGCTAGGCGCTCCCCCAAGTGTCGGAGGCAAAGGCCGCGTGAGCTTGCCGTCCCCGGCACGGCTCTCTGTGCGAGACGTAGCCCAGAAGCTTTCCCTTTCCATTCAGAGCACCAGAGGGGCAGAATGCAGTGGTACGTATTGCTCAGGAGGAAAGGGGCACGGCCCGGCCGCGTTCGGGCAGAAGCAGCGCGCTGGAGCGCTTCGCTGCCGGCACAGAGTTCCGGGCGAGAGGCAGACGACCGGTCCGCCTCCGGGAGAACGAAGGTACGGCGTGCTCGAAAAGGCGAGGAACGAAGCCGCGGAGCACCGGGCTCGGGTGCGCGTCGTCCGGGCTTGCGAGACGAGCGTGGCTGCCACTCTCCTGCCTGCAGAATTCACCTTACAGCCTCAGGAAGGAGGACGACGCGCCACAGTTACTTGTGCTGCTGCTGCTGCCTAGTCCTCTTGCAGAGCTCTGTGGAGGCAAATGCACTTCCCTTCCGTCTCCGAGTTTCGGAGAACACGATGGTAGGGTGCAGCGGAGCAGGGAAGTACAGAAGTGCACCGCTGAGATTGCTGTTGCTTACGTGCAGAAGGCGAAGGTGCAAGCCAGCACTGGCTTTTGCTTCTAGAGCCGTTCTCCAGGAGAGCAGCTGCTGGAGGTTGACAGCGGTAGCTGCGAGGCTGAAAAACAAGGCAGGACGTCGGGCTTAGAAGAAAGGCACAGGGGCCACAGTGTGATGTGCGCTTTTGGAAGGCTGCTCGGAGAAGGGGCACTTTCGGAGAGCTTTCTGCTTTGACCTGTGCTCCTGGCCGAGCTCTAGCTGCTGGGACTCTGAAAGGCTGAATGACTAGGAAAGTGCTTGTGTCCACGCTGTGGATTGAGCACGATCCTTTTTGCAGCAGCGAGAACACACTCGGCCCACTGGGCTCGTGAACGAGCGTTTACCAGACGTCTGCAATTCGGTGCACTGCACACACAAGCCCGGTGCTCCCCGGTTTCTTTCTCCGCCTGCCGTTGTCTGGACAGAAGAGAAGCCCAGCCACGGCATCCTACTCGGCCGCTTTTCGGCGTGTGCACTGCCCGCATACACACGGGTGCTGTGCTCGGCTTTCCCTCGGCTCCAGGCACAAGGGTGCTTTCTCAGTTTTGCAGCGTCCCCGGTTCCCCACGTTGCCCTCGCTCAGCGAAACGTGCCGGGGGAGAAGCACTTGCTGGATGAGTCTTTCCGTGTGCAAGACTTTGAACGCAGCACCACAATCTGGGCCACGAGGAAGCCTTGATGAAGAAGGTGGTTTTGTCCTGGCACCTCTCTCCAGTGCGAGATGCCTGCCGAAGCTCTTTGCCTCTTGCGAGAGTGCGGTGGGCAGCGGGGTAAACTGGAGCCGAGAAGGACCGGGCAGACAGCACCGCCATCCGACAGGTGCTTTGCAGGTTGTGCCGGGGAAAGCGGACTGGCCCTGGCTGGAAGGCGCTGCAGCTAGGCGCTCCCCCAAGTGTCGGAGGCAAAGGCCGCGTGAGCTTGCCGTCCCCGGCACGGCTCTCTGTGCGAGACGTAGCCCAGAAGCTTTCCCTTTCCATTCAGAGCACCAGAGAGGCAGAATGCAGTGGTACGTATTGCTCAGGAGGAAAGGGGCACGGCCCGGCCGCGTTCGGGCAGAAGCAGCGCGCTGGAGCGCTTCGCTGCCGGCACAGAGTTCCGGGCGAGAGGCAGACGACCGGTCCGCCTCCGGGAGAACGAAGGTACGGCGTGCTCGAAAAGGCGAGGAACGAAGCCGCGGAGCACCGGGCTCGGGTGCGCGTCGTCCGGGCTTGCGAGACGAGCGTGGCTGCCACTCTCCTGCCTGCAGAATTCACCTTACAGCCTCAGGAAGGAGGACGACGCGCCACAGTTACTTGTGCTGCTGCTGCTGCCTAGTCCTCTTGCAGAGCTCTGTGGAGGCAAATGCACTTCCCTTCCGTCTCCGAGTTTCGGAGAACACGATGGTAGGGTGCAGCGGAGCAGGGAAGTACAGAAGTGCACCGCTGAGATTGCTGTTGCTTACGTGCAGAAGGCGAAGGTGCAAGCCAGCACTGGCTTTTGCTTCTAGAGCCGTTCTCCAGGAGAGCAGCTGCTGGAGGTTGACAGCGGTAGCTGCGAGGCTGAAAAACAAGGCAGGACGTCGGGCTTAGAAGAAAGGCACAGGGGCCACAGTGTGATGTGCGCTTTTGGAAGGCTGCTCGGAGAAGGGGCACTTTCGGAGAGCTTTCTGCTTTGACCTGTGCTCCTGGCCGAGCTCTAGCTGCTGGGACTCTGAAAGGCTGAATGACTAGGAAAGTGCTTGTGTCCACGCTGTGGATTGAGCACGATCCTTTTTGCAGCAGCGAGAACACACTCGGCCCACTGGGCTCGTGAACGAGCGTTTACCAGACGTCTGCAATTCGGTGCACTGCACACACAAGCCCGGTGCTCCCCGGTTTCTTTCTCCGCCTGCCGTTGTCTGGACAGAAGAGAAGCCCAGCCACGGCATCCTACTCGGCCGCTTTTCGGCGTGTGCACTGCCCGCATACACACGGGTGCTGTGCTCGGCTTTCCCTCGGCTCCAGGCACAAGGGTGCTTTCTCAGTTTTGCAGCGTCCCCGGTTCCCCACGTTGCCCTCGCTCAGCGAAACGTGCCGGGGGAGAAGCACTTGCTGGATGAGTCTTTCCGTGTGCAAGACTTTGAACGCAGCACCACAATCTGGGCCACGAGGAAGCCTTGATGAAGAAGGTGGTTTTGTCCTGGCACCTCTCTCCAGTGCGAGATGCCTGCCGAAGCTCTTTGCCTCTTGCGAGAGTGCGGTGGGCAGCGGGGTAAACTGGAGCCGAGAAGGACCGGGCAGACAGCACCGCCATCCGACAGGTGCTTTGCAGGTTGTGCCGGGGAAAGCGGACTGGCCCTGGCTGGAAGGCGCTGCAGCTAGGCGCTCCCCCAAGTGTCGGAGGCAAAGGCCGCGTGAGCTTGCCGTCCCCGGCACGGCTCTCTGTGCGAGACGTAGCCCAGAAGCTTTCCCTTTCCATTCAGAGCACCAGAGAGGCAGAATGCAGTGGTACGTATTGCTCAGGAGGAAAGGGGCACGGCCCGGCCGCGTTCGGGCAGAAGCAGCGCGCTGGAGCGCTTCGCTGCCGGCACAGAGTTCCGGGCGAGAGGCAGACGACCGGTCCGCCTCCGGGAGAACGAAGGTACGGCGTGCTCGAAAAGGCGAGGAACGAAGCCGCGGAGCACCGGGCTCGGGTGCGCGTCGTCCGGGCTTGCGAGACGAGCGTGGCTGCCACTCTCCTGCCTGCAGAATTCACCTTACAGCCTCAGGAAGGAGGACGACGCGCCACAGTTACTTGTGCTGCTGCTGCTGCCTAGTCCTCTTGCAGAGCTCTGTGGAGGCAAATGCACTTCCCTTCCGTCTCCGAGTTTCGGAGAACACGATGGTAGGGTGCAGCGGAGCAGGGAAGTACAGAAGTGCACCGCTGAGATTGCTGTTGCTTACGTGCAGAAGGCGAAGGTGCAAGCCAGCACTGGCTTTTGCTTCTAGAGCCGTTCTCCAGGAGAGCAGCTGCTGGAGGTTGACAGCGGTAGCTGCGAGGCTGAAAAACAAGGCAGGACGTCGGGCTTAGAAGAAAGGCACAGGGGCCACAGTGTGATGTGCGCTTTTGGAAGGCTGCTCGGAGAAGGGGCACTTTCGGAGAGCTTTCTGCTTTGACCTGTGCTCCTGGCCGAGCTCTAGCTGCTGGGACTCTGAAAGGCTGAATGACTAGGAAAGTGCTTGTGTCCACGCTGTGGATTGAGCACGATCCTTTTTGCAGCAGCGAGAACACACTCGGCCCACTGGGCTCGTGAACGAGCGTTTACCAGACGTCTGCAATTCGGTGCACTGCACACACAAGCCCGGTGCTCCCCGGTTTCTTTCTCCGCCTGCCGTTGTCTGGACAGAAGAGAAGCCCAGCCACGGCATCCTACTCGGCCGCTTTTCGGCGTGTGCACTGCCCGCATACACACGGGTGCTGTGCTCGGCTTTCCCTCGGCTCCAGGCACAAGGGTGCTTTCTCAGTTTTGCAGCGTCCCCGGTTCCCCACGTTGCCCTCGCTCAGCGAAACGTGCCGGGGGAGAAGCACTTGCTGGATGAGTCTTTCCGTGTGCAAGACTTTGAACGCAGCACCACAATCTGGGCCACGAGGAAGCCTTGATGAAGAAGGTGGTTTTGTCCTGGCACCTCTCTCCAGTGCGAGATGCCTGCCGAAGCTCTTTGCCTCTTGCGAGAGTGCGGTGGGCAGCGGGGTAAACTGGAGCCGAGAAGGACCGGGCAGACAGCACCGCCATCCGACAGGTGCTTTGCAGGTTGTGCCGGGGAAAGCGGACTGGCCCTGGCTGGAAGGCGCTGCAGCTAGGCGCTCCCCCAAGTGTCGGAGGCAAAGGCCGCGTGAGCTTGCCGTCCCCGGCACGGCTCTCTGTGCGAGACGTAGCCCAGAAGCTTTCCCTTTCCATTCAGAGCACCAGAGAGGCAGAATGCAGTGGTACGTATTGCTCAGGAGGAAAGGGGCACGGCCCGGCCGCGTTCGGGCAGAAGCAGCGCGCTGGAGCGCTTCGCTGCCGGCACAGAGTTCCGGGCGAGAGGCAGACGACCGGTCCGCCTCCGGGAGAACGAAGGTACGGCGTGCTCGAAAAGGCGAGGAACGAAGCCGCGGAGCACCGGGCTCGGGTGCGCGTCGTCCGGGCTTGCGAGACGAGCGTGGCTGCCACTCTCCTGCCTGCAGAATTCACCTTACAGCCTCAGGAAGGAGGACGACGCGCCACAGTTACTTGTGCTGCTGCTGCTGCCTAGTCCTCTTGCAGAGCTCTGTGGAGGCAAATGCACTTCCCTTCCGTCTCCGAGTTTCGGAGAACACGATGGTAGGGTGCAGCGGAGCAGGGAAGTACAGAAGTGCACCGCTGAGATTGCTGTTGCTTACGTGCAGAAGGCGAAGGTGCAAGCCAGCACTGGCTTTTGCTTCTAGAGCCGTTCTCCAGGAGAGCAGCTGCTGGAGGTTGACAGCGGTAGCTGCGAGGCTGAAAAACAAGGCAGGACGTCGGGCTTAGAAGAAAGGCACAGGGGCCACAGTGTGATGTGCGCTTTTGGAAGGCTGCTCGGAGAAGGGGCACTTTCGGAGAGCTTTCTGCTTTGACCTGTGCTCCTGGCCGAGCTCTAGCTGCTGGGACTCTGAAAGGCTGAATGACTAGGAAAGTGCTTGTGTCCACGCTGTGGATTGAGCACGATCCTTTTTGCAGCAGCGAGAACACACTCGGCCCACTGGGCTCGTGAACGAGCGTTTACCAGACGTCTGCAATTCGGTGCACTGCACACACAAGCCCGGTGCTCCCCGGTTTCTTTCTCCGCCTGCCGTTGTCTGGACAGAAGAGAAGCCCAGCCACGGCATCCTACTCGGCCGCTTTTCGGCGTGTGCACTGCCCGCATACACACGGGTGCTGTGCTCGGCTTTCCCTCGGCTCCAGGCACAAGGGTGCTTTCTCAGTTTTGCAGCGTCCCCGGTTCCCCACGTTGCCCTCGCTCAGCGAAACGTGCCGGGGGAGAAGCACTTGCTGGATGAGTCTTTCCGTGTGCAAGACTTTGAACGCAGCACCACAATCTGGGCCACGAGGAAGCCTTGATGAAGAAGGTGGTTTTGTCCTGGCACCTCTCTCCAGTGCGAGATGCCTGCCGAAGCTCTTTGCCTCTTGCGAGAGTGCGGTGGGCAGCGGGGTAAACTGGAGCCGAGAAGGACCGGGCAGACAGCACCGCCATCCGACAGGTGCTTTGCAGGTTGTGCCGGGGAAAGCGGACTGGCCCTGGCTGGAAGGCGCTGCAGCTAGGCGCTCCCCCAAGTGTCGGAGGCAAAGGCCGCGTGAGCTTGCCGTCCCCGGCACGGCTCTCTGTGCGAGACGTAGCCCAGAAGCTTTCCCTTTCCATTCAGAGCACCAGAGGGGCAGAATGCAGTGGTACGTATTGCTCAGGAGGAAAGGGGCACGGCCCGGCCGCGTTCGGGCAGAAGCAGCGCGCTGGAGCGCTTCGCTGCCGGCACAGAGTTCCGGGCGAGAGGCAGACGACCGGTCCGCCTCCGGGAGAACGAAGGTACGGCGTGCTCGAAAAGGCGAGGAACGAAGCCGCGGAGCACCGGGCTCGGGTGCGCGTCGTCCGGGCTTGCGAGACGAGCGTGGCTGCCACTCTCCTGCCTGCAGAATTCACCTTACAGCCTCAGGAAGGAGGACGACGCGCCACAGTTACTTGTGCTGCTGCTGCTGCCTAGTCCTCTTGCAGAGCTCTGTGGAGGCAAATGCACTTCCCTTCCGTCTCCGAGTTTCGGAGAACACGATGGTAGGGTGCAGCGGAGCAGGGAAGTACAGAAGTGCACCGCTGAGATTGCTGTTGCTTACGTGCAGAAGGCGAAGGTGCAAGCCAGCACTGGCTTTTGCTTCTAGAGCCGTTCTCCAGGAGAGCAGCTGCTGGAGGTTGACAGCGGTAGCTGCGAGGCTGAAAAACAAGGCAGGACGTCGGGCTTAGAAGAAAGGCACAGGGGCCACAGTGTGATGTGCGCTTTTGGAAGGCTGCTCGGAGAAGGGGCACTTTCGGAGAGCTTTCTGCTTTGACCTGTGCTCCTGGCCGAGCTCTAGCTGCTGGGACTCTGAAAGGCTGAATGACTAGGAAAGTGCTTGTGTCCACGCTGTGGATTGAGCACGATCCTTTTTGCAGCAGCGAGAACACACTCGGCCCACTGGGCTCGTGAACGAGCGTTTACCAGACGTCTGCAATTCGGTGCACTGCACACACAAGCCCGGTGCTCCCCGGTTTCTTTCTCCGCCTGCCGTTGTCTGGACAGAAGAGAAGCCCAGCCACGGCATCCTACTCGGCCGCTTTTCGGCGTGTGCACTGCCCGCATACACACGGGTGCTGTGCTCGGCTTTCCCTCGGCTCCAGGCACAAGGGTGCTTTCTCAGTTTTGCAGCGTCCCCGGTTCCCCACGTTGCCCTCGCTCAGCGAAACGTGCCGGGGGAGAAGCACTTGCTGGATGAGTCTTTCCGTGTGCAAGACTTTGAACGCAGCACCACAATCTGGGCCACGAGGAAGCCTTGATGAAGAAGGTGGTTTTGTCCTGGCACCTCTCTCCAGTGCGAGATGCCTGCCGAAGCTCTTTGCCTCTTGCGAGAGTGCGGTGGGCAGCGGGGTAAACTGGAGCCGAGAAGGACCGGGCAGACAGCACCGCCATCCGACAGGTGCTTTGCAGGTTGTGCCGGGGAAAGCGGACTGGCCCTGGCTGGAAGGCGCTGCAGCTAGGCGCTCCCCCAAGTGTCGGAGGCAAAGGCCGCGTGAGCTTGCCGTCCCCGGCACGGCTCTCTGTGCGAGACGTAGCCCAGAAGCTTTCCCTTTCCATTCAGAGCACCAGAGAGGCAGAATGCAGTGGTACGTATTGCTCAGGAGGAAAGGGGCACGGCCCGGCCGCGTTCGGGCAGAAGCAGCGCGCTGGAGCGCTTCGCTGCCGGCACAGAGTTCCGGGCGAGAGGCAGACGACCGGTCCGCCTCCGGGAGAACGAAGGTACGGCGTGCTCGAAAAGGCGAGGAACGAAGCCGCGGAGCACCGGGCTCGGGTGCGCGTCGTCCGGGCTTGCGAGACGAGCGTGGCTGCCACTCTCCTGCCTGCAGAATTCACCTTACAGCCTCAGGAAGGAGGACGACGCGCCACAGTTACTTGTGCTGCTGCTGCTGCCTAGTCCTCTTGCAGAGCTCTGTGGAGGCAAATGCACTTCCCTTCCGTCTCCGAGTTTCGGAGAACACGATGGTAGGGTGCAGCGGAGCAGGGAAGTACAGAAGTGCACCGCTGAGATTGCTGTTGCTTACGTGCAGAAGGCGAAGGTGCAAGCCAGCACTGGCTTTTGCTTCTAGAGCCGTTCTCCAGGAGAGCAGCTGCTGGAGGTTGACAGCGGTAGCTGCGAGGCTGAAAAACAAGGCAGGACGTCGGGCTTAGAAGAAAGGCACAGGGGCCACAGTGTGATGTGCGCTTTTGGAAGGCTGCTCGGAGAAGGGGCACTTTCGGAGAGCTTTCTGCTTTGACCTGTGCTCCTGGCCGAGCTCTAGCTGCTGGGACTCTGAAAGGCTGAATGACTAGGAAAGTGCTTGTGTCCACGCTGTGGATTGAGCACGATCCTTTTTGCAGCAGCGAGAACACACTCGGCCCACTGGGCTCGTGAACGAGCGTTTACCAGACTTCTGCAATTCGGTGCACTGCACACACAAGCCCGGTGCTCCCCGGTTTCTTTCTCCGCCTGCCGTTGTCTGGACAGAAGAGAAGCCCAGCCACGGCATCCTACTCGGCCGCTTTTCGGCGTGTGCACTGCCCGCATACACACGGGTGCTGTGCTCGGCTTTCCCTCGGCTCCAGGCACAAGGGTGCTTTCTCAGTTTTGCAGCGTCCCCGGTTCCCCACGTTGCCCTCGCTCAGCGAAACGTGCCGGGGGAGAAGCACTTGCTGGATGAGTCTTTCCGTGTGCAAGACTTTGAACGCAGCACCACAATCTGGGCCACGAGGAAGCCTTGATGAAGAAGGTGGTTTTGTCCTGGCACCTCTCTCCAGTGCGAGATGCCTGCCGAAGCTCTTTGCCTCTTGCGAGAGTGCGGTGGGCAGCGGGGTAAACTGGAGCCGAGAAGGACCGGGCAGACAGCACCGCCATCCGACAGGTGCTTTGCAGGTTGTGCCGGGGAAAGCGGACTGGCCCTGGCTGGAAGGCGCTGCAGCTAGGCGCTCCCCCAAGTGTCGGAGGCAAAGGCCGCGTGAGCTTGCCGTCCCCGGCACGGCTCTCTGTGCGAGACGTAGCCCAGAAGCTTTCCCTTTCCATTCAGAGCACCAGAGAGGCAGAATGCAGTGGTACGTATTGCTCAGGAGGAAAGGGGCACGGCCCGGCCGCGTTCGGGCAGAAGCAGCGCGCTGGAGCGCTTCGCTGCCGGCACAGAGTTCCGGGCGAGAGGCAGACGACCGGTCCGCCTCCGGGAGAACGAAGGTACGGCGTGCTCGAAAAGGCGAGGAACGAAGCCGCGGAGCACCGGGCTCGGGTGCGCGTCGTCCGGGCTTGCGAGACGAGCGTGGCTGCCACTCTCCTGCCTGCAGAATTCACCTTACAGCCTCAGGAAGGAGGACGACGCGCCACAGTTACTTGTGCTGCTGCTGCTGCCTAGTCCTCTTGCAGAGCTCTGTGGAGGCAAATGCACTTCCCTTCCGTCTCCGAGTTTCGGAGAACACGATGGTAGGGTGCAGCGGAGCAGGGAAGTACAGAAGTGCACCGCTGAGATTGCTGTTGCTTACGTGCAGAAGGCGAAGGTGCAAGCCAGCACTGGCTTTTGCTTCTAGAGCCGTTCTCCAGGAGAGCAGCTGCTGGAGGTTGACAGCGGTAGCTGCGAGGCTGAAAAACAAGGCAGGACGTCGGGCTTAGAAGAAAGGCACAGGGGCCACAGTGTGATGTGCGCTTTTGGAAGGCTGCTCGGAGAAGGGGCACTTTCGGAGAGCTTTCTGCTTTGACCTGTGCTCCTGGCCGAGCTCTAGCTGCTGGGACTCTGAAAGGCTGAATGACTAGGAAAGTGCTTGTGTCCACGCTGTGGATTGAGCACGATCCTTTTTGCAGCAGCGAGAACACACTCGGCCCACTGGGCTCGTGAACGAGCGTTTACCAGACGTCTGCAATTCGGTGCACTGCACACACAAGCCCGGTGCTCCCCGGTTTCTTTCTCCGCCTGCCGTTGTCTGGACAGAAGAGAAGCCCAGCCACGGCATCCTACTCGGCCGCTTTTCGGCGTGTGCACTGCCCGCATACACACGGGTGCTGTGCTCGGCTTTCCCTCGGCTCCAGGCACAAGGGTGCTTTCTCAGTTTTGCAGCGTCCCCGGTTCCCCACGTTGCCCTCGCTCAGCGAAACGTGCCGGGGGAGAAGCACTTGCTGGATGAGTCTTTCCGTGTGCAAGACTTTGAACGCAGCACCACAATCTGGGCCACGAGGAAGCCTTGATGAAGAAGGTGGTTTTGTCCTGGCACCTCTCTCCAGTGCGAGATGCCTGCCGAAGCTCTTTGCCTCTTGCGAGAGTGCGGTGGGCAGCGGGGTAAACTGGAGCCGAGAAGGACCGGGCAGACAGCACCGCCATCCGACAGGTGCTTTGCAGGTTGTGCCGGGGAAAGCGGACTGGCCCTGGCTGGAAGGCGCTGCAGCTAGGCGCTCCCCCAAGTGTCGGAGGCAAAGGCCGCGTGAGCTTGCCGTCCCCGGCACGGCTCTCTGTGCGAGACGTAGCCCAGAAGCTTTCCCTTTCCATTCAGAGCACCAGAGAGGCAGAATGCAGTGGTACGTATTGCTCAGGAGGAAAGGGGCACGGCCCGGCCGCGTTCGGGCAGAAGCAGCGCGCTGGAGCGCTTCGCTGCCGGCACGGAGTTCCGGGCGAGAGGCAGACGACCGGTCCGCCTCCGGGAGAACGAAGGTACGGCGTGCTCGAAAAGGCGAGGAACGAAGCCGCGGAGCACCGGGCTCGGGTGCGCGTCGTCCGGGCTTGCGAGACGAGCGTGGCTGCCACTCTCCTGCCTGCAGAATTCACCTTACAGCCTCAGGAAGGAGGACGACGCGCCACAGTTACTTGTGCTGCTGCTGCTGCCTAGTCCTCTTGCAGAGCTCTGTGGAGGCAAATGCACTTCCCTTCCGTCTCCGAGTTTCGGAGAACACGATGGTAGGGTGCAGCGGAGCAGGGAAGTACAGAAGTGCACCGCTGAGATTGCTGTTGCTTACGTGCAGAAGGCGAAGGTGCAAGCCAGCACTGGCTTTTGCTTCTAGAGCCGTTCTCCAGGAGAGCAGCTGCTGGAGGTTGACAGCGGTAGCTGCGAGGCTGAAAAACAAGGCAGGACGTCGGGCTTAGAAGAAAGGCACAGGGGCCACAGTGTGATGTGCGCTTTTGGAAGGCTGCTCGGAGAAGGGGCACTTTCGGAGAGCTTTCTGCTTTGACCTGTGCTCCTGGCCGAGCTCTAGCTGCTGGGACTCTGAAAGGCTGAATGACTAGGAAAGTGCTTGTGTCCACGCTGTGGATTGAGCACGATCCTTTTTGCAGCAGCGAGAACACACTCGGCCCACTGGGCCCGTGAACGAGCGTTTACCAGACTTCTGCAATTCGGTGCACTGCACACACAAGCCCGGTGCTCCCCGGTTTCTTTCTCCGCCTGCCGTTGTCTGGACAGAAGAGAAGCCCAGCCACGGCATCCTACTCGGCCGCTTTTCGGCGTGTGCACTGCCCGCATACACACGGGTGCTGTGCTCGGCTTTCCCTCGGCTCCAGGCACAAGGGTGCTTTCTCAGTTTTGCAGCGTCCCCGGTTCCCCACGTTGCCCTCGCTCAGCGAAACGTGCCGGGGGAGAAGCACTTGCTGGATGAGTCTTTCCGTGTGCAAGACTTTGAACGCAGCACCACAATCTGGGCCACGAGGAAGCCTTGATGAAGAAGGTGGTTTTGTCCTGGCACCTCTCTCCAGTGCGAGATGCCTGCCGAAGCTCTTTGCCTCTTGCGAGAGTGCGGTGGGCAGCGGGGTAAACTGGAGCCGAGAAGGACCGGGCAGACAGCACCGCCATCCGACAGGTGCTTTGCAGGTTGTGCCGGGGAAAGCGGACTGGCCCTGGCTGGAAGGCGCTGCAGCTAGGCGCTCCCCCAAGTGTCGGAGGCAAAGGCCGCGTGAGCTTGCCGTCCCCGGCACGGCTCTCTGTGCGAGACGTAGCCCAGAAGCTTTCCCTTTCCATTCAGAGCACCAGAGAGGCAGAATGCAGTGGTACGTATTGCTCAGGAGGAAAGGGGCACGGCCCGGCCGCGTTCGGGCAGAAGCAGCGCGCTGGAGCGCTTCGCTGCCGGCACAGAGTTCCGGGCGAGAGGCAGACGACCGGTCCGCCTCCGGGAGAACGAAGGTACGGCGTGCTCGAAAAGGCGAGGAACGAAGCCGCGGAGCACCGGGCTCGGGTGCGCGTCGTCCGGGCTTGCGAGACGAGCGTGGCTGCCACTCTCCTGCCTGCAGAATTCACCTTACAGCCTCAGGAAGGAGGACGACGCGCCACAGTTACTTGTGCTGCTGCTGCTGCCTAGTCCTCTTGCAGAGCTCTGTGGAGGCAAATGCACTTCCCTTCCGTCTCCGAGTTTCGGAGAACACGATGGTAGGGTGCAGCGGAGCAGGGAAGTACAGAAGTGCACCGCTGAGATTGCTGTTGCTTACGTGCAGAAGGCGAAGGTGCAAGCCAGCACTGGCTTTTGCTTCTAGAGCCGTTCTCCAGGAGAGCAGCTGCTGGAGGTTGACAGCGGTAGCTGCGAGGCTGAAAAACAAGGCAGGACGTCGGGCTTAGAAGAAAGGCACAGGGGCCACAGTGTGATGTGCGCTTTTGGAAGGCTGCTCGGAGAAGGGGCACTTTCGGAGAGCTTTCTGCTTTGACCTGTGCTCCTGGCCGAGCTCTAGCTGCTGGGACTCTGAAAGGCTGAATGACTAGGAAAGTGCTTGTGTCCACGCTGTGGATTGAGCACGATCCTTTTTGCAGCAGCGAGAACACACTCGGCCCACTGGGCCCGTGAACGAGCGTTTACCAGACTTCTGCAATTCGGTGCACTGCACACACAAGCCCGGTGCTCCCCGGTTTCTTTCTCCGCCTGCCGTTGTCTGGACAGAAGAGAAGCCCAGCCACGGCATCCTACTCGGCCGCTTTTCGGCGTGTGCACTGCCCGCATACACACGGGTGCTGTGCTCGGCTTTCCCTCGGCTCCAGGCACAAGGGTGCTTTCTCAGTTTTGCAGCGTCCCCGGTTCCCCACGTTGCCCTCGCTCAGCGAAACGTGCCGGGGGAGAAGCACTTGCTGGATGAGTCTTTCCGTGTGCAAGACTTTGAACGCAGCACCACAATCTGGGCCACGAGGAAGCCTTGATGAAGAAGGTGGTTTTGTCCTGGCACCTCTCTCCAGTGCGAGATGCCTGCCGAAGCTCTTTGCCTCTTGCGAGAGTGCGGTGGGCAGCGGGGTAAACTGGAGCCGAGAAGGACCGGGCAGACAGCACCGCCATCCGACAGGTGCTTTGCAGGTTGTGCCGGGGAAAGCGGACTGGCCCTGGCTGGAAGGCGCTGCAGCTAGGCGCTCCCCCAAGTGTCGGAGGCAAAGGCCGCGTGAGCTTGCCGTCCCCGGCACGGCTCTCTGTGCGAGACGTAGCCCAGAAGCTTTCCCTTTCCATTCAGAGCACCAGAGAGGCAGAATGCAGTGGTACGTATTGCTCAGGAGGAAAGGGGCACGGCCCGGCCGCGTTCGGGCAGAAGCAGCGCGCTGGAGCGCTTCGCTGCCGGCACAGAGTTCCGGGCGAGAGGCAGACGACCGGTCCGCCTCCGGGAGAACGAAGGTACGGCGTGCTCGAAAAGGCGAGGAACGAAGCCGCGGAGCACCGGGCTCGGGTGCGCGTCGTCCGGGCTTGCGAGACGAGCGTGGCTGCCACTCTCCTGCCTGCAGAATTCACCTTACAGCCTCAGGAAGGAGGACGACGCGCCACAGTTACTTGTGCTGCTGCTGCTGCCTAGTCCTCTTGCAGAGCTCTGTGGAGGCAAATGCACTTCCCTTCCGTCTCCGAGTTTCGGAGAACACGATGGTAGGGTGCAGCGGAGCAGGGAAGTACAGAAGTGCACCGCTGAGATTGCTGTTGCTTACGTGCAGAAGGCGAAGGTGCAAGCCAGCACTGGCTTTTGCTTCTAGAGCCGTTCTCCAGGAGAGCAGCTGCTGGAGGTTGACAGCGGTAGCTGCGAGGCTGAAAAACAAGGCAGGACGTCGGGCTTAGAAGAAAGGCACAGGGGCCACAGTGTGATGTGCGCTTTTGGAAGGCTGCTCGGAGAAGGGGCACTTTCGGAGAGCTTTCTGCTTTGACCTGTGCTCCTGGCCGAGCTCTAGCTGCTGGGACTCTGAAAGGCTGAATGACTAGGAAAGTGCTTGTGTCCACGCTGTGGATTGAGCACGATCCTTTTTGCAGCAGCGAGAACACACTCGGCCCACTGGGCTCGTGAACGAGCGTTTACCAGACGTCTGCAATTCGGTGCACTGCACACACAAGCCCGGTGCTCCCCGGTTTCTTTCTCCGCCTGCCGTTGTCTGGACAGAAGAGAAGCCCAGCCACGGCATCCTACTCGGCCGCTTTTCGGCGTGTGCACTGCCCGCATACACACGGGTGCTGTGCTCGGCTTTCCCTCGGCTCCAGGCACAAGGGTGCTTTCTCAGTTTTGCAGCGTCCCCGGTTCCCCACGTTGCCCTCGCTCAGCGAAACGTGCCGGGGGAGAAGCACTTGCTGGATGAGTCTTTCCGTGTGCAAGACTTTGAACGCAGCACCACAATCTGGGCCACGAGGAAGCCTTGATGAAGAAGGTGGTTTTGTCCTGGCACCTCTCTCCAGTGCGAGATGCCTGCCGAAGCTCTTTGCCTCTTGCGAGAGTGCGGTGGGCAGCGGGGTAAACTGGAGCCGAGAAGGACCGGGCAGACAGCACCGCCATCCGACAGGTGCTTTGCAGGTTGTGCCGGGGAAAGCGGACTGGCCCTGGCTGGAAGGCGCTGCAGCTAGGCGCTCCCCCAAGTGTCGGAGGCAAAGGCCGCGTGAGCTTGCCGTCCCCGGCACGGCTCTCTGTGCGAGACGTAGCCCAGAAGCTTTCCCTTTCCATTCAGAGCACCAGAGAGGCAGAATGCAGTGGTACGTATTGCTCAGGAGGAAAGGGGCACGGCCCGGCCGCGTTCGGGCAGAAGCAGCGCGCTGGAGCGCTTCGCTGCCGGCACGGAGTTCCGGGCGAGAGGCAGACGACCGGTCCGCCTCCGGGAGAACGAAGGTACGGCGTGCTCGAAAAGGCGAGGAACGAAGCCGCGGAGCACCGGGCTCGGGTGCGCGTCGTCCGGGCTTGCGAGACGAGCGTGGCTGCCACTCTCCTGCCTGCAGAATTCACCTTACAGCCTCAGGAAGGAGGACGACGCGCCACAGTTACTTGTGCTGCTGCTGCTGCCTAGTCCTCTTGCAGAGCTCTGTGGAGGCAAATGCACTTCCCTTCCGTCTCCGAGTTTCGGAGAACACGATGGTAGGGTGCAGCGGAGCAGGGAAGTACAGAAGTGCACCGCTGAGATTGCTGTTGCTTACGTGCAGAAGGCGAAGGTGCAAGCCAGCACTGGCTTTTGCTTCTAGAGCCGTTCTCCAGGAGAGCAGCTGCTGGAGGTTGACAGCGGTAGCTGCGAGGCTGAAAAACAAGGCAGGACGTCGGGCTTAGAAGAAAGGCACAGGGGCCACAGTGTGATGTGCGCTTTTGGAAGGCTGCTCGGAGAAGGGGCACTTTCGGAGAGCTTTCTGCTTTGACCTGTGCTCCTGGCCGAGCTCTAGCTGCTGGGACTCTGAAAGGCTGAATGACTAGGAAAGTGCTTGTGTCCACGCTGTGGATTGAGCACGATCCTTTTTGCAGCAGCGAGAACACACTCGGCCCACTGGGCCCGTGAACGAGCGTTTACCAGACTTCTGCAATTCGGTGCACTGCACACACAAGCCCGGTGCTCCCCGGTTTCTTTCTCCGCCTGCCGTTGTCTGGACAGAAGAGAAGCCCAGCCACGGCATCCTACTCGGCCGCTTTTCGGCGTGTGCACTGCCCGCATACACACGGGTGCTGTGCTCGGCTTTCCCTCGGCTCCAGGCACAAGGGTGCTTTCTCAGTTTTGCAGCGTCCCCGGTTCCCCACGTTGCCCTCGCTCAGCGAAACGTGCCGGGGGAGAAGCACTTGCTGGATGAGTCTTTCCGTGTGCAAGACTTTGAACGCAGCACCACAATCTGGGCCACGAGGAAGCCTTGATGAAGAAGGTGGTTTTGTCCTGGCACCTCTCTCCAGTGCGAGATGCCTGCCGAAGCTCTTTGCCTCTTGCGAGAGTGCGGTGGGCAGCGGGGTAAACTGGAGCCGAGAAGGACCGGGCAGACAGCACCGCCATCCGACAGGTGCTTTGCAGGTTGTGCCGGGGAAAGCGGACTGGCCCTGGCTGGAAGGCGCTGCAGCTAGGCGCTCCCCCAAGTGTCGGAGGCAAAGGCCGCGTGAGCTTGCCGTCCCCGGCACGGCTCTCTGTGCGAGACGTAGCCCAGAAGCTTTCCCTTTCCATTCAGAGCACCAGAGAGGCAGAATGCAGTGGTACGTATTGCTCAGGAGGAAAGGGGCACGGCCCGGCCGCGTTCGGGCAGAAGCAGCGCGCTGGAGCGCTTCGCTGCCGGCACAGAGTTCCGGGCGAGAGGCAGACGACCGGTCCGCCTCCGGGAGAACGAAGGTACGGCGTGCTCGAAAAGGCGAGGAACGAAGCCGCGGAGCACCGGGCTCGGGTGCGCGTCGTCCGGGCTTGCGAGACGAGCGTGGCTGCCACTCTCCTGCCTGCAGAATTCACCTTACAGCCTCAGGAAGGAGGACGACGCGCCACAGTTACTTGTGCTGCTGCTGCTGCCTAGTCCTCTTGCAGAGCTCTGTGGAGGCAAATGCACTTCCCTTCCGTCTCCGAGTTTCGGAGAACACGATGGTAGGGTGCAGCGGAGCAGGGAAGTACAGAAGTGCACCGCTGAGATTGCTGTTGCTTACGTGCAGAAGGCGAAGGTGCAAGCCAGCACTGGCTTTTGCTTCTAGAGCCGTTCTCCAGGAGAGCAGCTGCTGGAGGTTGACAGCGGTAGCTGCGAGGCTGAAAAACAAGGCAGGACGTCGGGCTTAGAAGAAAGGCACAGGGGCCACAGTGTGATGTGCGCTTTTGGAAGGCTGCTCGGAGAAGGGGCACTTTCGGAGAGCTTTCTGCTTTGACCTGTGCTCCTGGCCGAGCTCTAGCTGCTGGGACTCTGAAAGGCTGAATGACTAGGAAAGTGCTTGTGTCCACGCTGTGGATTGAGCACGATCCTTTTTGCAGCAGCGAGAACACACTCGGCCCACTGGGCCCGTGAACGAGCGTTTACCAGACTTCTGCAATTCGGTGCACTGCACACACAAGCCCGGTGCTCCCCGGTTTCTTTCTCCGCCTGCCGTTGTCTGGACAGAAGAGAAGCCCAGCCACGGCATCCTACTCGGCCGCTTTTCGGCGTGTGCACTGCCCGCATACACACGGGTGCTGTGCTCGGCTTTCCCTCGGCTCCAGGCACAAGGGTGCTTTCTCAGTTTTGCAGCGTCCCCGGTTCCCCACGTTGCCCTCGCTCAGCGAAACGTGCCGGGGGAGAAGCACTTGCTGGATGAGTCTTTCCGTGTGCAAGACTTTGAACGCAGCACCACAATCTGGGCCACGAGGAAGCCTTGATGAAGAAGGTGGTTTTGTCCTGGCACCTCTCTCCAGTGCGAGATGCCTGCCGAAGCTCTTTGCCTCTTGCGAGAGTGCGGTGGGCAGCGGGGTAAACTGGAGCCGAGAAGGACCGGGCAGACAGCACCGCCATCCGACAGGTGCTTTGCAGGTTGTGCCGGGGAAAGCGGACTGGCCCTGGCTGGAAGGCGCTGCAGCTAGGCGCTCCCCCAAGTGTCGGAGGCAAAGGCCGCGTGAGCTTGCCGTCCCCGGCACGGCTCTCTGTGCGAGACGTAGCCCAGAAGCTTTCCCTTTCCATTCAGAGCACCAGAGAGGCAGAATGCAGTGGTACGTATTGCTCAGGAGGAAAGGGGCACGGCCCGGCCGCGTTCGGGCAGAAGCAGCGCGCTGGAGCGCTTCGCTGCCGGCACAGAGTTCCGGGCGAGAGGCAGACGACCGGTCCGCCTCCGGGAGAACGAAGGTACGGCGTGCTCGAAAAGGCGAGGAACGAAGCCGCGGAGCACCGGGCTCGGGTGCGCGTCGTCCGGGCTTGCGAGACGAGCGTGGCTGCCACTCTCCTGCCTGCAGAATTCACCTTACAGCCTCAGGAAGGAGGACGACGCGCCACAGTTACTTGTGCTGCTGCTGCTGCCTAGTCCTCTTGCAGAGCTCTGTGGAGGCAAATGCACTTCCCTTCCGTCTCCGAGTTTCGGAGAACACGATGGTAGGGTGCAGCGGAGCAGGGAAGTACAGAAGTGCACCGCTGAGATTGCTGTTGCTTACGTGCAGAAGGCGAAGGTGCAAGCCAGCACTGGCTTTTGCTTCTAGAGCCGTTCTCCAGGAGAGCAGCTGCTGGAGGTTGACAGCGGTAGCTGCGAGGCTGAAAAACAAGGCAGGACGTCGGGCTTAGAAGAAAGGCACAGGGGCCACAGTGTGATGTGCGCTTTTGGAAGGCTGCTCGGAGAAGGGGCACTTTCGGAGAGCTTTCTGCTTTGACCTGTGCTCCTGGCCGAGCTCTAGCTGCTGGGACTCTGAAAGGCTGAATGACTAGGAAAGTGCTTGTGTCCACGCTGTGGATTGAGCACGATCCTTTTTGCAGCAGCGAGAACACACTCGGCCCACTGGGCTCGTGAACGAGCGTTTACCAGACGTCTGCAATTCGGTGCACTGCACACACAAGCCCGGTGCTCCCCGGTTTCTTTCTCCGCCTGCCGTTGTCTGGACAGAAGAGAAGCCCAGCCACGGCATCCTACTCGGCCGCTTTTCGGCGTGTGCACTGCCCGCATACACACGGGTGCTGTGCTCGGCTTTCCCTCGGCTCCAGGCACAAGGGTGCTTTCTCAGTTTTGCAGCGTCCCCGGTTCCCCACGTTGCCCTCGCTCAGCGAAACGTGCCGGGGGAGAAGCACTTGCTGGATGAGTCTTTCCGTGTGCAAGACTTTGAACGCAGCACCACAATCTGGGCCACGAGGAAGCCTTGATGAAGAAGGTGGTTTTGTCCTGGCACCTCTCTCCAGTGCGAGATGCCTGCCGAAGCTCTTTGCCTCTTGCGAGAGTGCGGTGGGCAGCGGGGTAAACTGGAGCCGAGAAGGACCGGGCAGACAGCACCGCCATCCGACAGGTGCTTTGCAGGTTGTGCCGGGGAAAGCGGACTGGCCCTGGCTGGAAGGCGCTGCAGCTAGGCGCTCCCCCAAGTGTCGGAGGCAAAGGCCGCGTGAGCTTGCCGTCCCCGGCACGGCTCTCTGTGCGAGACGTAGCCCAGAAGCTTTCCCTTTCCATTCAGAGCACCAGAGAGGCAGAATGCAGTGGTACGTATTGCTCAGGAGGAAAGGGGCACGGCCCGGCCGCGTTCGGGCAGAAGCAGCGCGCTGGAGCGCTTCGCTGCCGGCACGGAGTTCCGGGCGAGAGGCAGACGACCGGTCCGCCTCCGGGAGAACGAAGGTACGGCGTGCTCGAAAAGGCGAGGAACGAAGCCGCGGAGCACCGGGCTCGGGTGCGCGTCGTCCGGGCTTGCGAGACGAGCGTGGCTGCCACTCTCCTGCCTGCAGAATTCACCTTACAGCCTCAGGAAGGAGGACGACGCGCCACAGTTACTTGTGCTGCTGCTGCTGCCTAGTCCTCTTGCAGAGCTCTGTGGAGGCAAATGCACTTCCCTTCCGTCTCCGAGTTTCGGAGAACACGATGGTAGGGTGCAGCGGAGCAGGGAAGTACAGAAGTGCACCGCTGAGATTGCTGTTGCTTACGTGCAGAAGGCGAAGGTGCAAGCCAGCACTGGCTTTTGCTTCTAGAGCCGTTCTCCAGGAGAGCAGCTGCTGGAGGTTGACAGCGGTAGCTGCGAGGCTGAAAAACAAGGCAGGACGTCGGGCTTAGAAGAAAGGCACAGGGGCCACAGTGTGATGTGCGCTTTTGGAAGGCTGCTCGGAGAAGGGGCACTTTCGGAGAGCTTTCTGCTTTGACCTGTGCTCCTGGCCGAGCTCTAGCTGCTGGGACTCTGAAAGGCTGAATGACTAGGAAAGTGCTTGTGTCCACGCTGTGGATTGAGCACGATCCTTTTTGCAGCAGCGAGAACACACTCGGCCCACTGGGCCCGTGAACGAGCGTTTACCAGACTTCTGCAATTCGGTGCACTGCACACACAAGCCCGGTGCTCCCCGGTTTCTTTCTCCGCCTGCCGTTGTCTGGACAGAAGAGAAGCCCAGCCACGGCATCCTACTCGGCCGCTTTTCGGCGTGTGCACTGCCCGCATACACACGGGTGCTGTGCTCGGCTTTCCCTCGGCTCCAGGCACAAGGGTGCTTTCTCAGTTTTGCAGCGTCCCCGGTTCCCCACGTTGCCCTCGCTCAGCGAAACGTGCCGGGGGAGAAGCACTTGCTGGATGAGTCTTTCCGTGTGCAAGACTTTGAACGCAGCACCACAATCTGGGCCACGAGGAAGCCTTGATGAAGAAGGTGGTTTTGT
Source organism: Aphelocoma coerulescens (assembly GCF_041296385.1). Classification (NCBI taxonomy): domain Eukaryota; kingdom Metazoa; phylum Chordata; class Aves; order Passeriformes; family Corvidae; genus Aphelocoma; species Aphelocoma coerulescens. The sequence goes on from NC_091034.1 coordinate 3,325,348, forward strand.
CCTGGCACCTCTCTCCAGTGCGAGATGCCTGCCGAAGCTCTTTGCCTCTTGCGAGAGTGCGGTGGGCAGCGGGGTAAACTGGAGCCGAGAAGGACCGGGCAGACAGCACCGCCATCCGACAGGTGCTTTGCAGGTTGTGCCGGGGAAAGCGGACTGGCCCTGGCTGGAAGGCGCTGCAGCTAGGCGCTCCCCCAAGTGTCGGAGGCAAAGGCCGCGTGAGCTTGCCGTCCCCGGCACGGCTCTCTGTGCGAGACGTAGCCCAGAAGCTTTCCCTTTCCATTCAGAGCACCAGAGAGGCAGAATGCAGTGGTACGTATTGCTCAGGAGGAAAGGGGCACGGCCCGGCCGCGTTCGGGCAGAAGCAGCGCGCTGGAGCGCTTCGCTGCCGGCACAGAGTTCCGGGCGAGAGGCAGACGACCGGTCCGCCTCCGGGAGAACGAAGGTACGGCGTGCTCGAAAAGGCGAGGAACGAAGCCGCGGAGCACCGGGCTCGGGTGCGCGTCGTCCGGGCTTGCGAGACGAGCGTGGCTGCCACTCTCCTGCCTGCAGAATTCACCTTACAGCCTCAGGAAGGAGGACGACGCGCCACAGTTACTTGTGCTGCTGCTGCTGCCTAGTCCTCTTGCAGAGCTCTGTGGAGGCAAATGCACTTCCCTTCCGTCTCCGAGTTTCGGAGAACACGATGGTAGGGTGCAGCGGAGCAGGGAAGTACAGAAGTGCACCGCTGAGATTGCTGTTGCTTACGTGCAGAAGGCGAAGGTGCAAGCCAGCACTGGCTTTTGCTTCTAGAGCCGTTCTCCAGGAGAGCAGCTGCTGGAGGTTGACAGCGGTAGCTGCGAGGCTGAAAAACAAGGCAGGACGTCGGGCTTAGAAGAAAGGCACAGGGGCCACAGTGTGATGTGCGCTTTTGGAAGGCTGCTCGGAGAAGGGGCACTTTCGGAGAGCTTTCTGCTTTGACCTGTGCTCCTGGCCGAGCTCTAGCTGCTGGGACTCTGAAAGGCTGAATGACTAGGAAAGTGCTTGTGTCCACGCTGTGGATTGAGCACGATCCTTTTTGCAGCAGCGAGAACACACTCGGCCCACTGGGCCCGTGAACGAGCGTTTACCAGACTTCTGCAATTCGGTGCACTGCACACACAAGCCCGGTGCTCCCCGGTTTCTTTCTCCGCCTGCCGTTGTCTGGACAGAAGAGAAGCCCAGCCACGGCATCCTACTCGGCCGCTTTTCGGCGTGTGCACTGCCCGCATACACACGGGTGCTGTGCTCGGCTTTCCCTCGGCTCCAGGCACAAGGGTGCTTTCTCAGTTTTGCAGCGTCCCCGGTTCCCCACGTTGCCCTCGCTCAGCGAAACGTGCCGGGGGAGAAGCACTTGCTGGATGAGTCTTTCCGTGTGCAAGACTTTGAACGCAGCACCACAATCTGGGCCACGAGGAAGCCTTGATGAAGAAGGTGGTTTTGTCCTGGCACCTCTCTCCAGTGCGAGATGCCTGCCGAAGCTCTTTGCCTCTTGCGAGAGTGCGGTGGGCAGCGGGGTAAACTGGAGCCGAGAAGGACCGGGCAGACAGCACCGCCATCCGACAGGTGCTTTGCAGGTTGTGCCGGGGAAAGCGGACTGGCCCTGGCTGGAAGGCGCTGCAGCTAGGCGCTCCCCCAAGTGTCGGAGGCAAAGGCCGCGTGAGCTTGCCGTCCCCGGCACGGCTCTCTGTGCGAGACGTAGCCCAGAAGCTTTCCCTTTCCATTCAGAGCACCAGAGAGGCAGAATGCAGTGGTACGTATTGCTCAGGAGGAAAGGGGCACGGCCCGGCCGCGTTCGGGCAGAAGCAGCGCGCTGGAGCGCTTCGCTGCCGGCACAGAGTTCCGGGCGAGAGGCAGACGACCGGTCCGCCTCCGGGAGAACGAAGGTACGGCGTGCTCGAAAAGGCGAGGAACGAAGCCGCGGAGCACCGGGCTCGGGTGCGCGTCGTCCGGGCTTGCGAGACGAGCGTGGCTGCCACTCTCCTGCCTGCAGAATTCACCTTACAGCCTCAGGAAGGAGGACGACGCGCCACAGTTACTTGTGCTGCTGCTGCTGCCTAGTCCTCTTGCAGAGCTCTGTGGAGGCAAATGCACTTCCCTTCCGTCTCCGAGTTTCGGAGAACACGATGGTAGGGTGCAGCGGAGCAGGGAAGTACAGAAGTGCACCGCTGAGATTGCTGTTGCTTACGTGCAGAAGGCGAAGGTGCAAGCCAGCACTGGCTTTTGCTTCTAGAGCCGTTCTCCAGGAGAGCAGCTGCTGGAGGTTGACAGCGGTAGCTGCGAGGCTGAAAAACAAGGCAGGACGTCGGGCTTAGAAGAAAGGCACAGGGGCCACAGTGTGATGTGCGCTTTTGGAAGGCTGCTCGGAGAAGGGGCACTTTCGGAGAGCTTTCTGCTTTGACCTGTGCTCCTGGCCGAGCTCTAGCTGCTGGGACTCTGAAAGGCTGAATGACTAGGAAAGTGCTTGTGTCCACGCTGTGGATTGAGCACGATCCTTTTTGCAGCAGCGAGAACACACTCGGCCCACTGGGCCCGTGAACGAGCGTTTACCAGACTTCTGCAATTCGGTGCACTGCACACACAAGCCCGGTGCTCCCCGGTTTCTTTCTCCGCCTGCCGTTGTCTGGACAGAAGAGAAGCCCAGCCACGGCATCCTACTCGGCCGCTTTTCGGCGTGTGCACTGCCCGCATACACACGGGTGCTGTGCTCGGCTTTCCCTCGGCTCCAGGCACAAGGGTGCTTTCTCAGTTTTGCAGCGTCCCCGGTTCCCCACGTTGCCCTCGCTCAGCGAAACGTGCCGGGGGAGAAGCACTTGCTGGATGAGTCTTTCCGTGTGCAAGACTTTGAACGCAGCACCACAATCTGGGCCACGAGGAAGCCTTGATGAAGAAGGTGGTTTTGTCCTGGCACCTCTCTCCAGTGCGAGATGCCTGCCGAAGCTCTTTGCCTCTTGCGAGAGTGCGGTGGGCAGCGGGGTAAACTGGAGCCGAGAAGGACCGGGCAGACAGCACCGCCATCCGACAGGTGCTTTGCAGGTTGTGCCGGGGAAAGCGGACTGGCCCTGGCTGGAAGGCGCTGCAGCTAGGCGCTCCCCCAAGTGTCGGAGGCAAAGGCCGCGTGAGCTTGCCGTCCCCGGCACGGCTCTCTGTGCGAGACGTAGCCCAGAAGCTTTCCCTTTCCATTCAGAGCACCAGAGAGGCAGAATGCAGTGGTACGTATTGCTCAGGAGGAAAGGGGCACGGCCCGGCCGCGTTCGGGCAGAAGCAGCGCGCTGGAGCGCTTCGCTGCCGGCACAGAGTTCCGGGCGAGAGGCAGACGACCGGTCCGCCTCCGGGAGAACGAAGGTACGGCGTGCTCGAAAAGGCGAGGAACGAAGCCGCGGAGCACCGGGCTCGGGTGCGCGTCGTCCGGGCTTGCGAGACGAGCGTGGCTGCCACTCTCCTGCCTGCAGAATTCACCTTACAGCCTCAGGAAGGAGGACGACGCGCCACAGTTACTTGTGCTGCTGCTGCTGCCTAGTCCTCTTGCAGAGCTCTGTGGAGGCAAATGCACTTCCCTTCCGTCTCCGAGTTTCGGAGAACACGATGGTAGGGTGCAGCGGAGCAGGGAAGTACAGAAGTGCACCGCTGAGATTGCTGTTGCTTACGTGCAGAAGGCGAAGGTGCAAGCCAGCACTGGCTTTTGCTTCTAGAGCCGTTCTCCAGGAGAGCAGCTGCTGGAGGTTGACAGCGGTAGCTGCGAGGCTGAAAAACAAGGCAGGACGTCGGGCTTAGAAGAAAGGCACAGGGGCCACAGTGTGATGTGCGCTTTTGGAAGGCTGCTCGGAGAAGGGGCACTTTCGGAGAGCTTTCTGCTTTGACCTGTGCTCCTGGCCGAGCTCTAGCTGCTGGGACTCTGAAAGGCTGAATGACTAGGAAAGTGCTTGTGTCCACGCTGTGGATTGAGCACGATCCTTTTTGCAGCAGCGAGAACACACTCGGCCCACTGGGCCCGTGAACGAGCGTTTACCAGACTTCTGCAATTCGGTGCACTGCACACACAAGCCCGGTGCTCCCCGGTTTCTTTCTCCGCCTGCCGTTGTCTGGACAGAAGAGAAGCCCAGCCACGGCATCCTACTCGGCCGCTTTTCGGCGTGTGCACTGCCCGCATACACACGGGTGCTGTGCTCGGCTTTCCCTCGGCTCCAGGCACAAGGGTGCTTTCTCAGTTTTGCAGCGTCCCCGGTTCCCCACGTTGCCCTCGCTCAGCGAAACGTGCCGGGGGAGAAGCACTTGCTGGATGAGTCTTTCCGTGTGCAAGACTTTGAACGCAGCACCACAATCTGGGCCACGAGGAAGCCTTGATGAAGAAGGTGGTTTTGTCCTGGCACCTCTCTCCAGTGCGAGATGCCTGCCGAAGCTCTTTGCCTCTTGCGAGAGTGCGGTGGGCAGCGGGGTAAACTGGAGCCGAGAAGGACCGGGCAGACAGCACCGCCATCCGACAGGTGCTTTGCAGGTTGTGCCGGGGAAAGCGGACTGGCCCTGGCTGGAAGGCGCTGCAGCTAGGCGCTCCCCCAAGTGTCGGAGGCAAAGGCCGCGTGAGCTTGCCGTCCCCGGCACGGCTCTCTGTGCGAGACGTAGCCCAGAAGCTTTCCCTTTCCATTCAGAGCACCAGAGAGGCAGAATGCAGTGGTACGTATTGCTCAGGAGGAAAGGGGCACGGCCCGGCCGCGTTCGGGCAGAAGCAGCGCGCTGGAGCGCTTCGCTGCCGGCACAGAGTTCCGGGCGAGAGGCAGACGACCGGTCCGCCTCCGGGAGAACGAAGGTACGGCGTGCTCGAAAAGGCGAGGAACGAAGCCGCGGAGCACCGGGCTCGGGTGCGCGTCGTCCGGGCTTGCGAGACGAGCGTGGCTGCCACTCTCCTGCCTGCAGAATTCACCTTACAGCCTCAGGAAGGAGGACGACGCGCCACAGTTACTTGTGCTGCTGCTGCTGCCTAGTCCTCTTGCAGAGCTCTGTGGAGGCAAATGCACTTCCCTTCCGTCTCCGAGTTTCGGAGAACACGATGGTAGGGTGCAGCGGAGCAGGGAAGTACAGAAGTGCACCGCTGAGATTGCTGTTGCTTACGTGCAGAAGGCGAAGGTGCAAGCCAGCACTGGCTTTTGCTTCTAGAGCCGTTCTCCAGGAGAGCAGCTGCTGGAGGTTGACAGCGGTAGCTGCGAGGCTGAAAAACAAGGCAGGACGTCGGGCTTAGAAGAAAGGCACAGGGGCCACAGTGTGATGTGCGCTTTTGGAAGGCTGCTCGGAGAAGGGGCACTTTCGGAGAGCTTTCTGCTTTGACCTGTGCTCCTGGCCGAGCTCTAGCTGCTGGGACTCTGAAAGGCTGAATGACTAGGAAAGTGCTTGTGTCCACGCTGTGGATTGAGCACGATCCTTTTTGCAGCAGCGAGAACACACTCGGCCCACTGGGCTCGTGAACGAGCGTTTACCAGACGTCTGCAATTCGGTGCACTGCACACACAAGCCCGGTGCTCCCCGGTTTCTTTCTCCGCCTGCCGTTGTCTGGACAGAAGAGAAGCCCAGCCACGGCATCCTACTCGGCCGCTTTTCGGCGTGTGCACTGCCCGCATACACACGGGTGCTGTGCTCGGCTTTCCCTCGGCTCCAGGCACAAGGGTGCTTTCTCAGTTTTGCAGCGTCCCCGGTTCCCCACGTTGCCCTCGCTCAGCGAAACGTGCCGGGGGAGAAGCACTTGCTGGATGAGTCTTTCCGTGTGCAAGACTTTGAACGCAGCACCACAATCTGGGCCACGAGGAAGCCTTGATGAAGAAGGTGGTTTTGTCCTGGCACCTCTCTCCAGTGCGAGATGCCTGCCGAAGCTCTTTGCCTCTTGCGAGAGTGCGGTGGGCAGCGGGGTAAACTGGAGCCGAGAAGGACCGGGCAGACAGCACCGCCATCCGACAGGTGCTTTGCAGGTTGTGCCGGGGAAAGCGGACTGGCCCTGGCTGGAAGGCGCTGCAGCTAGGCGCTCCCCCAAGTGTCGGAGGCAAAGGCCGCGTGAGCTTGCCGTCCCCGGCACGGCTCTCTGTGCGAGACGTAGCCCAGAAGCTTTCCCTTTCCATTCAGAGCACCAGAGAGGCAGAATGCAGTGGTACGTATTGCTCAGGAGGAAAGGGGCACGGCCCGGCCGCGTTCGGGCAGAAGCAGCGCGCTGGAGCGCTTCGCTGCCGGCACAGAGTTCCGGGCGAGAGGCAGACGACCGGTCCGCCTCCGGGAGAACGAAGGTACGGCGTGCTCGAAAAGGCGAGGAACGAAGCCGCGGAGCACCGGGCTCGGGTGCGCGTCGTCCGGGCTTGCGAGACGAGCGTGGCTGCCACTCTCCTGCCTGCAGAATTCACCTTACAGCCTCAGGAAGGAGGACGACGCGCCACAGTTACTTGTGCTGCTGCTGCTGCCTAGTCCTCTTGCAGAGCTCTGTGGAGGCAAATGCACTTCCCTTCCGTCTCCGAGTTTCGGAGAACACGATGGTAGGGTGCAGCGGAGCAGGGAAGTACAGAAGTGCACCGCTGAGATTGCTGTTGCTTACGTGCAGAAGGCGAAGGTGCAAGCCAGCACTGGCTTTTGCTTCTAGAGCCGTTCTCCAGGAGAGCAGCTGCTGGAGGTTGACAGCGGTAGCTGCGAGGCTGAAAAACAAGGCAGGACGTCGGGCTTAGAAGAAAGGCACAGGGGCCACAGTGTGATGTGCGCTTTTGGAAGGCTGCTCGGAGAAGGGGCACTTTCGGAGAGCTTTCTGCTTTGACCTGTGCTCCTGGCCGAGCTCTAGCTGCTGGGACTCTGAAAGGCTGAATGACTAGGAAAGTGCTTGTGTCCACGCTGTGGATTGAGCACGATCCTTTTTGCAGCAGCGAGAACACACTCGGCCCACTGGGCCCGTGAACGAGCGTTTACCAGACTTCTGCAATTCGGTGCACTGCACACACAAGCCCGGTGCTCCCCGGTTTCTTTCTCCGCCTGCCGTTGTCTGGACAGAAGAGAAGCCCAGCCACGGCATCCTACTCGGCCGCTTTTCGGCGTGTGCACTGCCCGCATACACACGGGTGCTGTGCTCGGCTTTCCCTCGGCTCCAGGCACAAGGGTGCTTTCTCAGTTTTGCAGCGTCCCCGGTTCCCCACGTTGCCCTCGCTCAGCGAAACGTGCCGGGGGAGAAGCACTTGCTGGATGAGTCTTTCCGTGTGCAAGACTTTGAACGCAGCACCACAATCTGGGCCACGAGGAAGCCTTGATGAAGAAGGTGGTTTTGTCCTGGCACCTCTCTCCAGTGCGAGATGCCTGCCGAAGCTCTTTGCCTCTTGCGAGAGTGCGGTGGGCAGCGGGGTAAACTGGAGCCGAGAAGGACCGGGCAGACAGCACCGCCATCCGACAGGTGCTTTGCAGGTTGTGCCGGGGAAAGCGGACTGGCCCTGGCTGGAAGGCGCTGCAGCTAGGCGCTCCCCCAAGTGTCGGAGGCAAAGGCCGCGTGAGCTTGCCGTCCCCGGCACGGCTCTCTGTGCGAGACGTAGCCCAGAAGCTTTCCCTTTCCATTCAGAGCACCAGAGAGGCAGAATGCAGTGGTACGTATTGCTCAGGAGGAAAGGGGCACGGCCCGGCCGCGTTCGGGCAGAAGCAGCGCGCTGGAGCGCTTCGCTGCCGGCACAGAGTTCCGGGCGAGAGGCAGACGACCGGTCCGCCTCCGGGAGAACGAAGGTACGGCGTGCTCGAAAAGGCGAGGAACGAAGCCGCGGAGCACCGGGCTCGGGTGCGCGTCGTCCGGGCTTGCGAGACGAGCGTGGCTGCCACTCTCCTGCCTGCAGAATTCACCTTACAGCCTCAGGAAGGAGGACGACGCGCCACAGTTACTTGTGCTGCTGCTGCTGCCTAGTCCTCTTGCAGAGCTCTGTGGAGGCAAATGCACTTCCCTTCCGTCTCCGAGTTTCGGAGAACACGATGGTAGGGTGCAGCGGAGCAGGGAAGTACAGAAGTGCACCGCTGAGATTGCTGTTGCTTACGTGCAGAAGGCGAAGGTGCAAGCCAGCACTGGCTTTTGCTTCTAGAGCCGTTCTCCAGGAGAGCAGCTGCTGGAGGTTGACAGCGGTAGCTGCGAGGCTGAAAAACAAGGCAGGACGTCGGGCTTAGAAGAAAGGCACAGGGGCCACAGTGTGATGTGCGCTTTTGGAAGGCTGCTCGGAGAAGGGGCACTTTCGGAGAGCTTTCTGCTTTGACCTGTGCTCCTGGCCGAGCTCTAGCTGCTGGGACTCTGAAAGGCTGAATGACTAGGAAAGTGCTTGTGTCCACGCTGTGGATTGAGCACGATCCTTTTTGCAGCAGCGAGAACACACTCGGCCCACTGGGCCCGTGAACGAGCGTTTACCAGACTTCTGCAATTCGGTGCACTGCACACACAAGCCCGGTGCTCCCCGGTTTCTTTCTCCGCCTGCCGTTGTCTGGACAGAAGAGAAGCCCAGCCACGGCATCCTACTCGGCCGCTTTTCGGCGTGTGCACTGCCCGCATACACACGGGTGCTGTGCTCGGCTTTCCCTCGGCTCCAGGCACAAGGGTGCTTTCTCAGTTTTGCAGCGTCCCCGGTTCCCCACGTTGCCCTCGCTCAGCGAAACGTGCCGGGGGAGAAGCACTTGCTGGATGAGTCTTTCCGTGTGCAAGACTTTGAACGCAGCACCACAATCTGGGCCACGAGGAAGCCTTGATGAAGAAGGTGGTTTTGTCCTGGCACCTCTCTCCAGTGCGAGATGCCTGCCGAAGCTCTTTGCCTCTTGCGAGAGTGCGGTGGGCAGCGGGGTAAACTGGAGCCGAGAAGGACCGGGCAGACAGCACCGCCATCCGACAGGTGCTTTGCAGGTTGTGCCGGGGAAAGCGGACTGGCCCTGGCTGGAAGGCGCTGCAGCTAGGCGCTCCCCCAAGTGTCGGAGGCAAAGGCCGCGTGAGCTTGCCGTCCCCGGCACGGCTCTCTGTGCGAGACGTAGCCCAGAAGCTTTCCCTTTCCATTCAGAGCACCAGAGAGGCAGAATGCAGTGGTACGTATTGCTCAGGAGGAAAGGGGCACGGCCCGGCCGCGTTCGGGCAGAAGCAGCGCGCTGGAGCGCTTCGCTGCCGGCACAGAGTTCCGGGCGAGAGGCAGACGACCGGTCCGCCTCCGGGAGAACGAAGGTACGGCGTGCTCGAAAAGGCGAGGAACGAAGCCGCGGAGCACCGGGCTCGGGTGCGCGTCGTCCGGGCTTGCGAGACGAGCGTGGCTGCCACTCTCCTGCCTGCAGAATTCACCTTACAGCCTCAGGAAGGAGGACGACGCGCCACAGTTACTTGTGCTGCTGCTGCTGCCTAGTCCTCTTGCAGAGCTCTGTGGAGGCAAATGCACTTCCCTTCCGTCTCCGAGTTTCGGAGAACACGATGGTAGGGTGCAGCGGAGCAGGGAAGTACAGAAGTGCACCGCTGAGATTGCTGTTGCTTACGTGCAGAAGGCGAAGGTGCAAGCCAGCACTGGCTTTTGCTTCTAGAGCCGTTCTCCAGGAGAGCAGCTGCTGGAGGTTGACAGCGGTAGCTGCGAGGCTGAAAAACAAGGCAGGACGTCGGGCTTAGAAGAAAGGCACAGGGGCCACAGTGTGATGTGCGCTTTTGGAAGGCTGCTCGGAGAAGGGGCACTTTCGGAGAGCTTTCTGCTTTGACCTGTGCTCCTGGCCGAGCTCTAGCTGCTGGGACTCTGAAAGGCTGAATGACTAGGAAAGTGCTTGTGTCCACGCTGTGGATTGAGCACGATCCTTTTTGCAGCAGCGAGAACACACTCGGCCCACTGGGCTCGTGAACGAGCGTTTACCAGACGTCTGCAATTCGGTGCACTGCACACACAAGCCCGGTGCTCCCCGGTTTCTTTCTCCGCCTGCCGTTGTCTGGACAGAAGAGAAGCCCAGCCACGGCATCCTACTCGGCCGCTTTTCGGCGTGTGCACTGCCCGCATACACACGGGTGCTGTGCTCGGCTTTCCCTCGGCTCCAGGCACAAGGGTGCTTTCTCAGTTTTGCAGCGTCCCCGGTTCCCCACGTTGCCCTCGCTCAGCGAAACGTGCCGGGGGAGAAGCACTTGCTGGATGAGTCTTTCCGTGTGCAAGACTTTGAACGCAGCACCACAATCTGGGCCACGAGGAAGCCTTGATGAAGAAGGTGGTTTTGTCCTGGCACCTCTCTCCAGTGCGAGATGCCTGCCGAAGCTCTTTGCCTCTTGCGAGAGTGCGGTGGGCAGCGGGGTAAACTGGAGCCGAGAAGGACCGGGCAGACAGCACCGCCATCCGACAGGTGCTTTGCAGGTTGTGCCGGGGAAAGCGGACTGGCCCTGGCTGGAAGGCGCTGCAGCTAGGCGCTCCCCCAAGTGTCGGAGGCAAAGGCCGCGTGAGCTTGCCGTCCCCGGCACGGCTCTCTGTGCGAGACGTAGCCCAGAAGCTTTCCCTTTCCATTCAGAGCACCAGAGAGGCAGAATGCAGTGGTACGTATTGCTCAGGAGGAAAGGGGCACGGCCCGGCCGCGTTCGGGCAGAAGCAGCGCGCTGGAGCGCTTCGCTGCCGGCACAGAGTTCCGGGCGAGAGGCAGACGACCGGTCCGCCTCCGGGAGAACGAAGGTACGGCGTGCTCGAAAAGGCGAGGAACGAAGCCGCGGAGCACCGGGCTCGGGTGCGCGTCGTCCGGGCTTGCGAGACGAGCGTGGCTGCCACTCTCCTGCCTGCAGAATTCACCTTACAGCCTCAGGAAGGAGGACGACGCGCCACAGTTACTTGTGCTGCTGCTGCTGCCTAGTCCTCTTGCAGAGCTCTGTGGAGGCAAATGCACTTCCCTTCCGTCTCCGAGTTTCGGAGAACACGATGGTAGGGTGCAGCGGAGCAGGGAAGTACAGAAGTGCACCGCTGAGATTGCTGTTGCTTACGTGCAGAAGGCGAAGGTGCAAGCCAGCACTGGCTTTTGCTTCTAGAGCCGTTCTCCAGGAGAGCAGCTGCTGGAGGTTGACAGCGGTAGCTGCGAGGCTGAAAAACAAGGCAGGACGTCGGGCTTAGAAGAAAGGCACAGGGGCCACAGTGTGATGTGCGCTTTTGGAAGGCTGCTCGGAGAAGGGGCACTTTCGGAGAGCTTTCTGCTTTGACCTGTGCTCCTGGCCGAGCTCTAGCTGCTGGGACTCTGAAAGGCTGAATGACTAGGAAAGTGCTTGTGTCCACGCTGTGGATTGAGCACGATCCTTTTTGCAGCAGCGAGAACACACTCGGCCCACTGGGCCCGTGAACGAGCGTTTACCAGACTTCTGCAATTCGGTGCACTGCACACACAAGCCCGGTGCTCCCCGGTTTCTTTCTCCGCCTGCCGTTGTCTGGACAGAAGAGAAGCCCAGCCACGGCATCCTACTCGGCCGCTTTTCGGCGTGTGCACTGCCCGCATACACACGGGTGCTGTGCTCGGCTTTCCCTCGGCTCCAGGCACAAGGGTGCTTTCTCAGTTTTGCAGCGTCCCCGGTTCCCCACGTTGCCCTCGCTCAGCGAAACGTGCCGGGGGAGAAGCACTTGCTGGATGAGTCTTTCCGTGTGCAAGACTTTGAACGCAGCACCACAATCTGGGCCACGAGGAAGCCTTGATGAAGAAGGTGGTTTTGTCCTGGCACCTCTCTCCAGTGCGAGATGCCTGCCGAAGCTCTTTGCCTCTTGCGAGAGTGCGGTGGGCAGCGGGGTAAACTGGAGCCGAGAAGGACCGGGCAGACAGCACCGCCATCCGACAGGTGCTTTGCAGGTTGTGCCGGGGAAAGCGGACTGGCCCTGGCTGGAAGGCGCTGCAGCTAGGCGCTCCCCCAAGTGTCGGAGGCAAAGGCCGCGTGAGCTTGCCGTCCCCGGCACGGCTCTCTGTGCGAGACGTAGCCCAGAAGCTTTCCCTTTCCATTCAGAGCACCAGAGAGGCAGAATGCAGTGGTACGTATTGCTCAGGAGGAAAGGGGCACGGCCCGGCCGCGTTCGGGCAGAAGCAGCGCGCTGGAGCGCTTCGCTGCCGGCACAGAGTTCCGGGCGAGAGGCAGACGACCGGTCCGCCTCCGGGAGAACGAAGGTACGGCGTGCTCGAAAAGGCGAGGAACGAAGCCGCGGAGCACCGGGCTCGGGTGCGCGTCGTCCGGGCTTGCGAGACGAGCGTGGCTGCCACTCTCCTGCCTGCAGAATTCACCTTACAGCCTCAGGAAGGAGGACGACGCGCCACAGTTACTTGTGCTGCTGCTGCTGCCTAGTCCTCTTGCAGAGCTCTGTGGAGGCAAATGCACTTCCCTTCCGTCTCCGAGTTTCGGAGAACACGATGGTAGGGTGCAGCGGAGCAGGGAAGTACAGAAGTGCACCGCTGAGATTGCTGTTGCTTACGTGCAGAAGGCGAAGGTGCAAGCCAGCACTGGCTTTTGCTTCTAGAGCCGTTCTCCAGGAGAGCAGCTGCTGGAGGTTGACAGCGGTAGCTGCGAGGCTGAAAAACAAGGCAGGACGTCGGGCTTAGAAGAAAGGCACAGGGGCCACAGTGTGATGTGCGCTTTTGGAAGGCTGCTCGGAGAAGGGGCACTTTCGGAGAGCTTTCTGCTTTGACCTGTGCTCCTGGCCGAGCTCTAGCTGCTGGGACTCTGAAAGGCTGAATGACTAGGAAAGTGCTTGTGTCCACGCTGTGGATTGAGCACGATCCTTTTTGCAGCAGCGAGAACACACTCGGCCCACTGGGCTCGTGAACGAGCGTTTACCAGACTTCTGCAATTCGGTGCACTGCACACACAAGCCCGGTGCTCCCCGGTTTCTTTCTCCGCCTGCCGTTGTCTGGACAGAAGAGAAGCCCAGCCACGGCATCCTACTCGGCCGCTTTTCGGCGTGTGCACTGCCCGCATACACACGGGTGCTGTGCTCGGCTTTCCCTCGGCTCCAGGCACAAGGGTGCTTTCTCAGTTTTGCAGCGTCCCCGGTTCCCCACGTTGCCCTCGCTCAGCGAAACGTGCCGGGGGAGAAGCACTTGCTGGATGAGTCTTTCCGTGTGCAAGACTTTGAACGCAGCACCACAATCTGGGCCACGAGGAAGCCTTGATGAAGAAGGTGGTTTTGTCCTGGCACCTCTCTCCAGTGCGAGATGCCTGCCGAAGCTCTTTGCCTCTTGCGAGAGTGCGGTGGGCAGCGGGGTAAACTGGAGCCGAGAAGGACCGGGCAGACAGCACCGCCATCCGACAGGTGCTTTGCAGGTTGTGCCGGGGAAAGCGGACTGGCCCTGGCTGGAAGGCGCTGCAGCTAGGCGCTCCCCCAAGTGTCGGAGGCAAAGGCCGCGTGAGCTTGCCGTCCCCGGCACGGCTCTCTGTGCGAGACGTAGCCCAGAAGCTTTCCCTTTCCATTCAGAGCACCAGAGAGGCAGAATGCAGTGGTACGTATTGCTCAGGAGGAAAGGGGCACGGCCCGGCCGCGTTCGGGCAGAAGCAGCGCGCTGGAGCGCTTCGCTGCCGGCACAGAGTTCCGGGCGAGAGGCAGACGACCGGTCCGCCTCCGGGAGAACGAAGGTACGGCGTGCTCGAAAAGGCGAGGAACGAAGCCGCGGAGCACCGGGCTCGGGTGCGCGTCGTCCGGGCTTGCGAGACGAGCGTGGCTGCCACTCTCCTGCCTGCAGAATTCACCTTACAGCCTCAGGAAGGAGGACGACGCGCCACAGTTACTTGTGCTGCTGCTGCTGCCTAGTCCTCTTGCAGAGCTCTGTGGAGGCAAATGCACTTCCCTTCCGTCTCCGAGTTTCGGAGAACACGATGGTAGGGTGCAGCGGAGCAGGGAAGTACAGAAGTGCACCGCTGAGATTGCTGTTGCTTACGTGCAGAAGGCGAAGGTGCAAGCCAGCACTGGCTTTTGCTTCTAGAGCCGTTCTCCAGGAGAGCAGCTGCTGGAGGTTGACAGCGGTAGCTGCGAGGCTGAAAAACAAGGCAGGACGTCGGGCTTAGAAGAAAGGCACAGGGGCCACAGTGTGATGTGCGCTTTTGGAAGGCTGCTCGGAGAAGGGGCACTTTCGGAGAGCTTTCTGCTTTGACCTGTGCTCCTGGCCGAGCTCTAGCTGCTGGGACTCTGAAAGGCTGAATGACTAGGAAAGTGCTTGTGTCCACGCTGTGGATTGAGCACGATCCTTTTTGCAGCAGCGAGAACACACTCGGCCCACTGGGCCCGTGAACGAGCGTTTACCAGACTTCTGCAATTCGGTGCACTGCACACACAAGCCCGGTGCTCCCCGGTTTCTTTCTCCGCCTGCCGTTGTCTGGACAGAAGAGAAGCCCAGCCACGGCATCCTACTCGGCCGCTTTTCGGCGTGTGCACTGCCCGCATACACACGGGTGCTGTGCTCGGCTTTCCCTCGGCTCCAGGCACAAGGGTGCTTTCTCAGTTTTGCAGCGTCCCCGGTTCCCCACGTTGCCCTCGCTCAGCGAAACGTGCCGGGGGAGAAGCACTTGCTGGATGAGTCTTTCCGTGTGCAAGACTTTGAACGCAGCACCACAATCTGGGCCACGAGGAAGCCTTGATGAAGAAGGTGGTTTTGTCCTGGCACCTCTCTCCAGTGCGAGATGCCTGCCGAAGCTCTTTGCCTCTTGCGAGAGTGCGGTGGGCAGCGGGGTAAACTGGAGCCGAGAAGGACCGGGCAGACAGCACCGCCATCCGACAGGTGCTTTGCAGGTTGTGCCGGGGAAAGCGGACTGGCCCTGGCTGGAAGGCGCTGCAGCTAGGCGCTCCCCCAAGTGTCGGAGGCAAAGGCCGCGTGAGCTTGCCGTCCCCGGCACGGCTCTCTGTGCGAGACGTAGCCCAGAAGCTTTCCCTTTCCATTCAGAGCACCAGAGAGGCAGAATGCAGTGGTACGTATTGCTCAGGAGGAAAGGGGCACGGCCCGGCCGCGTTCGGGCAGAAGCAGCGCGCTGGAGCGCTTCGCTGCCGGCACAGAGTTCCGGGCGAGAGGCAGACGACCGGTCCGCCTCCGGGAGAACGAAGGTACGGCGTGCTCGAAAAGGCGAGGAACGAAGCCGCGGAGCACCGGGCTCGGGTGCGCGTCGTCCGGGCTTGCGAGACGAGCGTGGCTGCCACTCTCCTGCCTGCAGAATTCACCTTACAGCCTCAGGAAGGAGGACGACGCGCCACAGTTACTTGTGCTGCTGCTGCTGCCTAGTCCTCTTGCAGAGCTCTGTGGAGGCAAATGCACTTCCCTTCCGTCTCCGAGTTTCGGAGAACACGATGGTAGGGTGCAGCGGAGCAGGGAAGTACAGAAGTGCACCGCTGAGATTGCTGTTGCTTACGTGCAGAAGGCGAAGGTGCAAGCCAGCACTGGCTTTTGCTTCTAGAGCCGTTCTCCAGGAGAGCAGCTGCTGGAGGTTGACAGCGGTAGCTGCGAGGCTGAAAAACAAGGCAGGACGTCGGGCTTAGAAGAAAGGCACAGGGGCCACAGTGTGATGTGCGCTTTTGGAAGGCTGCTCGGAGAAGGGGCACTTTCGGAGAGCTTTCTGCTTTGACCTGTGCTCCTGGCCGAGCTCTAGCTGCTGGGACTCTGAAAGGCTGAATGACTAGGAAAGTGCTTGTGTCCATGCTGTGGATTGAGCACGATCCTTTTTGCAGCAGCGAGAACACACTCGGCCCACTGGGCCCGTGAACGAGCGTTTACCAGACTTCTGCAATTCGGTGCACTGCACACACAAGCCCGGTGCTCCCCGGTTTCTTTCTCCGCCTGCCGTTGTCTGGACAGAAGAGAAGCCCAGCCACGGCATCCTACTCGGCCGCTTTTCGGCGTGTGCACTGCCCGCATACACACGGGTGCTGTGCTCGGCTTTCCCTCGGCTCCAGGCACAAGGGTGCTTTCTCAGTTTTGCAGCGTCCCCGGTTCCCCACGTTGCCCTCGCTCAGCGAAACGTGCCGGGGGAGAAGCACTTGCTGGATGAGTCTTTCCGTGTGCAAGACTTTGAACGCAGCACCACAATCTGGGCCACGAGGAAGCCTTGATGAAGAAGGTGGTTTTGTCCTGGCACCTCTCTCCAGTGCGAGATGCCTGCCGAAGCTCTTTGCCTCTTGCGAGAGTGCGGTGGGCAGCGGGGTAAACTGGAGCCGAGAAGGACCGGGCAGACAGCACCGCCATCCGACAGGTGCTTTGCAGGTTGTGCCGGGGAAAGCGGACTGGCCCTGGCTGGAAGGCGCTGCAGCTAGGCGCTCCCCCAAGTGTCGGAGGCAAAGGCCGCGTGAGCTTGCCGTCCCCGGCACGGCTCTCTGTGCGAGACGTAGCCCAGAAGCTTTCCCTTTCCATTCAGAGCACCAGAGAGGCAGAATGCAGTGGTACGTATTGCTCAGGAGGAAAGGGGCACGGCCCGGCCGCGTTCGGGCAGAAGCAGCGCGCTGGAGCGCTTCGCTGCCGGCACAGAGTTCCGGGCGAGAGGCAGACGACCGGTCCGCCTCCGGGAGAACGAAGGTACGGCGTGCTCGAAAAGGCGAGGAACGAAGCCGCGGAGCACCGGGCTCGGGTGCGCGTCGTCCGGGCTTGCGAGACGAGCGTGGCTGCCACTCTCCTGCCTGCAGAATTCACCTTACAGCCTCAGGAAGGAGGACGACGCGCCACAGTTACTTGTGCTGCTGCTGCTGCCTAGTCCTCTTGCAGAGCTCTGTGGAGGCAAATGCACTTCCCTTCCGTCTCCGAGTTTCGGAGAACACGATGGTAGGGTGCAGCGGAGCAGGGAAGTACAGAAGTGCACCGCTGAGATTGCTGTTGCTTACGTGCAGAAGGCGAAGGTGCAAGCCAGCACTGGCTTTTGCTTCTAGAGCCGTTCTCCAGGAGAGCAGCTGCTGGAGGTTGACAGCGGTAGCTGCGAGGCTGAAAAACAAGGCAGGACGTCGGGCTTAGAAGAAAGGCACAGGGGCCACAGTGTGATGTGCGCTTTTGGAAGGCTGCTCGGAGAAGGGGCACTTTCGGAGAGCTTTCTGCTTTGACCTGTGCTCCTGGCCGAGCTCTAGCTGCTGGGACTCTGAAAGGCTGAATGACTAGGAAAGTGCTTGTGTCCACGCTGTGGATTGAGCACGATCCTTTTTGCAGCAGCGAGAACACACTCGGCCCACTGGGCCCGTGAACGAGCGTTTACCAGACTTCTGCAATTCGGTGCACTGCACACACAAGCCCGGTGCTCCCCGGTTTCTTTCTCCGCCTGCCGTTGTCTGGACAGAAGAGAAGCCCAGCCACGGCATCCTACTCGGCCGCTTTTCGGCGTGTGCACTGCCCGCATACACACGGGTGCTGTGCTCGGCTTTCCCTCGGCTCCAGGCACAAGGGTGCTTTCTCAGTTTTGCAGCGTCCCCGGTTCCCCACGTTGCCCTCGCTCAGCGAAACGTGCCGGGGGAGAAGCACTTGCTGGATGAGTCTTTCCGTGTGCAAGACTTTGAACGCAGCACCACAATCTGGGCCACGAGGAAGCCTTGATGAAGAAGGTGGTTTTGTCCTGGCACCTCTCTCCAGTGCGAGATGCCTGCCGAAGCTCTTTGCCTCTTGCGAGAGTGCGGTGGGCAGCGGGGTAAACTGGAGCCGAGAAGGACCGGGCAGACAGCACCGCCATCCGACAGGTGCTTTGCAGGTTGTGCCGGGGAAAGCGGACTGGCCCTGGCTGGAAGGCGCTGCAGCTAGGCGCTCCCCCAAGTGTCGGAGGCAAAGGCCGCGTGAGCTTGCCGTCCCCGGCACGGCTCTCTGTGCGAGACGTAGCCCAGAAGCTTTCCCTTTCCATTCAGAGCACCAGAGAGGCAGAATGCAGTGGTACGTATTGCTCAGGAGGAAAGGGGCACGGCCCGGCCGCGTTCGGGCAGAAGCAGCGCGCTGGAGCGCTTCGCTGCCGGCACAGAGTTCCGGGCGAGAGGCAGACGACCGGTCCGCCTCCGGGAGAACGAAGGTACGGCGTGCTCGAAAAGGCGAGGAACGAAGCCGCGGAGCACCGGGCTCGGGTGCGCGTCGTCCGGGCTTGCGAGACGAGCGTGGCTGCCACTCTCCTGCCTGCAGAATTCACCTTACAGCCTCAGGAAGGAGGACGACGCGCCACAGTTACTTGTGCTGCTGCTGCTGCCTAGTCCTCTTGCAGAGCTCTGTGGAGGCAAATGCACTTCCCTTCCGTCTCCGAGTTTCGGAGAACACGATGGTAGGGTGCAGCGGAGCAGGGAAGTACAGAAGTGCACCGCTGAGATTGCTGTTGCTTACGTGCAGAAGGCGAAGGTGCAAGCCAGCACTGGCTTTTGCTTCTAGAGCCGTTCTCCAGGAGAGCAGCTGCTGGAGGTTGACAGCGGTAGCTGCGAGGCTGAAAAACAAGGCAGGACGTCGGGCTTAGAAGAAAGGCACAGGGGCCACAGTGTGATGTGCGCTTTTGGAAGGCTGCTCGGAGAAGGGGCACTTTCGGAGAGCTTTCTGCTTTGACCTGTGCTCCTGGCCGAGCTCTAGCTGCTGGGACTCTGAAAGGCTGAATGACTAGGAAAGTGCTTGTGTCCACGCTGTGGATTGAGCACGATCCTTTTTGCAGCAGCGAGAACACACTCGGCCCACTGGGCTCGTGAACGAGCGTTTACCAGACGTCTGCAATTCGGTGCACTGCACACACAAGCCCGGTGCTCCCCGGTTTCTTTCTCCGCCTGCCGTTGTCTGGACAGAAGAGAAGCCCAGCCACGGCATCCTACTCGGCCGCTTTTCGGCGTGTGCACTGCCCGCATACACACGGGTGCTGTGCTCGGCTTTCCCTCGGCTCCAGGCACAAGGGTGCTTTCTCAGTTTTGCAGCGTCCCCGGTTCCCCACGTTGCCCTCGCTCAGCGAAACGTGCCGGGGGAGAAGCACTTGCTGGATGAGTCTTTCCGTGTGCAAGACTTTGAACGCAGCACCACAATCTGGGCCACGAGGAAGCCTTGATGAAGAAGGTGGTTTTGTCCTGGCACCTCTCTCCAGTGCGAGATGCCTGCCGAAGCTCTTTGCCTCTTGCGAGAGTGCGGTGGGCAGCGGGGTAAACTGGAGCCGAGAAGGACCGGGCAGACAGCACCGCCATCCGACAGGTGCTTTGCAGGTTGTGCCGGGGAAAGCGGACTGGCCCTGGCTGGAAGGCGCTGCAGCTAGGCGCTCCCCCAAGTGTCGGAGGCAAAGGCCGCGTGAGCTTGCCGTCCCCGGCACGGCTCTCTGTGCGAGACGTAGCCCAGAAGCTTTCCCTTTCCATTCAGAGCACCAGAGAGGCAGAATGCAGTGGTACGTATTGCTCAGGAGGAAAGGGGCACGGCCCGGCCGCGTTCGGGCAGAAGCAGCGCGCTGGAGCGCTTCGCTGCCGGCACAGAGTTCCGGGCGAGAGGCAGACGACCGGTCCGCCTCCGGGAGAACGAAGGTACGGCGTGCTCGAAAAGGCGAGGAACGAAGCCGCGGAGCACCGGGCTCGGGTGCGCGTCGTCCGGGCTTGCGAGACGAGCGTGGCTGCCACTCTCCTGCCTGCAGAATTCACCTTACAGCCTCAGGAAGGAGGACGACGCGCCACAGTTACTTGTGCTGCTGCTGCTGCCTAGTCCTCTTGCAGAGCTCTGTGGAGGCAAATGCACTTCCCTTCCGTCTCCGAGTTTCGGAGAACACGATGGTAGGGTGCAGCGGAGCAGGGAAGTACAGAAGTGCACCGCTGAGATTGCTGTTGCTTACGTGCAGAAGGCGAAGGTGCAAGCCAGCACTGGCTTTTGCTTCTAGAGCCGTTCTCCAGGAGAGCAGCTGCTGGAGGTTGACAGCGGTAGCTGCGAGGCTGAAAAACAAGGCAGGACGTCGGGCTTAGAAGAAAGGCACAGGGGCCACAGTGTGATGTGCGCTTTTGGAAGGCTGCTCGGAGAAGGGGCACTTTCGGAGAGCTTTCTGCTTTGACCTGTGCTCCTGGCCGAGCTCTAGCTGCTGGGACTCTGAAAGGCTGAATGACTAGGAAAGTGCTTGTGTCCACGCTGTGGATTGAGCACGATCCTTTTTGCAGCAGCGAGAACACACTCGGCCCACTGGGCTCGTGAACGAGCGTTTACCAGACTTCTGCAATTCGGTGCACTGCACACACAAGCCCGGTGCTCCCCGGTTTCTTTCTCCGCCTGCCGTTGTCTGGACAGAAGAGAAGCCCAGCCACGGCATCCTACTCGGCCGCTTTTCGGCGTGTGCACTGCCCGCATACACACGGGTGCTGTGCTCGGCTTTCCCTCGGCTCCAGGCACAAGGGTGCTTTCTCAGTTTTGCAGCGTCCCCGGTTCCCCACGTTGCCCTCGCTCAGCGAAACGTGCCGGGGGAGAAGCACTTGCTGGATGAGTCTTTCCGTGTGCAAGACTTTGAACGCAGCACCACAATCTGGGCCACGAGGAAGCCTTGATGAAGAAGGTGGTTTTGTCCTGGCACCTCTCTCCAGTGCGAGATGCCTGCCGAAGCTCTTTGCCTCTTGCGAGAGTGCGGTGGGCAGCGGGGTAAACTGGAGCCGAGAAGGACCGGGCAGACAGCACCGCCATCCGACAGGTGCTTTGCAGGTTGTGCCGGGGAAAGCGGACTGGCCCTGGCTGGAAGGCGCTGCAGCTAGGCGCTCCCCCAAGTGTCGGAGGCAAAGGCCGCGTGAGCTTGCCGTCCCCGGCACGGCTCTCTGTGCGAGACGTAGCCCAGAAGCTTTCCCTTTCCATTCAGAGCACCAGAGAGGCAGAATGCAGTGGTACGTATTGCTCAGGAGGAAAGGGGCACGGCCCGGCCGCGTTCGGGCAGAAGCAGCGCGCTGGAGCGCTTCGCTGCCGGCACAGAGTTCCGGGCGAGAGGCAGACGACCGGTCCGCCTCCGGGAGAACGAAGGTACGGCGTGCTCGAAAAGGCGAGGAACGAAGCCGCGGAGCACCGGGCTCGGGTGCGCGTCGTCCGGGCTTGCGAGACGAGCGTGGCTGCCACTCTCCTGCCTGCAGAATTCACCTTACAGCCTCAGGAAGGAGGACGACGCGCCACAGTTACTTGTGCTGCTGCTGCTGCCTAGTCCTCTTGCAGAGCTCTGTGGAGGCAAATGCACTTCCCTTCCGTCTCCGAGTTTCGGAGAACACGATGGTAGGGTGCAGCGGAGCAGGGAAGTACAGAAGTGCACCGCTGAGATTGCTGTTGCTTACGTGCAGAAGGCGAAGGTGCAAGCCAGCACTGGCTTTTGCTTCTAGAGCCGTTCTCCAGGAGAGCAGCTGCTGGAGGTTGACAGCGGTAGCTGCGAGGCTGAAAAACAAGGCAGGACGTCGGGCTTAGAAGAAAGGCACAGGGGCCACAGTGTGATGTGCGCTTTTGGAAGGCTGCTCGGAGAAGGGGCACTTTCGGAGAGCTTTCTGCTTTGACCTGTGCTCCTGGCCGAGCTCTAGCTGCTGGGACTCTGAAAGGCTGAATGACTAGGAAAGTGCTTGTGTCCACGCTGTGGATTGAGCACGATCCTTTTTGCAGCAGCGAGAACACACTCGGCCCACTGGGCCCGTGAACGAGCGTTTACCAGACTTCTGCAATTCGGTGCACTGCACACACAAGCCCGGTGCTCCCCGGTTTCTTTCTCCGCCTGCCGTTGTCTGGACAGAAGAGAAGCCCAGCCACGGCATCCTACTCGGCCGCTTTTCGGCGTGTGCACTGCCCGCATACACACGGGTGCTGTGCTCGGCTTTCCCTCGGCTCCAGGCACAAGGGTGCTTTCTCAGTTTTGCAGCGTCCCCGGTTCCCCACGTTGCCCTCGCTCAGCGAAACGTGCCGGGGGAGAAGCACTTGCTGGATGAGTCTTTCCGTGTGCAAGACTTTGAACGCAGCACCACAATCTGGGCCACGAGGAAGCCTTGATGAAGAAGGTGGTTTTGTCCTGGCACCTCTCTCCAGTGCGAGATGCCTGCCGAAGCTCTTTGCCTCTTGCGAGAGTGCGGTGGGCAGCGGGGTAAACTGGAGCCGAGAAGGACCGGGCAGACAGCACCGCCATCCGACAGGTGCTTTGCAGGTTGTGCCGGGGAAAGCGGACTGGCCCTGGCTGGAAGGCGCTGCAGCTAGGCGCTCCCCCAAGTGTCGGAGGCAAAGGCCGCGTGAGCTTGCCGTCCCCGGCACGGCTCTCTGTGCGAGACGTAGCCCAGAAGCTTTCCCTTTCCATTCAGAGCACCAGAGAGGCAGAATGCAGTGGTACGTATTGCTCAGGAGGAAAGGGGCACGGCCCGGCCGCGTTCGGGCAGAAGCAGCGCGCTGGAGCGCTTCGCTGCCGGCACAGAGTTCCGGGCGAGAGGCAGACGACCGGTCCGCCTCCGGGAGAACGAAGGTACGGCGTGCTCGAAAAGGCGAGGAACGAAGCCGCGGAGCACCGGGCTCGGGTGCGCGTCGTCCGGGCTTGCGAGACGAGCGTGGCTGCCACTCTCCTGCCTGCAGAATTCACCTTACAGCCTCAGGAAGGAGGACGACGCGCCACAGTTACTTGTGCTGCTGCTGCTGCCTAGTCCTCTTGCAGAGCTCTGTGGAGGCAAATGCACTTCCCTTCCGTCTCCGAGTTTCGGAGAACACGATGGTAGGGTGCAGCGGAGCAGGGAAGTACAGAAGTGCACCGCTGAGATTGCTGTTGCTTACGTGCAGAAGGCGAAGGTGCAAGCCAGCACTGGCTTTTGCTTCTAGAGCCGTTCTCCAGGAGAGCAGCTGCTGGAGGTTGACAGCGGTAGCTGCGAGGCTGAAAAACAAGGCAGGACGTCGGGCTTAGAAGAAAGGCACAGGGGCCACAGTGTGATGTGCGCTTTTGGAAGGCTGCTCGGAGAAGGGGCACTTTCGGAGAGCTTTCTGCTTTGACCTGTGCTCCTGGCCGAGCTCTAGCTGCTGGGACTCTGAAAGGCTGAATGACTAGGAAAGTGCTTGTGTCCACGCTGTGGATTGAGCACGATCCTTTTTGCAGCAGCGAGAACACACTCGGCCCACTGGGCCCGTGAACGAGCGTTTACCAGACTTCTGCAATTCGGTGCACTGCACACACAAGCCCGGTGCTCCCCGGTTTCTTTCTCCGCCTGCCGTTGTCTGGACAGAAGAGAAGCCCAGCCACGGCATCCTACTCGGCCGCTTTTCGGCGTGTGCACTGCCCGCATACACACGGGTGCTGTGCTCGGCTTTCCCTCGGCTCCAGGCACAAGGGTGCTTTCTCAGTTTTGCAGCGTCCCCGGTTCCCCACGTTGCCCTCGCTCAGCGAAACGTGCCGGGGGAGAAGCACTTGCTGGATGAGTCTTTCCGTGTGCAAGACTTTGAACGCAGCACCACAATCTGGGCCACGAGGAAGCCTTGATGAAGAAGGTGGTTTTGTCCTGGCACCTCTCTCCAGTGCGAGATGCCTGCCGAAGCTCTTTGCCTCTTGCGAGAGTGCGGTGGGCAGCGGGGTAAACTGGAGCCGAGAAGGACCGGGCAGACAGCACCGCCATCCGACAGGTGCTTTGCAGGTTGTGCCGGGGAAAGCGGACTGGCCCTGGCTGGAAGGCGCTGCAGCTAGGCGCTCCCCCAAGTGTCGGAGGCAAAGGCCGCGTGAGCTTGCCGTCCCCGGCACGGCTCTCTGTGCGAGACGTAGCCCAGAAGCTTTCCCTTTCCATTCAGAGCACCAGAGAGGCAGAATGCAGTGGTACGTATTGCTCAGGAGGAAAGGGGCACGGCCCGGCCGCGTTCGGGCAGAAGCAGCGCGCTGGAGCGCTTCGCTGCCGGCACAGAGTTCCGGGCGAGAGGCAGACGACCGGTCCGCCTCCGGGAGAACGAAGGTACGGCGTGCTCGAAAAGGCGAGGAACGAAGCCGCGGAGCACCGGGCTCGGGTGCGCGTCGTCCGGGCTTGCGAGACGAGCGTGGCTGCCACTCTCCTGCCTGCAGAATTCACCTTACAGCCTCAGGAAGGAGGACGACGCGCCACAGTTACTTGTGCTGCTGCTGCTGCCTAGTCCTCTTGCAGAGCTCTGTGGAGGCAAATGCACTTCCCTTCCGTCTCCGAGTTTCGGAGAACACGATGGTAGGGTGCAGCGGAGCAGGGAAGTACAGAAGTGCACCGCTGAGATTGCTGTTGCTTACGTGCAGAAGGCGAAGGTGCAAGCCAGCACTGGCTTTTGCTTCTAGAGCCGTTCTCCAGGAGAGCAGCTGCTGGAGGTTGACAGCGGTAGCTGCGAGGCTGAAAAACAAGGCAGGACGTCGGGCTTAGAAGAAAGGCACAGGGGCCACAGTGTGATGTGCGCTTTTGGAAGGCTGCTCGGAGAAGGGGCACTTTCGGAGAGCTTTCTGCTTTGACCTGTGCTCCTGGCCGAGCTCTAGCTGCTGGGACTCTGAAAGGCTGAATGACTAGGAAAGTGCTTGTGTCCACGCTGTGGATTGAGCACGATCCTTTTTGCAGCAGCGAGAACACACTCGGCCCACTGGGCTCGTGAACGAGCGTTTACCAGACGTCTGCAATTCGGTGCACTGCACACACAAGCCCGGTGCTCCCCGGTTTCTTTCTCCGCCTGCCGTTGTCTGGACAGAAGAGAAGCCCAGCCACGGCATCCTACTCGGCCGCTTTTCGGCGTGTGCACTGCCCGCATACACACGGGTGCTGTGCTCGGCTTTCCCTCGGCTCCAGGCACAAGGGTGCTTTCTCAGTTTTGCAGCGTCCCCGGTTCCCCACGTTGCCCTCGCTCAGCGAAACGTGCCGGGGGAGAAGCACTTGCTGGATGAGTCTTTCCGTGTGCAAGACTTTGAACGCAGCACCACAATCTGGGCCACGAGGAAGCCTTGATGAAGAAGGTGGTTTTGTCCTGGCACCTCTCTCCAGTGCGAGATGCCTGCCGAAGCTCTTTGCCTCTTGCGAGAGTGCGGTGGGCAGCGGGGTAAACTGGAGCCGAGAAGGACCGGGCAGACAGCACCGCCATCCGACAGGTGCTTTGCAGGTTGTGCCGGGGAAAGCGGACTGGCCCTGGCTGGAAGGCGCTGCAGCTAGGCGCTCCCCCAAGTGTCGGAGGCAAAGGCCGCGTGAGCTTGCCGTCCCCGGCACGGCTCTCTGTGCGAGACGTAGCCCAGAAGCTTTCCCTTTCCATTCAGAGCACCAGAGAGGCAGAATGCAGTGGTACGTATTGCTCAGGAGGAAAGGGGCACGGCCCGGCCGCGTTCGGGCAGAAGCAGCGCGCTGGAGCGCTTCGCTGCCGGCACAGAGTTCCGGGCGAGAGGCAGACGACCGGTCCGCCTCCGGGAGAACGAAGGTACGGCGTGCTCGAAAAGGCGAGGAACGAAGCCGCGGAGCACCGGGCTCGGGTGCGCGTCGTCCGGGCTTGCGAGACGAGCGTGGCTGCCACTCTCCTGCCTGCAGAATTCACCTTACAGCCTCAGGAAGGAGGACGACGCGCCACAGTTACTTGTGCTGCTGCTGCTGCCTAGTCCTCTTGCAGAGCTCTGTGGAGGCAAATGCACTTCCCTTCCGTCTCCGAGTTTCGGAGAACACGATGGTAGGGTGCAGCGGAGCAGGGAAGTACAGAAGTGCACCGCTGAGATTGCTGTTGCTTACGTGCAGAAGGCGAAGGTGCAAGCCAGCACTGGCTTTTGCTTCTAGAGCCGTTCTCCAGGAGAGCAGCTGCTGGAGGTTGACAGCGGTAGCTGCGAGGCTGAAAAACAAGGCAGGACGTCGGGCTTAGAAGAAAGGCACAGGGGCCACAGTGTGATGTGCGCTTTTGGAAGGCTGCTCGGAGAAGGGGCACTTTCGGAGAGCTTTCTGCTTTGACCTGTGCTCCTGGCCGAGCTCTAGCTGCTGGGACTCTGAAAGGCTGAATGACTAGGAAAGTGCTTGTGTCCACGCTGTGGATTGAGCACGATCCTTTTTGCAGCAGCGAGAACACACTCGGCCCACTGGGCTCGTGAACGAGCGTTTACCAGACGTCTGCAATTCGGTGCACTGCACACACAAGCCCGGTGCTCCCCGGTTTCTTTCTCCGCCTGCCGTTGTCTGGACAGAAGAGAAGCCCAGCCACGGCATCCTACTCGGCCGCTTTTCGGCGTGTGCACTGCCCGCATACACACGGGTGCTGTGCTCGGCTTTCCCTCGGCTCCAGGCACAAGGGTGCTTTCTCAGTTTTGCAGCGTCCCCGGTTCCCCACGTTGCCCTCGCTCAGCGAAACGTGCCGGGGGAGAAGCACTTGCTGGATGAGTCTTTCCGTGTGCAAGACTTTGAACGCAGCACCACAATCTGGGCCACGAGGAAGCCTTGATGAAGAAGGTGGTTTTGTCCTGGCACCTCTCTCCAGTGCGAGATGCCTGCCGAAGCTCTTTGCCTCTTGCGAGAGTGCGGTGGGCAGCGGGGTAAACTGGAGCCGAGAAGGACCGGGCAGACAGCACCGCCATCCGACAGGTGCTTTGCAGGTTGTGCCGGGGAAAGCGGACTGGCCCTGGCTGGAAGGCGCTGCAGCTAGGCGCTCCCCCAAGTGTCGGAGGCAAAGGCCGCGTGAGCTTGCCGTCCCCGGCACGGCTCTCTGTGCGAGACGTAGCCCAGAAGCTTTCCCTTTCCATTCAGAGCACCAGAGAGGCAGAATGCAGTGGTACGTATTGCTCAGGAGGAAAGGGGCACGGCCCGGCCGCGTTCGGGCAGAAGCAGCGCGCTGGAGCGCTTCGCTGCCGGCACAGAGTTCCGGGCGAGAGGCAGACGACCGGTCCGCCTCCGGGAGAACGAAGGTACGGCGTGCTCGAAAAGGCGAGGAACGAAGCCGCGGAGCACCGGGCTCGGGTGCGCGTCGTCCGGGCTTGCGAGACGAGCGTGGCTGCCACTCTCCTGCCTGCAGAATTCACCTTACAGCCTCAGGAAGGAGGACGACGCGCCACAGTTACTTGTGCTGCTGCTGCTGCCTAGTCCTCTTGCAGAGCTCTGTGGAGGCAAATGCACTTCCCTTCCGTCTCCGAGTTTCGGAGAACACGATGGTAGGGTGCAGCGGAGCAGGGAAGTACAGAAGTGCACCGCTGAGATTGCTGTTGCTTACGTGCAGAAGGCGAAGGTGCAAGCCAGCACTGGCTTTTGCTTCTAGAGCCGTTCTCCAGGAGAGCAGCTGCTGGAGGTTGACAGCGGTAGCTGCGAGGCTGAAAAACAAGGCAGGACGTCGGGCTTAGAAGAAAGGCACAGGGGCCACAGTGTGATGTGCGCTTTTGGAAGGCTGCTCGGAGAAGGGGCACTTTCGGAGAGCTTTCTGCTTTGACCTGTGCTCCTGGCCGAGCTCTAGCTGCTGGGACTCTGAAAGGCTGAATGACTAGGAAAGTGCTTGTGTCCACGCTGTGGATTGAGCACGATCCTTTTTGCAGCAGCGAGAACACACTCGGCCCACTGGGCTCGTGAACGAGCGTTTACCAGACGTCTGCAATTCGGTGCACTGCACACACAAGCCCGGTGCTCCCCGGTTTCTTTCTCCGCCTGCCGTTGTCTGGACAGAAGAGAAGCCCAGCCACGGCATCCTACTCGGCCGCTTTTCGGCGTGTGCACTGCCCGCATACACACGGGTGCTGTGCTCGGCTTTCCCTCGGCTCCAGGCACAAGGGTGCTTTCTCAGTTTTGCAGCGTCCCCGGTTCCCCACGTTGCCCTCGCTCAGCGAAACGTGCCGGGGGAGAAGCACTTGCTGGATGAGTCTTTCCGTGTGCAAGACTTTGAACGCAGCACCACAATCTGGGCCACGAGGAAGCCTTGATGAAGAAGGTGGTTTTGTCCTGGCACCTCTCTCCAGTGCGAGATGCCTGCCGAAGCTCTTTGCCTCTTGCGAGAGTGCGGTGGGCAGCGGGGTAAACTGGAGCCGAGAAGGACCGGGCAGACAGCACCGCCATCCGACAGGTGCTTTGCAGGTTGTGCCGGGGAAAGCGGACTGGCCCTGGCTGGAAGGCGCTGCAGCTAGGCGCTCCCCCAAGTGTCGGAGGCAAAGGCCGCGTGAGCTTGCCGTCCCCGGCACGGCTCTCTGTGCGAGACGTAGCCCAGAAGCTTTCCCTTTCCATTCAGAGCACCAGAGAGGCAGAATGCAGTGGTACGTATTGCTCAGGAGGAAAGGGGCACGGCCCGGCCGCGTTCGGGCAGAAGCAGCGCGCTGGAGCGCTTCGCTGCCGGCACAGAGTTCCGGGCGAGAGGCAGACGACCGGTCCGCCTCCGGGAGAACGAAGGTACGGCGTGCTCGAAAAGGCGAGGAACGAAGCCGCGGAGCACCGGGCTCGGGTGCGCGTCGTCCGGGCTTGCGAGACGAGCGTGGCTGCCACTCTCCTGCCTGCAGAATTCACCTTACAGCCTCAGGAAGGAGGACGACGCGCCACAGTTACTTGTGCTGCTGCTGCTGCCTAGTCCTCTTGCAGAGCTCTGTGGAGGCAAATGCACTTCCCTTCCGTCTCCGAGTTTCGGAGAACACGATGGTAGGGTGCAGCGGAGCAGGGAAGTACAGAAGTGCACCGCTGAGATTGCTGTTGCTTACGTGCAGAAGGCGAAGGTGCAAGCCAGCACTGGCTTTTGCTTCTAGAGCCGTTCTCCAGGAGAGCAGCTGCTGGAGGTTGACAGCGGTAGCTGCGAGGCTGAAAAACAAGGCAGGACGTCGGGCTTAGAAGAAAGGCACAGGGGCCACAGTGTGATGTGCGCTTTTGGAAGGCTGCTCGGAGAAGGGGCACTTTCGGAGAGCTTTCTGCTTTGACCTGTGCTCCTGGCCGAGCTCTAGCTGCTGGGACTCTGAAAGGCTGAATGACTAGGAAAGTGCTTGTGTCCACGCTGTGGATTGAGCACGATCCTTTTTGCAGCAGCGAGAACACACTCGGCCCACTGGGCTCGTGAACGAGCGTTTACCAGACGTCTGCAATTCGGTGCACTGCACACACAAGCCCGGTGCTCCCCGGTTTCTTTCTCCGCCTGCCGTTGTCTGGACAGAAGAGAAGCCCAGCCACGGCATCCTACTCGGCCGCTTTTCGGCGTGTGCACTGCCCGCATACACACGGGTGCTGTGCTCGGCTTTCCCTCGGCTCCAGGCACAAGGGTGCTTTCTCAGTTTTGCAGCGTCCCCGGTTCCCCACGTTGCCCTCGCTCAGCGAAACGTGCCGGGGGAGAAGCACTTGCTGGATGAGTCTTTCCGTGTGCAAGACTTTGAACGCAGCACCACAATCTGGGCCACGAGGAAGCCTTGATGAAGAAGGTGGTTTTGTCCTGGCACCTCTCTCCAGTGCGAGATGCCTGCCGAAGCTCTTTGCCTCTTGCGAGAGTGCGGTGGGCAGCGGGGTAAACTGGAGCCGAGAAGGACCGGGCAGACAGCACCGCCATCCGACAGGTGCTTTGCAGGTTGTGCCGGGGAAAGCGGACTGGCCCTGGCTGGAAGGCGCTGCAGCTAGGCGCTCCCCCAAGTGTCGGAGGCAAAGGCCGCGTGAGCTTGCCGTCCCCGGCACGGCTCTCTGTGCGAGACGTAGCCCAGAAGCTTTCCCTTTCCATTCAGAGCACCAGAGAGGCAGAATGCAGTGGTACGTATTGCTCAGGAGGAAAGGGGCACGGCCCGGCCGCGTTCGGGCAGAAGCAGCGCGCTGGAGCGCTTCGCTGCCGGCACAGAGTTCCGGGCGAGAGGCAGACGACCGGTCCGCCTCCGGGAGAACGAAGGTACGGCGTGCTCGAAAAGGCGAGGAACGAAGCCGCGGAGCACCGGGCTCGGGTGCGCGTCGTCCGGGCTTGCGAGACGAGCGTGGCTGCCACTCTCCTGCCTGCAGAATTCACCTTACAGCCTCAGGAAGGAGGACGACGCGCCACAGTTACTTGTGCTGCTGCTGCTGCCTAGTCCTCTTGCAGAGCTCTGTGGAGGCAAATGCACTTCCCTTCCGTCTCCGAGTTTCGGAGAACACGATGGTAGGGTGCAGCGGAGCAGGGAAGTACAGAAGTGCACCGCTGAGATTGCTGTTGCTTACGTGCAGAAGGCGAAGGTGCAAGCCAGCACTGGCTTTTGCTTCTAGAGCCGTTCTCCAGGAGAGCAGCTGCTGGAGGTTGACAGCGGTAGCTGCGAGGCTGAAAAACAAGGCAGGACGTCGGGCTTAGAAGAAAGGCACAGGGGCCACAGTGTGATGTGCGCTTTTGGAAGGCTGCTCGGAGAAGGGGCACTTTCGGAGAGCTTTCTGCTTTGACCTGTGCTCCTGGCCGAGCTCTAGCTGCTGGGACTCTGAAAGGCTGAATGACTAGGAAAGTGCTTGTGTCCACGCTGTGGATTGAGCACGATCCTTTTTGCAGCAGCGAGAACACACTCGGCCCACTGGGCTCGTGAACGAGCGTTTACCAGACGTCTGCAATTCGGTGCACTGCACACACAAGCCCGGTGCTCCCCGGTTTCTTTCTCCGCCTGCCGTTGTCTGGACAGAAGAGAAGCCCAGCCACGGCATCCTACTCGGCCGCTTTTCGGCGTGTGCACTGCCCGCATACACACGGGTGCTGTGCTCGGCTTTCCCTCGGCTCCAGGCACAAGGGTGCTTTCTCAGTTTTGCAGCGTCCCCGGTTCCCCACGTTGCCCTCGCTCAGCGAAACGTGCCGGGGGAGAAGCACTTGCTGGATGAGTCTTTCCGTGTGCAAGACTTTGAACGCAGCACCACAATCTGGGCCACGAGGAAGCCTTGATGAAGAAGGTGGTTTTGTCCTGGCACCTCTCTCCAGTGCGAGATGCCTGCCGAAGCTCTTTGCCTCTTGCGAGAGTGCGGTGGGCAGCGGGGTAAACTGGAGCCGAGAAGGACCGGGCAGACAGCACCGCCATCCGACAGGTGCTTTGCAGGTTGTGCCGGGGAAAGCGGACTGGCCCTGGCTGGAAGGCGCTGCAGCTAGGCGCTCCCCCAAGTGTCGGAGGCAAAGGCCGCGTGAGCTTGCCGTCCCCGGCACGGCTCTCTGTGCGAGACGTAGCCCAGAAGCTTTCCCTTTCCATTCAGAGCACCAGAGAGGCAGA
Source organism: Aphelocoma coerulescens (assembly GCF_041296385.1). Classification (NCBI taxonomy): domain Eukaryota; kingdom Metazoa; phylum Chordata; class Aves; order Passeriformes; family Corvidae; genus Aphelocoma; species Aphelocoma coerulescens. Next base: position 3,356,288 of record NC_091034.1, read on the forward strand.
ATGCAGTGGTACGTATTGCTCAGGAGGAAAGGGGCACGGCCCGGCCGCGTTCGGGCAGAAGCAGCGCGCTGGAGCGCTTCGCTGCCGGCACAGAGTTCCGGGCGAGAGGCAGACGACCGGTCCGCCTCCGGGAGAACGAAGGTACGGCGTGCTCGAAAAGGCGAGGAACGAAGCCGCGGAGCACCGGGCTCGGGTGCGCGTCGTCCGGGCTTGCGAGACGAGCGTGGCTGCCACTCTCCTGCCTGCAGAATTCACCTTACAGCCTCAGGAAGGAGGACGACGCGCCACAGTTACTTGTGCTGCTGCTGCTGCCTAGTCCTCTTGCAGAGCTCTGTGGAGGCAAATGCACTTCCCTTCCGTCTCCGAGTTTCGGAGAACACGATGGTAGGGTGCAGCGGAGCAGGGAAGTACAGAAGTGCACCGCTGAGATTGCTGTTGCTTACGTGCAGAAGGCGAAGGTGCAAGCCAGCACTGGCTTTTGCTTCTAGAGCCGTTCTCCAGGAGAGCAGCTGCTGGAGGTTGACAGCGGTAGCTGCGAGGCTGAAAAACAAGGCAGGACGTCGGGCTTAGAAGAAAGGCACAGGGGCCACAGTGTGATGTGCGCTTTTGGAAGGCTGCTCGGAGAAGGGGCACTTTCGGAGAGCTTTCTGCTTTGACCTGTGCTCCTGGCCGAGCTCTAGCTGCTGGGACTCTGAAAGGCTGAATGACTAGGAAAGTGCTTGTGTCCACGCTGTGGATTGAGCACGATCCTTTTTGCAGCAGCGAGAACACACTCGGCCCACTGGGCTCGTGAACGAGCGTTTACCAGACGTCTGCAATTCGGTGCACTGCACACACAAGCCCGGTGCTCCCCGGTTTCTTTCTCCGCCTGCCGTTGTCTGGACAGAAGAGAAGCCCAGCCACGGCATCCTACTCGGCCGCTTTTCGGCGTGTGCACTGCCCGCATACACACGGGTGCTGTGCTCGGCTTTCCCTCGGCTCCAGGCACAAGGGTGCTTTCTCAGTTTTGCAGCGTCCCCGGTTCCCCACGTTGCCCTCGCTCAGCGAAACGTGCCGGGGGAGAAGCACTTGCTGGATGAGTCTTTCCGTGTGCAAGACTTTGAACGCAGCACCACAATCTGGGCCACGAGGAAGCCTTGATGAAGAAGGTGGTTTTGTCCTGGCACCTCTCTCCAGTGCGAGATGCCTGCCGAAGCTCTTTGCCTCTTGCGAGAGTGCGGTGGGCAGCGGGGTAAACTGGAGCCGAGAAGGACCGGGCAGACAGCACCGCCATCCGACAGGTGCTTTGCAGGTTGTGCCGGGGAAAGCGGACTGGCCCTGGCTGGAAGGCGCTGCAGCTAGGCGCTCCCCCAAGTGTCGGAGGCAAAGGCCGCGTGAGCTTGCCGTCCCCGGCACGGCTCTCTGTGCGAGACGTAGCCCAGAAGCTTTCCCTTTCCATTCAGAGCACCAGAGGGGCAGAATGCAGTGGTACGTATTGCTCAGGAGGAAAGGGGCACGGCCCGGCCGCGTTCGGGCAGAAGCAGCGCGCTGGAGCGCTTCGCTGCCGGCACAGAGTTCCGGGCGAGAGGCAGACGACCGGTCCGCCTCCGGGAGAACGAAGGTACGGCGTGCTCGAAAAGGCGAGGAACGAAGCCGCGGAGCACCGGGCTCGGGTGCGCGTCGTCCGGGCTTGCGAGACGAGCGTGGCTGCCACTCTCCTGCCTGCAGAATTCACCTTACAGCCTCAGGAAGGAGGACGACGCGCCACAGTTACTTGTGCTGCTGCTGCTGCCTAGTCCTCTTGCAGAGCTCTGTGGAGGCAAATGCACTTCCCTTCCGTCTCCGAGTTTCGGAGAACACGATGGTAGGGTGCAGCGGAGCAGGGAAGTACAGAAGTGCACCGCTGAGATTGCTGTTGCTTACGTGCAGAAGGCGAAGGTGCAAGCCAGCACTGGCTTTTGCTTCTAGAGCCGTTCTCCAGGAGAGCAGCTGCTGGAGGTTGACAGCGGTAGCTGCGAGGCTGAAAAACAAGGCAGGACGTCGGGCTTAGAAGAAAGGCACAGGGGCCACAGTGTGATGTGCGCTTTTGGAAGGCTGCTCGGAGAAGGGGCACTTTCGGAGAGCTTTCTGCTTTGACCTGTGCTCCTGGCCGAGCTCTAGCTGCTGGGACTCTGAAAGGCTGAATGACTAGGAAAGTGCTTGTGTCCACGCTGTGGATTGAGCACGATCCTTTTTGCAGCAGCGAGAACACACTCGGCCCACTGGGCTCGTGAACGAGCGTTTACCAGACGTCTGCAATTCGGTGCACTGCACACACAAGCCCGGTGCTCCCCGGTTTCTTTCTCCGCCTGCCGTTGTCTGGACAGAAGAGAAGCCCAGCCACGGCATCCTACTCGGCCGCTTTTCGGCGTGTGCACTGCCCGCATACACACGGGTGCTGTGCTCGGCTTTCCCTCGGCTCCAGGCACAAGGGTGCTTTCTCAGTTTTGCAGCGTCCCCGGTTCCCCACGTTGCCCTCGCTCAGCGAAACGTGCCGGGGGAGAAGCACTTGCTGGATGAGTCTTTCCGTGTGCAAGACTTTGAACGCAGCACCACAATCTGGGCCACGAGGAAGCCTTGATGAAGAAGGTGGTTTTGTCCTGGCACCTCTCTCCAGTGCGAGATGCCTGCCGAAGCTCTTTGCCTCTTGCGAGAGTGCGGTGGGCAGCGGGGTAAACTGGAGCCGAGAAGGACCGGGCAGACAGCACCGCCATCCGACAGGTGCTTTGCAGGTTGTGCCGGGGAAAGCGGACTGGCCCTGGCTGGAAGGCGCTGCAGCTAGGCGCTCCCCCAAGTGTCGGAGGCAAAGGCCGCGTGAGCTTGCCGTCCCCGGCACGGCTCTCTGTGCGAGACGTAGCCCAGAAGCTTTCCCTTTCCATTCAGAGCACCAGAGAGGCAGAATGCAGTGGTACGTATTGCTCAGGAGGAAAGGGGCACGGCCCGGCCGCGTTCGGGCAGAAGCAGCGCGCTGGAGCGCTTCGCTGCCGGCACAGAGTTCCGGGCGAGAGGCAGACGACCGGTCCGCCTCCGGGAGAACGAAGGTACGGCGTGCTCGAAAAGGCGAGGAACGAAGCCGCGGAGCACCGGGCTCGGGTGCGCGTCGTCCGGGCTTGCGAGACGAGCGTGGCTGCCACTCTCCTGCCTGCAGAATTCACCTTACAGCCTCAGGAAGGAGGACGACGCGCCACAGTTACTTGTGCTGCTGCTGCTGCCTAGTCCTCTTGCAGAGCTCTGTGGAGGCAAATGCACTTCCCTTCCGTCTCCGAGTTTCGGAGAACACGATGGTAGGGTGCAGCGGAGCAGGGAAGTACAGAAGTGCACCGCTGAGATTGCTGTTGCTTACGTGCAGAAGGCGAAGGTGCAAGCCAGCACTGGCTTTTGCTTCTAGAGCCGTTCTCCAGGAGAGCAGCTGCTGGAGGTTGACAGCGGTAGCTGCGAGGCTGAAAAACAAGGCAGGACGTCGGGCTTAGAAGAAAGGCACAGGGGCCACAGTGTGATGTGCGCTTTTGGAAGGCTGCTCGGAGAAGGGGCACTTTCGGAGAGCTTTCTGCTTTGACCTGTGCTCCTGGCCGAGCTCTAGCTGCTGGGACTCTGAAAGGCTGAATGACTAGGAAAGTGCTTGTGTCCACGCTGTGGATTGAGCACGATCCTTTTTGCAGCAGCGAGAACACACTCGGCCCACTGGGCCCGTGAACGAGCGTTTACCAGACTTCTGCAATTCGGTGCACTGCACACACAAGCCCGGTGCTCCCCGGTTTCTTTCTCCGCCTGCCGTTGTCTGGACAGAAGAGAAGCCCAGCCACGGCATCCTACTCGGCCGCTTTTCGGCGTGTGCACTGCCCGCATACACACGGGTGCTGTGCTCGGCTTTCCCTCGGCTCCAGGCACAAGGGTGCTTTCTCAGTTTTGCAGCGTCCCCGGTTCCCCACGTTGCCCTCGCTCAGCGAAACGTGCCGGGGGAGAAGCACTTGCTGGATGAGTCTTTCCGTGTGCAAGACTTTGAACGCAGCACCACAATCTGGGCCACGAGGAAGCCTTGATGAAGAAGGTGGTTTTGTCCTGGCACCTCTCTCCAGTGCGAGATGCCTGCCGAAGCTCTTTGCCTCTTGCGAGAGTGCGGTGGGCAGCGGGGTAAACTGGAGCCGAGAAGGACCGGGCAGACAGCACCGCCATCCGACAGGTGCTTTGCAGGTTGTGCCGGGGAAAGCGGACTGGCCCTGGCTGGAAGGCGCTGCAGCTAGGCGCTCCCCCAAGTGTCGGAGGCAAAGGCCGCGTGAGCTTGCCGTCCCCGGCACGGCTCTCTGTGCGAGACGTAGCCCAGAAGCTTTCCCTTTCCATTCAGAGCACCAGAGAGGCAGAATGCAGTGGTACGTATTGCTCAGGAGGAAAGGGGCACGGCCCGGCCGCGTTCGGGCAGAAGCAGCGCGCTGGAGCGCTTCGCTGCCGGCACAGAGTTCCGGGCGAGAGGCAGACGACCGGTCCGCCTCCGGGAGAACGAAGGTACGGCGTGCTCGAAAAGGCGAGGAACGAAGCCGCGGAGCACCGGGCTCGGGTGCGCGTCGTCCGGGCTTGCGAGACGAGCGTGGCTGCCACTCTCCTGCCTGCAGAATTCACCTTACAGCCTCAGGAAGGAGGACGACGCGCCACAGTTACTTGTGCTGCTGCTGCTGCCTAGTCCTCTTGCAGAGCTCTGTGGAGGCAAATGCACTTCCCTTCCGTCTCCGAGTTTCGGAGAACACGATGGTAGGGTGCAGCGGAGCAGGGAAGTACAGAAGTGCACCGCTGAGATTGCTGTTGCTTACGTGCAGAAGGCGAAGGTGCAAGCCAGCACTGGCTTTTGCTTCTAGAGCCGTTCTCCAGGAGAGCAGCTGCTGGAGGTTGACAGCGGTAGCTGCGAGGCTGAAAAACAAGGCAGGACGTCGGGCTTAGAAGAAAGGCACAGGGGCCACAGTGTGATGTGCGCTTTTGGAAGGCTGCTCGGAGAAGGGGCACTTTCGGAGAGCTTTCTGCTTTGACCTGTGCTCCTGGCCGAGCTCTAGCTGCTGGGACTCTGAAAGGCTGAATGACTAGGAAAGTGCTTGTGTCCACGCTGTGGATTGAGCACGATCCTTTTTGCAGCAGCGAGAACACACTCGGCCCACTGGGCCCGTGAACGAGCGTTTACCAGACTTCTGCAATTCGGTGCACTGCACACACAAGCCCGGTGCTCCCCGGTTTCTTTCTCCGCCTGCCGTTGTCTGGACAGAAGAGAAGCCCAGCCACGGCATCCTACTCGGCCGCTTTTCGGCGTGTGCACTGCCCGCATACACACGGGTGCTGTGCTCGGCTTTCCCTCGGCTCCAGGCACAAGGGTGCTTTCTCAGTTTTGCAGCGTCCCCGGTTCCCCACGTTGCCCTCGCTCAGCGAAACGTGCCGGGGGAGAAGCACTTGCTGGATGAGTCTTTCCGTGTGCAAGACTTTGAACGCAGCACCACAATCTGGGCCACGAGGAAGCCTTGATGAAGAAGGTGGTTTTGTCCTGGCACCTCTCTCCAGTGCGAGATGCCTGCCGAAGCTCTTTGCCTCTTGCGAGAGTGCGGTGGGCAGCGGGGTAAACTGGAGCCGAGAAGGACCGGGCAGACAGCACCGCCATCCGACAGGTGCTTTGCAGGTTGTGCCGGGGAAAGCGGACTGGCCCTGGCTGGAAGGCGCTGCAGCTAGGCGCTCCCCCAAGTGTCGGAGGCAAAGGCCGCGTGAGCTTGCCGTCCCCGGCACGGCTCTCTGTGCGAGACGTAGCCCAGAAGCTTTCCCTTTCCATTCAGAGCACCAGAGAGGCAGAATGCAGTGGTACGTATTGCTCAGGAGGAAAGGGGCACGGCCCGGCCGCGTTCGGGCAGAAGCAGCGCGCTGGAGCGCTTCGCTGCCGGCACAGAGTTCCGGGCGAGAGGCAGACGACCGGTCCGCCTCCGGGAGAACGAAGGTACGGCGTGCTCGAAAAGGCGAGGAACGAAGCCGCGGAGCACCGGGCTCGGGTGCGCGTCGTCCGGGCTTGCGAGACGAGCGTGGCTGCCACTCTCCTGCCTGCAGAATTCACCTTACAGCCTCAGGAAGGAGGACGACGCGCCACAGTTACTTGTGCTGCTGCTGCTGCCTAGTCCTCTTGCAGAGCTCTGTGGAGGCAAATGCACTTCCCTTCCGTCTCCGAGTTTCGGAGAACACGATGGTAGGGTGCAGCGGAGCAGGGAAGTACAGAAGTGCACCGCTGAGATTGCTGTTGCTTACGTGCAGAAGGCGAAGGTGCAAGCCAGCACTGGCTTTTGCTTCTAGAGCCGTTCTCCAGGAGAGCAGCTGCTGGAGGTTGACAGCGGTAGCTGCGAGGCTGAAAAACAAGGCAGGACGTCGGGCTTAGAAGAAAGGCACAGGGGCCACAGTGTGATGTGCGCTTTTGGAAGGCTGCTCGGAGAAGGGGCACTTTCGGAGAGCTTTCTGCTTTGACCTGTGCTCCTGGCCGAGCTCTAGCTGCTGGGACTCTGAAAGGCTGAATGACTAGGAAAGTGCTTGTGTCCACGCTGTGGATTGAGCACGATGATCCTTTTTGCAGCAGCGAGAACACACTCGGCCCACTGGGCCCGTGAACGAGCGTTTACCAGACTTCTGCAATTCGGTGCACTGCACACACAAGCCCGGTGCTCCCCGGTTTCTTTCTCCGCCTGCCGTTGTCTGGACAGAAGAGAAGCCCAGCCACGGCATCCTACTCGGCCGCTTTTCGGCGTGTGCACTGCCCGCATACACACGGGTGCTGTGCTCGGCTTTCCCTCGGCTCCAGGCACAAGGGTGCTTTCTCAGTTTTGCAGCGTCCCCGGTTCCCCACGTTGCCCTCGCTCAGCGAAACGTGCCGGGGGAGAAGCACTTGCTGGATGAGTCTTTCCGTGTGCAAGACTTTGAACGCAGCACCACAATCTGGGCCACGAGGAAGCCTTGATGAAGAAGGTGGTTTTGTCCTGGCACCTCTCTCCAGTGCGAGATGCCTGCCGAAGCTCTTTGCCTCTTGCGAGAGTGCGGTGGGCAGCGGGGTAAACTGGAGCCGAGAAGGACCGGGCAGACAGCACCGCCATCCGACAGGTGCTTTGCAGGTTGTGCCGGGGAAAGCGGACTGGCCCTGGCTGGAAGGCGCTGCAGCTAGGCGCTCCCCCAAGTGTCGGAGGCAAAGGCCGCGTGAGCTTGCCGTCCCCGGCACGGCTCTCTGTGCGAGACGTAGCCCAGAAGCTTTCCCTTTCCATTCAGAGCACCAGAGAGGCAGAATGCAGTGGTACGTATTGCTCAGGAGGAAAGGGGCACGGCCCGGCCGCGTTCGGGCAGAAGCAGCGCGCTGGAGCGCTTCGCTGCCGGCACAGAGTTCCGGGCGAGAGGCAGACGACCGGTCCGCCTCCGGGAGAACGAAGGTACGGCGTGCTCGAAAAGGCGAGGAACGAAGCCGCGGAGCACCGGGCTCGGGTGCGCGTCGTCCGGGCTTGCGAGACGAGCGTGGCTGCCACTCTCCTGCCTGCAGAATTCACCTTACAGCCTCAGGAAGGAGGACGACGCGCCACAGTTACTTGTGCTGCTGCTGCTGCCTAGTCCTCTTGCAGAGCTCTGTGGAGGCAAATGCACTTCCCTTCCGTCTCCGAGTTTCGGAGAACACGATGGTAGGGTGCAGCGGAGCAGGGAAGTACAGAAGTGCACCGCTGAGATTGCTGTTGCTTACGTGCAGAAGGCGAAGGTGCAAGCCAGCACTGGCTTTTGCTTCTAGAGCCGTTCTCCAGGAGAGCAGCTGCTGGAGGTTGACAGCGGTAGCTGCGAGGCTGAAAAACAAGGCAGGACGTCGGGCTTAGAAGAAAGGCACAGGGGCCACAGTGTGATGTGCGCTTTTGGAAGGCTGCTCGGAGAAGGGGCACTTTCGGAGAGCTTTCTGCTTTGACCTGTGCTCCTGGCCGAGCTCTAGCTGCTGGGACTCTGAAAGGCTGAATGACTAGGAAAGTGCTTGTGTCCACGCTGTGGATTGAGCACGATCCTTTTTGCAGCAGCGAGAACACACTCGGCCCACTGGGCCCGTGAACGAGCGTTTACCAGACTTCTGCAATTCGGTGCACTGCACACACAAGCCCGGTGCTCCCCGGTTTCTTTCTCCGCCTGCCGTTGTCTGGACAGAAGAGAAGCCCAGCCACGGCATCCTACTCGGCCGCTTTTCGGCGTGTGCACTGCCCGCATACACACGGGTGCTGTGCTCGGCTTTCCCTCGGCTCCAGGCACAAGGGTGCTTTCTCAGTTTTGCAGCGTCCCCGGTTCCCCACGTTGCCCTCGCTCAGCGAAACGTGCCGGGGGAGAAGCACTTGCTGGATGAGTCTTTCCGTGTGCAAGACTTTGAACGCAGCACCACAATCTGGGCCACGAGGAAGCCTTGATGAAGAAGGTGGTTTTGTCCTGGCACCTCTCTCCAGTGCGAGATGCCTGCCGAAGCTCTTTGCCTCTTGCGAGAGTGCGGTGGGCAGCGGGGTAAACTGGAGCCGAGAAGGACCGGGCAGACAGCACCGCCATCCGACAGGTGCTTTGCAGGTTGTGCCGGGGAAAGCGGACTGGCCCTGGCTGGAAGGCGCTGCAGCTAGGCGCTCCCCCAAGTGTCGGAGGCAAAGGCCGCGTGAGCTTGCCGTCCCCGGCACGGCTCTCTGTGCGAGACGTAGCCCAGAAGCTTTCCCTTTCCATTCAGAGCACCAGAGAGGCAGAATGCAGTGGTACGTATTGCTCAGGAGGAAAGGGGCACGGCCCGGCCGCGTTCGGGCAGAAGCAGCGCGCTGGAGCGCTTCGCTGCCGGCACAGAGTTCCGGGCGAGAGGCAGACGACCGGTCCGCCTCCGGGAGAACGAAGGTACGGCGTGCTCGAAAAGGCGAGGAACGAAGCCGCGGAGCACCGGGCTCGGGTGCGCGTCGTCCGGGCTTGCGAGACGAGCGTGGCTGCCACTCTCCTGCCTGCAGAATTCACCTTACAGCCTCAGGAAGGAGGACGACGCGCCACAGTTACTTGTGCTGCTGCTGCTGCCTAGTCCTCTTGCAGAGCTCTGTGGAGGCAAATGCACTTCCCTTCCGTCTCCGAGTTTCGGAGAACACGATGGTAGGGTGCAGCGGAGCAGGGAAGTACAGAAGTGCACCGCTGAGATTGCTGTTGCTTACGTGCAGAAGGCGAAGGTGCAAGCCAGCACTGGCTTTTGCTTCTAGAGCCGTTCTCCAGGAGAGCAGCTGCTGGAGGTTGACAGCGGTAGCTGCGAGGCTGAAAAACAAGGCAGGACGTCGGGCTTAGAAGAAAGGCACAGGGGCCACAGTGTGATGTGCGCTTTTGGAAGGCTGCTCGGAGAAGGGGCACTTTCGGAGAGCTTTCTGCTTTGACCTGTGCTCCTGGCCGAGCTCTAGCTGCTGGGACTCTGAAAGGCTGAATGACTAGGAAAGTGCTTGTGTCCACGCTGTGGATTGAGCACGATCCTTTTTGCAGCAGCGAGAACACACTCGGCCCACTGGGCCCGTGAACGAGCGTTTACCAGACTTCTGCAATTCGGTGCACTGCACACACAAGCCCGGTGCTCCCCGGTTTCTTTCTCCGCCTGCCGTTGTCTGGACAGAAGAGAAGCCCAGCCACGGCATCCTACTCGGCCGCTTTTCGGCGTGTGCACTGCCCGCATACACACGGGTGCTGTGCTCGGCTTTCCCTCGGCTCCAGGCACAAGGGTGCTTTCTCAGTTTTGCAGCGTCCCCGGTTCCCCACGTTGCCCTCGCTCAGCGAAACGTGCCGGGGGAGAAGCACTTGCTGGATGAGTCTTTCCGTGTGCAAGACTTTGAACGCAGCACCACAATCTGGGCCACGAGGAAGCCTTGATGAAGAAGGTGGTTTTGTCCTGGCACCTCTCTCCAGTGCGAGATGCCTGCCGAAGCTCTTTGCCTCTTGCGAGAGTGCGGTGGGCAGCGGGGTAAACTGGAGCCGAGAAGGACCGGGCAGACAGCACCGCCATCCGACAGGTGCTTTGCAGGTTGTGCCGGGGAAAGCGGACTGGCCCTGGCTGGAAGGCGCTGCAGCTAGGCGCTCCCCCAAGTGTCGGAGGCAAAGGCCGCGTGAGCTTGCCGTCCCCGGCACGGCTCTCTGTGCGAGACGTAGCCCAGAAGCTTTCCCTTTCCATTCAGAGCACCAGAGAGGCAGAATGCAGTGGTACGTATTGCTCAGGAGGAAAGGGGCACGGCCCGGCCGCGTTCGGGCAGAAGCAGCGCGCTGGAGCGCTTCGCTGCCGGCACAGAGTTCCGGGCGAGAGGCAGACGACCGGTCCGCCTCCGGGAGAACGAAGGTACGGCGTGCTCGAAAAGGCGAGGAACGAAGCCGCGGAGCACCGGGCTCGGGTGCGCGTCGTCCGGGCTTGCGAGACGAGCGTGGCTGCCACTCTCCTGCCTGCAGAATTCACCTTACAGCCTCAGGAAGGAGGACGACGCGCCACAGTTACTTGTGCTGCTGCTGCTGCCTAGTCCTCTTGCAGAGCTCTGTGGAGGCAAATGCACTTCCCTTCCGTCTCCGAGTTTCGGAGAACACGATGGTAGGGTGCAGCGGAGCAGGGAAGTACAGAAGTGCACCGCTGAGATTGCTGTTGCTTACGTGCAGAAGGCGAAGGTGCAAGCCAGCACTGGCTTTTGCTTCTAGAGCCGTTCTCCAGGAGAGCAGCTGCTGGAGGTTGACAGCGGTAGCTGCGAGGCTGAAAAACAAGGCAGGACGTCGGGCTTAGAAGAAAGGCACAGGGGCCACAGTGTGATGTGCGCTTTTGGAAGGCTGCTCGGAGAAGGGGCACTTTCGGAGAGCTTTCTGCTTTGACCTGTGCTCCTGGCCGAGCTCTAGCTGCTGGGACTCTGAAAGGCTGAATGACTAGGAAAGTGCTTGTGTCCACGCTGTGGATTGAGCACGATCCTTTTTGCAGCAGCGAGAACACACTCGGCCCACTGGGCCCGTGAACGAGCGTTTACCAGACTTCTGCAATTCGGTGCACTGCACACACAAGCCCGGTGCTCCCCGGTTTCTTTCTCCGCCTGCCGTTGTCTGGACAGAAGAGAAGCCCAGCCACGGCATCCTACTCGGCCGCTTTTCGGCGTGTGCACTGCCCGCATACACACGGGTGCTGTGCTCGGCTTTCCCTCGGCTCCAGGCACAAGGGTGCTTTCTCAGTTTTGCAGCGTCCCCGGTTCCCCACGTTGCCCTCGCTCAGCGAAACGTGCCGGGGGAGAAGCACTTGCTGGATGAGTCTTTCCGTGTGCAAGACTTTGAACGCAGCACCACAATCTGGGCCACGAGGAAGCCTTGATGAAGAAGGTGGTTTTGTCCTGGCACCTCTCTCCAGTGCGAGATGCCTGCCGAAGCTCTTTGCCTCTTGCGAGAGTGCGGTGGGCAGCGGGGTAAACTGGAGCCGAGAAGGACCGGGCAGACAGCACCGCCATCCGACAGGTGCTTTGCAGGTTGTGCCGGGGAAAGCGGACTGGCCCTGGCTGGAAGGCGCTGCAGCTAGGCGCTCCCCCAAGTGTCGGAGGCAAAGGCCGCGTGAGCTTGCCGTCCCCGGCACGGCTCTCTGTGCGAGACGTAGCCCAGAAGCTTTCCCTTTCCATTCAGAGCACCAGAGAGGCAGAATGCAGTGGTACGTATTGCTCAGGAGGAAAGGGGCACGGCCCGGCCGCGTTCGGGCAGAAGCAGCGCGCTGGAGCGCTTCGCTGCCGGCACAGAGTTCCGGGCGAGAGGCAGACGACCGGTCCGCCTCCGGGAGAACGAAGGTACGGCGTGCTCGAAAAGGCGAGGAACGAAGCCGCGGAGCACCGGGCTCGGGTGCGCGTCGTCCGGGCTTGCGAGACGAGCGTGGCTGCCACTCTCCTGCCTGCAGAATTCACCTTACAGCCTCAGGAAGGAGGACGACGCGCCACAGTTACTTGTGCTGCTGCTGCTGCCTAGTCCTCTTGCAGAGCTCTGTGGAGGCAAATGCACTTCCCTTCCGTCTCCGAGTTTCGGAGAACACGATGGTAGGGTGCAGCGGAGCAGGGAAGTACAGAAGTGCACCGCTGAGATTGCTGTTGCTTACGTGCAGAAGGCGAAGGTGCAAGCCAGCACTGGCTTTTGCTTCTAGAGCCGTTCTCCAGGAGAGCAGCTGCTGGAGGTTGACAGCGGTAGCTGCGAGGCTGAAAAACAAGGCAGGACGTCGGGCTTAGAAGAAAGGCACAGGGGCCACAGTGTGATGTGCGCTTTTGGAAGGCTGCTCGGAGAAGGGGCACTTTCGGAGAGCTTTCTGCTTTGACCTGTGCTCCTGGCCGAGCTCTAGCTGCTGGGACTCTGAAAGGCTGAATGACTAGGAAAGTGCTTGTGTCCACGCTGTGGATTGAGCACGATCCTTTTTGCAGCAGCGAGAACACACTCGGCCCACTGGGCTCGTGAACGAGCGTTTACCAGACGTCTGCAATTCGGTGCACTGCACACACAAGCCCGGTGCTCCCCGGTTTCTTTCTCCGCCTGCCGTTGTCTGGACAGAAGAGAAGCCCAGCCACGGCATCCTACTCGGCCGCTTTTCGGCGTGTGCACTGCCCGCATACACACGGGTGCTGTGCTCGGCTTTCCCTCGGCTCCAGGCACAAGGGTGCTTTCTCAGTTTTGCAGCGTCCCCGGTTCCCCACGTTGCCCTCGCTCAGCGAAACGTGCCGGGGGAGAAGCACTTGCTGGATGAGTCTTTCCGTGTGCAAGACTTTGAACGCAGCACCACAATCTGGGCCACGAGGAAGCCTTGATGAAGAAGGTGGTTTTGTCCTGGCACCTCTCTCCAGTGCGAGATGCCTGCCGAAGCTCTTTGCCTCTTGCGAGAGTGCGGTGGGCAGCGGGGTAAACTGGAGCCGAGAAGGACCGGGCAGACAGCACCGCCATCCGACAGGTGCTTTGCAGGTTGTGCCGGGGAAAGCGGACTGGCCCTGGCTGGAAGGCGCTGCAGCTAGGCGCTCCCCCAAGTGTCGGAGGCAAAGGCCGCGTGAGCTTGCCGTCCCCGGCACGGCTCTCTGTGCGAGACGTAGCCCAGAAGCTTTCCCTTTCCATTCAGAGCACCAGAGAGGCAGAATGCAGTGGTACGTATTGCTCAGGAGGAAAGGGGCACGGCCCGGCCGCGTTCGGGCAGAAGCAGCGCGCTGGAGCGCTTCGCTGCCGGCACAGAGTTCCGGGCGAGAGGCAGACGACCGGTCCGCCTCCGGGAGAACGAAGGTACGGCGTGCTCGAAAAGGCGAGGAACGAAGCCGCGGAGCACCGGGCTCGGGTGCGCGTCGTCCGGGCTTGCGAGACGAGCGTGGCTGCCACTCTCCTGCCTGCAGAATTCACCTTACAGCCTCAGGAAGGAGGACGACGCGCCACAGTTACTTGTGCTGCTGCTGCTGCCTAGTCCTCTTGCAGAGCTCTGTGGAGGCAAATGCACTTCCCTTCCGTCTCCGAGTTTCGGAGAACACGATGGTAGGGTGCAGCGGAGCAGGGAAGTACAGAAGTGCACCGCTGAGATTGCTGTTGCTTACGTGCAGAAGGCGAAGGTGCAAGCCAGCACTGGCTTTTGCTTCTAGAGCCGTTCTCCAGGAGAGCAGCTGCTGGAGGTTGACAGCGGTAGCTGCGAGGCTGAAAAACAAGGCAGGACGTCGGGCTTAGAAGAAAGGCACAGGGGCCACAGTGTGATGTGCGCTTTTGGAAGGCTGCTCGGAGAAGGGGCACTTTCGGAGAGCTTTCTGCTTTGACCTGTGCTCCTGGCCGAGCTCTAGCTGCTGGGACTCTGAAAGGCTGAATGACTAGGAAAGTGCTTGTGTCCACGCTGTGGATTGAGCACGATCCTTTTTGCAGCAGCGAGAACACACTCGGCCCACTGGGCTCGTGAACGAGCGTTTACCAGACGTCTGCAATTCGGTGCACTGCACACACAAGCCCGGTGCTCCCCGGTTTCTTTCTCCGCCTGCCGTTGTCTGGACAGAAGAGAAGCCCAGCCACGGCATCCTACTCGGCCGCTTTTCGGCGTGTGCACTGCCCGCATACACACGGGTGCTGTGCTCGGCTTTCCCTCGGCTCCAGGCACAAGGGTGCTTTCTCAGTTTTGCAGCGTCCCCGGTTCCCCACGTTGCCCTCGCTCAGCGAAACGTGCCGGGGGAGAAGCACTTGCTGGATGAGTCTTTCCGTGTGCAAGACTTTGAACGCAGCACCACAATCTGGGCCACGAGGAAGCCTTGATGAAGAAGGTGGTTTTGTCCTGGCACCTCTCTCCAGTGCGAGATGCCTGCCGAAGCTCTTTGCCTCTTGCGAGAGTGCGGTGGGCAGCGGGGTAAACTGGAGCCGAGAAGGACCGGGCAGACAGCACCGCCATCCGACAGGTGCTTTGCAGGTTGTGCCGGGGAAAGCGGACTGGCCCTGGCTGGAAGGCGCTGCAGCTAGGCGCTCCCCCAAGTGTCGGAGGCAAAGGCCGCGTGAGCTTGCCGTCCCCGGCACGGCTCTCTGTGCGAGACGTAGCCCAGAAGCTTTCCCTTTCCATTCAGAGCACCAGAGAGGCAGAATGCAGTGGTACGTATTGCTCAGGAGGAAAGGGGCACGGCCCGGCCGCGTTCGGGCAGAAGCAGCGCGCTGGAGCGCTTCGCTGCCGGCACAGAGTTCCGGGCGAGAGGCAGACGACCGGTCCGCCTCCGGGAGAACGAAGGTACGGCGTGCTCGAAAAGGCGAGGAACGAAGCCGCGGAGCACCGGGCTCGGGTGCGCGTCGTCCGGGCTTGCGAGACGAGCGTGGCTGCCACTCTCCTGCCTGCAGAATTCACCTTACAGCCTCAGGAAGGAGGACGACGCGCCACAGTTACTTGTGCTGCTGCTGCTGCCTAGTCCTCTTGCAGAGCTCTGTGGAGGCAAATGCACTTCCCTTCCGTCTCCGAGTTTCGGAGAACACGATGGTAGGGTGCAGCGGAGCAGGGAAGTACAGAAGTGCACCGCTGAGATTGCTGTTGCTTACGTGCAGAAGGCGAAGGTGCAAGCCAGCACTGGCTTTTGCTTCTAGAGCCGTTCTCCAGGAGAGCAGCTGCTGGAGGTTGACAGCGGTAGCTGCGAGGCTGAAAAACAAGGCAGGACGTCGGGCTTAGAAGAAAGGCACAGGGGCCACAGTGTGATGTGCGCTTTTGGAAGGCTGCTCGGAGAAGGGGCACTTTCGGAGAGCTTTCTGCTTTGACCTGTGCTCCTGGCCGAGCTCTAGCTGCTGGGACTCTGAAAGGCTGAATGACTAGGAAAGTGCTTGTGTCCACGCTGTGGATTGAGCACGATCCTTTTTGCAGCAGCGAGAACACACTCGGCCCACTGGGCTCGTGAACGAGCGTTTACCAGACGTCTGCAATTCGGTGCACTGCACACACAAGCCCGGTGCTCCCCGGTTTCTTTCTCCGCCTGCCGTTGTCTGGACAGAAGAGAAGCCCAGCCACGGCATCCTACTCGGCCGCTTTTCGGCGTGTGCACTGCCCGCATACACACGGGTGCTGTGCTCGGCTTTCCCTCGGCTCCAGGCACAAGGGTGCTTTCTCAGTTTTGCAGCGTCCCCGGTTCCCCACGTTGCCCTCGCTCAGCGAAACGTGCCGGGGGAGAAGCACTTGCTGGATGAGTCTTTCCGTGTGCAAGACTTTGAACGCAGCACCACAATCTGGGCCACGAGGAAGCCTTGATGAAGAAGGTGGTTTTGTCCTGGCACCTCTCTCCAGTGCGAGATGCCTGCCGAAGCTCTTTGCCTCTTGCGAGAGTGCGGTGGGCAGCGGGGTAAACTGGAGCCGAGAAGGACCGGGCAGACAGCACCGCCATCCGACAGGTGCTTTGCAGGTTGTGCCGGGGAAAGCGGACTGGCCCTGGCTGGAAGGCGCTGCAGCTAGGCGCTCCCCCAAGTGTCGGAGGCAAAGGCCGCGTGAGCTTGCCGTCCCCGGCACGGCTCTCTGTGCGAGACGTAGCCCAGAAGCTTTCCCTTTCCATTCAGAGCACCAGAGGGGCAGAATGCAGTGGTACGTATTGCTCAGGAGGAAAGGGGCACGGCCCGGCCGCGTTCGGGCAGAAGCAGCGCGCTGGAGCGCTTCGCTGCCGGCACAGAGTTCCGGGCGAGAGGCAGACGACCGGTCCGCCTCCGGGAGAACGAAGGTACGGCGTGCTCGAAAAGGCGAGGAACGAAGCCGCGGAGCACCGGGCTCGGGTGCGCGTCGTCCGGGCTTGCGAGACGAGCGTGGCTGCCACTCTCCTGCCTGCAGAATTCACCTTACAGCCTCAGGAAGGAGGACGACGCGCCACAGTTACTTGTGCTGCTGCTGCTGCCTAGTCCTCTTGCAGAGCTCTGTGGAGGCAAATGCACTTCCCTTCCGTCTCCGAGTTTCGGAGAACACGATGGTAGGGTGCAGCGGAGCAGGGAAGTACAGAAGTGCACCGCTGAGATTGCTGTTGCTTACGTGCAGAAGGCGAAGGTGCAAGCCAGCACTGGCTTTTGCTTCTAGAGCCGTTCTCCAGGAGAGCAGCTGCTGGAGGTTGACAGCGGTAGCTGCGAGGCTGAAAAACAAGGCAGGACGTCGGGCTTAGAAGAAAGGCACAGGGGCCACAGTGTGATGTGCGCTTTTGGAAGGCTGCTCGGAGAAGGGGCACTTTCGGAGAGCTTTCTGCTTTGACCTGTGCTCCTGGCCGAGCTCTAGCTGCTGGGACTCTGAAAGGCTGAATGACTAGGAAAGTGCTTGTGTCCACGCTGTGGATTGAGCACGATCCTTTTTGCAGCAGCGAGAACACACTCGGCCCACTGGGCTCGTGAACGAGCGTTTACCAGACGTCTGCAATTCGGTGCACTGCACACACAAGCCCGGTGCTCCCCGGTTTCTTTCTCCGCCTGCCGTTGTCTGGACAGAAGAGAAGCCCAGCCACGGCATCCTACTCGGCCGCTTTTCGGCGTGTGCACTGCCCGCATACACACGGGTGCTGTGCTCGGCTTTCCCTCGGCTCCAGGCACAAGGGTGCTTTCTCAGTTTTGCAGCGTCCCCGGTTCCCCACGTTGCCCTCGCTCAGCGAAACGTGCCGGGGGAGAAGCACTTGCTGGATGAGTCTTTCCGTGTGCAAGACTTTGAACGCAGCACCACAATCTGGGCCACGAGGAAGCCTTGATGAAGAAGGTGGTTTTGTCCTGGCACCTCTCTCCAGTGCGAGATGCCTGCCGAAGCTCTTTGCCTCTTGCGAGAGTGCGGTGGGCAGCGGGGTAAACTGGAGCCGAGAAGGACCGGGCAGACAGCACCGCCATCCGACAGGTGCTTTGCAGGTTGTGCCGGGGAAAGCGGACTGGCCCTGGCTGGAAGGCGCTGCAGCTAGGCGCTCCCCCAAGTGTCGGAGGCAAAGGCCGCGTGAGCTTGCCGTCCCCGGCACGGCTCTCTGTGCGAGACGTAGCCCAGAAGCTTTCCCTTTCCATTCAGAGCACCAGAGAGGCAGAATGCAGTGGTACGTATTGCTCAGGAGGAAAGGGGCACGGCCCGGCCGCGTTCGGGCAGAAGCAGCGCGCTGGAGCGCTTCGCTGCCGGCACAGAGTTCCGGGCGAGAGGCAGACGACCGGTCCGCCTCCGGGAGAACGAAGGTACGGCGTGCTCGAAAAGGCGAGGAACGAAGCCGCGGAGCACCGGGCTCGGGTGCGCGTCGTCCGGGCTTGCGAGACGAGCGTGGCTGCCACTCTCCTGCCTGCAGAATTCACCTTACAGCCTCAGGAAGGAGGACGACGCGCCACAGTTACTTGTGCTGCTGCTGCTGCCTAGTCCTCTTGCAGAGCTCTGTGGAGGCAAATGCACTTCCCTTCCGTCTCCGAGTTTCGGAGAACACGATGGTAGGGTGCAGCGGAGCAGGGAAGTACAGAAGTGCACCGCTGAGATTGCTGTTGCTTACGTGCAGAAGGCGAAGGTGCAAGCCAGCACTGGCTTTTGCTTCTAGAGCCGTTCTCCAGGAGAGCAGCTGCTGGAGGTTGACAGCGGTAGCTGCGAGGCTGAAAAACAAGGCAGGACGTCGGGCTTAGAAGAAAGGCACAGGGGCCACAGTGTGATGTGCGCTTTTGGAAGGCTGCTCGGAGAAGGGGCACTTTCGGAGAGCTTTCTGCTTTGACCTGTGCTCCTGGCCGAGCTCTAGCTGCTGGGACTCTGAAAGGCTGAATGACTAGGAAAGTGCTTGTGTCCACGCTGTGGATTGAGCACGATCCTTTTTGCAGCAGCGAGAACACACTCGGCCCACTGGGCCCGTGAACGAGCGTTTACCAGACTTCTGCAATTCGGTGCACTGCACACACAAGCCCGGTGCTCCCCGGTTTCTTTCTCCGCCTGCCGTTGTCTGGACAGAAGAGAAGCCCAGCCACGGCATCCTACTCGGCCGCTTTTCGGCGTGTGCACTGCCCGCATACACACGGGTGCTGTGCTCGGCTTTCCCTCGGCTCCAGGCACAAGGGTGCTTTCTCAGTTTTGCAGCGTCCCCGGTTCCCCACGTTGCCCTCGCTCAGCGAAACGTGCCGGGGGAGAAGCACTTGCTGGATGAGTCTTTCCGTGTGCAAGACTTTGAACGCAGCACCACAATCTGGGCCACGAGGAAGCCTTGATGAAGAAGGTGGTTTTGTCCTGGCACCTCTCTCCAGTGCGAGATGCCTGCCGAAGCTCTTTGCCTCTTGCGAGAGTGCGGTGGGCAGCGGGGTAAACTGGAGCCGAGAAGGACCGGGCAGACAGCACCGCCATCCGACAGGTGCTTTGCAGGTTGTGCCGGGGAAAGCGGACTGGCCCTGGCTGGAAGGCGCTGCAGCTAGGCGCTCCCCCAAGTGTCGGAGGCAAAGGCCGCGTGAGCTTGCCGTCCCCGGCACGGCTCTCTGTGCGAGACGTAGCCCAGAAGCTTTCCCTTTCCATTCAGAGCACCAGAGAGGCAGAATGCAGTGGTACGTATTGCTCAGGAGGAAAGGGGCACGGCCCGGCCGCGTTCGGGCAGAAGCAGCGCGCTGGAGCGCTTCGCTGCCGGCACAGAGTTCCGGGCGAGAGGCAGACGACCGGTCCGCCTCCGGGAGAACGAAGGTACGGCGTGCTCGAAAAGGCGAGGAACGAAGCCGCGGAGCACCGGGCTCGGGTGCGCGTCGTCCGGGCTTGCGAGACGAGCGTGGCTGCCACTCTCCTGCCTGCAGAATTCACCTTACAGCCTCAGGAAGGAGGACGACGCGCCACAGTTACTTGTGCTGCTGCTGCTGCCTAGTCCTCTTGCAGAGCTCTGTGGAGGCAAATGCACTTCCCTTCCGTCTCCGAGTTTCGGAGAACACGATGGTAGGGTGCAGCGGAGCAGGGAAGTACAGAAGTGCACCGCTGAGATTGCTGTTGCTTACGTGCAGAAGGCGAAGGTGCAAGCCAGCACTGGCTTTTGCTTCTAGAGCCGTTCTCCAGGAGAGCAGCTGCTGGAGGTTGACAGCGGTAGCTGCGAGGCTGAAAAACAAGGCAGGACGTCGGGCTTAGAAGAAAGGCACAGGGGCCACAGTGTGATGTGCGCTTTTGGAAGGCTGCTCGGAGAAGGGGCACTTTCGGAGAGCTTTCTGCTTTGACCTGTGCTCCTGGCCGAGCTCTAGCTGCTGGGACTCTGAAAGGCTGAATGACTAGGAAAGTGCTTGTGTCCACGCTGTGGATTGAGCACGATCCTTTTTGCAGCAGCGAGAACACACTCGGCCCACTGGGCCCGTGAACGAGCGTTTACCAGACTTCTGCAATTCGGTGCACTGCACACACAAGCCCGGTGCTCCCCGGTTTCTTTCTCCGCCTGCCGTTGTCTGGACAGAAGAGAAGCCCAGCCACGGCATCCTACTCGGCCGCTTTTCGGCGTGTGCACTGCCCGCATACACACGGGTGCTGTGCTCGGCTTTCCCTCGGCTCCAGGCACAAGGGTGCTTTCTCAGTTTTGCAGCGTCCCCGGTTCCCCACGTTGCCCTCGCTCAGCGAAACGTGCCGGGGGAGAAGCACTTGCTGGATGAGTCTTTCCGTGTGCAAGACTTTGAACGCAGCACCACAATCTGGGCCACGAGGAAGCCTTGATGAAGAAGGTGGTTTTGTCCTGGCACCTCTCTCCAGTGCGAGATGCCTGCCGAAGCTCTTTGCCTCTTGCGAGAGTGCGGTGGGCAGCGGGGTAAACTGGAGCCGAGAAGGACCGGGCAGACAGCACCGCCATCCGACAGGTGCTTTGCAGGTTGTGCCGGGGAAAGCGGACTGGCCCTGGCTGGAAGGCGCTGCAGCTAGGCGCTCCCCCAAGTGTCGGAGGCAAAGGCCGCGTGAGCTTGCCGTCCCCGGCACGGCTCTCTGTGCGAGACGTAGCCCAGAAGCTTTCCCTTTCCATTCAGAGCACCAGAGAGGCAGAATGCAGTGGTACGTATTGCTCAGGAGGAAAGGGGCACGGCCCGGCCGCGTTCGGGCAGAAGCAGCGCGCTGGAGCGCTTCGCTGCCGGCACAGAGTTCCGGGCGAGAGGCAGACGACCGGTCCGCCTCCGGGAGAACGAAGGTACGGCGTGCTCGAAAAGGCGAGGAACGAAGCCGCGGAGCACCGGGCTCGGGTGCGCGTCGTCCGGGCTTGCGAGACGAGCGTGGCTGCCACTCTCCTGCCTGCAGAATTCACCTTACAGCCTCAGGAAGGAGGACGACGCGCCACAGTTACTTGTGCTGCTGCTGCTGCCTAGTCCTCTTGCAGAGCTCTGTGGAGGCAAATGCACTTCCCTTCCGTCTCCGAGTTTCGGAGAACACGATGGTAGGGTGCAGCGGAGCAGGGAAGTACAGAAGTGCACCGCTGAGATTGCTGTTGCTTACGTGCAGAAGGCGAAGGTGCAAGCCAGCACTGGCTTTTGCTTCTAGAGCCGTTCTCCAGGAGAGCAGCTGCTGGAGGTTGACAGCGGTAGCTGCGAGGCTGAAAAACAAGGCAGGACGTCGGGCTTAGAAGAAAGGCACAGGGGCCACAGTGTGATGTGCGCTTTTGGAAGGCTGCTCGGAGAAGGGGCACTTTCGGAGAGCTTTCTGCTTTGACCTGTGCTCCTGGCCGAGCTCTAGCTGCTGGGACTCTGAAAGGCTGAATGACTAGGAAAGTGCTTGTGTCCACGCTGTGGATTGAGCACGATCCTTTTTGCAGCAGCGAGAACACACTCGGCCCACTGGGCCCGTGAACGAGCGTTTACCAGACTTCTGCAATTCGGTGCACTGCACACACAAGCCCGGTGCTCCCCGGTTTCTTTCTCCGCCTGCCGTTGTCTGGACAGAAGAGAAGCCCAGCCACGGCATCCTACTCGGCCGCTTTTCGGCGTGTGCACTGCCCGCATACACACGGGTGCTGTGCTCGGCTTTCCCTCGGCTCCAGGCACAAGGGTGCTTTCTCAGTTTTGCAGCGTCCCCGGTTCCCCACGTTGCCCTCGCTCAGCGAAACGTGCCGGGGGAGAAGCACTTGCTGGATGAGTCTTTCCGTGTGCAAGACTTTGAACGCAGCACCACAATCTGGGCCACGAGGAAGCCTTGATGAAGAAGGTGGTTTTGTCCTGGCACCTCTCTCCAGTGCGAGATGCCTGCCGAAGCTCTTTGCCTCTTGCGAGAGTGCGGTGGGCAGCGGGGTAAACTGGAGCCGAGAAGGACCGGGCAGACAGCACCGCCATCCGACAGGTGCTTTGCAGGTTGTGCCGGGGAAAGCGGACTGGCCCTGGCTGGAAGGCGCTGCAGCTAGGCGCTCCCCCAAGTGTCGGAGGCAAAGGCCGCGTGAGCTTGCCGTCCCCGGCACGGCTCTCTGTGCGAGACGTAGCCCAGAAGCTTTCCCTTTCCATTCAGAGCACCAGAGAGGCAGAATGCAGTGGTACGTATTGCTCAGGAGGAAAGGGGCACGGCCCGGCCGCGTTCGGGCAGAAGCAGCGCGCTGGAGCGCTTCGCTGCCGGCACAGAGTTCCGGGCGAGAGGCAGACGACCGGTCCGCCTCCGGGAGAACGAAGGTACGGCGTGCTCGAAAAGGCGAGGAACGAAGCCGCGGAGCACCGGGCTCGGGTGCGCGTCGTCCGGGCTTGCGAGACGAGCGTGGCTGCCACTCTCCTGCCTGCAGAATTCACCTTACAGCCTCAGGAAGGAGGACGACGCGCCACAGTTACTTGTGCTGCTGCTGCTGCCTAGTCCTCTTGCAGAGCTCTGTGGAGGCAAATGCACTTCCCTTCCGTCTCCGAGTTTCGGAGAACACGATGGTAGGGTGCAGCGGAGCAGGGAAGTACAGAAGTGCACCGCTGAGATTGCTGTTGCTTACGTGCAGAAGGCGAAGGTGCAAGCCAGCACTGGCTTTTGCTTCTAGAGCCGTTCTCCAGGAGAGCAGCTGCTGGAGGTTGACAGCGGTAGCTGCGAGGCTGAAAAACAAGGCAGGACGTCGGGCTTAGAAGAAAGGCACAGGGGCCACAGTGTGATGTGCGCTTTTGGAAGGCTGCTCGGAGAAGGGGCACTTTCGGAGAGCTTTCTGCTTTGACCTGTGCTCCTGGCCGAGCTCTAGCTGCTGGGACTCTGAAAGGCTGAATGACTAGGAAAGTGCTTGTGTCCACGCTGTGGATTGAGCACGATCCTTTTTGCAGCAGCGAGAACACACTCGGCCCACTGGGCCCGTGAACGAGCGTTTACCAGACTTCTGCAATTCGGTGCACTGCACACACAAGCCCGGTGCTCCCCGGTTTCTTTCTCCGCCTGCCGTTGTCTGGACAGAAGAGAAGCCCAGCCACGGCATCCTACTCGGCCGCTTTTCGGCGTGTGCACTGCCCGCATACACACGGGTGCTGTGCTCGGCTTTCCCTCGGCTCCAGGCACAAGGGTGCTTTCTCAGTTTTGCAGCGTCCCCGGTTCCCCACGTTGCCCTCGCTCAGCGAAACGTGCCGGGGGAGAAGCACTTGCTGGATGAGTCTTTCCGTGTGCAAGACTTTGAACGCAGCACCACAATCTGGGCCACGAGGAAGCCTTGATGAAGAAGGTGGTTTTGTCCTGGCACCTCTCTCCAGTGCGAGATGCCTGCCGAAGCTCTTTGCCTCTTGCGAGAGTGCGGTGGGCAGCGGGGTAAACTGGAGCCGAGAAGGACCGGGCAGACAGCACCGCCATCCGACAGGTGCTTTGCAGGTTGTGCCGGGGAAAGCGGACTGGCCCTGGCTGGAAGGCGCTGCAGCTAGGCGCTCCCCCAAGTGTCGGAGGCAAAGGCCGCGTGAGCTTGCCGTCCCCGGCACGGCTCTCTGTGCGAGACGTAGCCCAGAAGCTTTCCCTTTCCATTCAGAGCACCAGAGAGGCAGAATGCAGTGGTACGTATTGCTCAGGAGGAAAGGGGCACGGCCCGGCCGCGTTCGGGCAGAAGCAGCGCGCTGGAGCGCTTCGCTGCCGGCACAGAGTTCCGGGCGAGAGGCAGACGACCGGTCCGCCTCCGGGAGAACGAAGGTACGGCGTGCTCGAAAAGGCGAGGAACGAAGCCGCGGAGCACCGGGCTCGGGTGCGCGTCGTCCGGGCTTGCGAGACGAGCGTGGCTGCCACTCTCCTGCCTGCAGAATTCACCTTACAGCCTCAGGAAGGAGGACGACGCGCCACAGTTACTTGTGCTGCTGCTGCTGCCTAGTCCTCTTGCAGAGCTCTGTGGAGGCAAATGCACTTCCCTTCCGTCTCCGAGTTTCGGAGAACACGATGGTAGGGTGCAGCGGAGCAGGGAAGTACAGAAGTGCACCGCTGAGATTGCTGTTGCTTACGTGCAGAAGGCGAAGGTGCAAGCCAGCACTGGCTTTTGCTTCTAGAGCCGTTCTCCAGGAGAGCAGCTGCTGGAGGTTGACAGCGGTAGCTGCGAGGCTGAAAAACAAGGCAGGACGTCGGGCTTAGAAGAAAGGCACAGGGGCCACAGTGTGATGTGCGCTTTTGGAAGGCTGCTCGGAGAAGGGGCACTTTCGGAGAGCTTTCTGCTTTGACCTGTGCTCCTGGCCGAGCTCTAGCTGCTGGGACTCTGAAAGGCTGAATGACTAGGAAAGTGCTTGTGTCCACGCTGTGGATTGAGCACGATCCTTTTTGCAGCAGCGAGAACACACTCGGCCCACTGGGCCCGTGAACGAGCGTTTACCAGACTTCTGCAATTCGGTGCACTGCACACACAAGCCCGGTGCTCCCCGGTTTCTTTCTCCGCCTGCCGTTGTCTGGACAGAAGAGAAGCCCAGCCACGGCATCCTACTCGGCCGCTTTTCGGCGTGTGCACTGCCCGCATACACACGGGTGCTGTGCTCGGCTTTCCCTCGGCTCCAGGCACAAGGGTGCTTTCTCAGTTTTGCAGCGTCCCCGGTTCCCCACGTTGCCCTCGCTCAGCGAAACGTGCCGGGGGAGAAGCACTTGCTGGATGAGTCTTTCCGTGTGCAAGACTTTGAACGCAGCACCACAATCTGGGCCACGAGGAAGCCTTGATGAAGAAGGTGGTTTTGTCCTGGCACCTCTCTCCAGTGCGAGATGCCTGCCGAAGCTCTTTGCCTCTTGCGAGAGTGCGGTGGGCAGCGGGGTAAACTGGAGCCGAGAAGGACCGGGCAGACAGCACCGCCATCCGACAGGTGCTTTGCAGGTTGTGCCGGGGAAAGCGGACTGGCCCTGGCTGGAAGGCGCTGCAGCTAGGCGCTCCCCCAAGTGTCGGAGGCAAAGGCCGCGTGAGCTTGCCGTCCCCGGCACGGCTCTCTGTGCGAGACGTAGCCCAGAAGCTTTCCCTTTCCATTCAGAGCACCAGAGAGGCAGAATGCAGTGGTACGTATTGCTCAGGAGGAAAGGGGCACGGCCCGGCCGCGTTCGGGCAGAAGCAGCGCGCTGGAGCGCTTCGCTGCCGGCACAGAGTTCCGGGCGAGAGGCAGACGACCGGTCCGCCTCCGGGAGAACGAAGGTACGGCGTGCTCGAAAAGGCGAGGAACGAAGCCGCGGAGCACCGGGCTCGGGTGCGCGTCGTCCGGGCTTGCGAGACGAGCGTGGCTGCCACTCTCCTGCCTGCAGAATTCACCTTACAGCCTCAGGAAGGAGGACGACGCGCCACAGTTACTTGTGCTGCTGCTGCTGCCTAGTCCTCTTGCAGAGCTCTGTGGAGGCAAATGCACTTCCCTTCCGTCTCCGAGTTTCGGAGAACACGATGGTAGGGTGCAGCGGAGCAGGGAAGTACAGAAGTGCACCGCTGAGATTGCTGTTGCTTACGTGCAGAAGGCGAAGGTGCAAGCCAGCACTGGCTTTTGCTTCTAGAGCCGTTCTCCAGGAGAGCAGCTGCTGGAGGTTGACAGCGGTAGCTGCGAGGCTGAAAAACAAGGCAGGACGTCGGGCTTAGAAGAAAGGCACAGGGGCCACAGTGTGATGTGCGCTTTTGGAAGGCTGCTCGGAGAAGGGGCACTTTCGGAGAGCTTTCTGCTTTGACCTGTGCTCCTGGCCGAGCTCTAGCTGCTGGGACTCTGAAAGGCTGAATGACTAGGAAAGTGCTTGTGTCCACGCTGTGGATTGAGCACGATCCTTTTTGCAGCAGCGAGAACACACTCGGCCCACTGGGCCCGTGAACGAGCGTTTACCAGACTTCTGCAATTCGGTGCACTGCACACACAAGCCCGGTGCTCCCCGGTTTCTTTCTCCGCCTGCCGTTGTCTGGACAGAAGAGAAGCCCAGCCACGGCATCCTACTCGGCCGCTTTTCGGCGTGTGCACTGCCCGCATACACACGGGTGCTGTGCTCGGCTTTCCCTCGGCTCCAGGCACAAGGGTGCTTTCTCAGTTTTGCAGCGTCCCCGGTTCCCCACGTTGCCCTCGCTCAGCGAAACGTGCCGGGGGAGAAGCACTTGCTGGATGAGTCTTTCCGTGTGCAAGACTTTGAACGCAGCACCACAATCTGGGCCACGAGGAAGCCTTGATGAAGAAGGTGGTTTTGTCCTGGCACCTCTCTCCAGTGCGAGATGCCTGCCGAAGCTCTTTGCCTCTTGCGAGAGTGCGGTGGGCAGCGGGGTAAACTGGAGCCGAGAAGGACCGGGCAGACAGCACCGCCATCCGACAGGTGCTTTGCAGGTTGTGCCGGGGAAAGCGGACTGGCCCTGGCTGGAAGGCGCTGCAGCTAGGCGCTCCCCCAAGTGTCGGAGGCAAAGGCCGCGTGAGCTTGCCGTCCCCGGCACGGCTCTCTGTGCGAGACGTAGCCCAGAAGCTTTCCCTTTCCATTCAGAGCACCAGAGAGGCAGAATGCAGTGGTACGTATTGCTCAGGAGGAAAGGGGCACGGCCCGGCCGCGTTCGGGCAGAAGCAGCGCGCTGGAGCGCTTCGCTGCCGGCACAGAGTTCCGGGCGAGAGGCAGACGACCGGTCCGCCTCCGGGAGAACGAAGGTACGGCGTGCTCGAAAAGGCGAGGAACGAAGCCGCGGAGCACCGGGCTCGGGTGCGCGTCGTCCGGGCTTGCGAGACGAGCGTGGCTGCCACTCTCCTGCCTGCAGAATTCACCTTACAGCCTCAGGAAGGAGGACGACGCGCCACAGTTACTTGTGCTGCTGCTGCTGCCTAGTCCTCTTGCAGAGCTCTGTGGAGGCAAATGCACTTCCCTTCCGTCTCCGAGTTTCGGAGAACACGATGGTAGGGTGCAGCGGAGCAGGGAAGTACAGAAGTGCACCGCTGAGATTGCTGTTGCTTACGTGCAGAAGGCGAAGGTGCAAGCCAGCACTGGCTTTTGCTTCTAGAGCCGTTCTCCAGGAGAGCAGCTGCTGGAGGTTGACAGCGGTAGCTGCGAGGCTGAAAAACAAGGCAGGACGTCGGGCTTAGAAGAAAGGCACAGGGGCCACAGTGTGATGTGCGCTTTTGGAAGGCTGCTCGGAGAAGGGGCACTTTCGGAGAGCTTTCTGCTTTGACCTGTGCTCCTGGCCGAGCTCTAGCTGCTGGGACTCTGAAAGGCTGAATGACTAGGAAAGTGCTTGTGTCCACGCTGTGGATTGAGCACGATCCTTTTTGCAGCAGCGAGAACACACTCGGCCCACTGGGCCCGTGAACGAGCGTTTACCAGACTTCTGCAATTCGGTGCACTGCACACACAAGCCCGGTGCTCCCCGGTTTCTTTCTCCGCCTGCCGTTGTCTGGACAGAAGAGAAGCCCAGCCACGGCATCCTACTCGGCCGCTTTTCGGCGTGTGCACTGCCCGCATACACACGGGTGCTGTGCTCGGCTTTCCCTCGGCTCCAGGCACAAGGGTGCTTTCTCAGTTTTGCAGCGTCCCCGGTTCCCCACGTTGCCCTCGCTCAGCGAAACGTGCCGGGGGAGAAGCACTTGCTGGATGAGTCTTTCCGTGTGCAAGACTTTGAACGCAGCACCACAATCTGGGCCACGAGGAAGCCTTGATGAAGAAGGTGGTTTTGTCCTGGCACCTCTCTCCAGTGCGAGATGCCTGCCGAAGCTCTTTGCCTCTTGCGAGAGTGCGGTGGGCAGCGGGGTAAACTGGAGCCGAGAAGGACCGGGCAGACAGCACCGCCATCCGACAGGTGCTTTGCAGGTTGTGCCGGGGAAAGCGGACTGGCCCTGGCTGGAAGGCGCTGCAGCTAGGCGCTCCCCCAAGTGTCGGAGGCAAAGGCCGCGTGAGCTTGCCGTCCCCGGCACGGCTCTCTGTGCGAGACGTAGCCCAGAAGCTTTCCCTTTCCATTCAGAGCACCAGAGAGGCAGAATGCAGTGGTACGTATTGCTCAGGAGGAAAGGGGCACGGCCCGGCCGCGTTCGGGCAGAAGCAGCGCGCTGGAGCGCTTCGCTGCCGGCACAGAGTTCCGGGCGAGAGGCAGACGACCGGTCCGCCTCCGGGAGAACGAAGGTACGGCGTGCTCGAAAAGGCGAGGAACGAAGCCGCGGAGCACCGGGCTCGGGTGCGCGTCGTCCGGGCTTGCGAGACGAGCGTGGCTGCCACTCTCCTGCCTGCAGAATTCACCTTACAGCCTCAGGAAGGAGGACGACGCGCCACAGTTACTTGTGCTGCTGCTGCTGCCTAGTCCTCTTGCAGAGCTCTGTGGAGGCAAATGCACTTCCCTTCCGTCTCCGAGTTTCGGAGAACACGATGGTAGGGTGCAGCGGAGCAGGGAAGTACAGAAGTGCACCGCTGAGATTGCTGTTGCTTACGTGCAGAAGGCGAAGGTGCAAGCCAGCACTGGCTTTTGCTTCTAGAGCCGTTCTCCAGGAGAGCAGCTGCTGGAGGTTGACAGCGGTAGCTGCGAGGCTGAAAAACAAGGCAGGACGTCGGGCTTAGAAGAAAGGCACAGGGGCCACAGTGTGATGTGCGCTTTTGGAAGGCTGCTCGGAGAAGGGGCACTTTCGGAGAGCTTTCTGCTTTGACCTGTGCTCCTGGCCGAGCTCTAGCTGCTGGGACTCTGAAAGGCTGAATGACTAGGAAAGTGCTTGTGTCCACGCTGTGGATTGAGCACGATCCTTTTTGCAGCAGCGAGAACACACTCGGCCCACTGGGCCCGTGAACGAGCGTTTACCAGACTTCTGCAATTCGGTGCACTGCACACACAAGCCCGGTGCTCCCCGGTTTCTTTCTCCGCCTGCCGTTGTCTGGACAGAAGAGAAGCCCAGCCACGGCATCCTACTCGGCCGCTTTTCGGCGTGTGCACTGCCCGCATACACACGGGTGCTGTGCTCGGCTTTCCCTCGGCTCCAGGCACAAGGGTGCTTTCTCAGTTTTGCAGCGTCCCCGGTTCCCCACGTTGCCCTCGCTCAGCGAAACGTGCCGGGGGAGAAGCACTTGCTGGATGAGTCTTTCCGTGTGCAAGACTTTGAACGCAGCACCACAATCTGGGCCACGAGGAAGCCTTGATGAAGAAGGTGGTTTTGTCCTGGCACCTCTCTCCAGTGCGAGATGCCTGCCGAAGCTCTTTGCCTCTTGCGAGAGTGCGGTGGGCAGCGGGGTAAACTGGAGCCGAGAAGGACCGGGCAGACAGCACCGCCATCCGACAGGTGCTTTGCAGGTTGTGCCGGGGAAAGCGGACTGGCCCTGGCTGGAAGGCGCTGCAGCTAGGCGCTCCCCCAAGTGTCGGAGGCAAAGGCCGCGTGAGCTTGCCGTCCCCGGCACGGCTCTCTGTGCGAGACGTAGCCCAGAAGCTTTCCCTTTCCATTCAGAGCACCAGAGAGGCAGAATGCAGTGGTACGTATTGCTCAGGAGGAAAGGGGCACGGCCCGGCCGCGTTCGGGCAGAAGCAGCGCGCTGGAGCGCTTCGCTGCCGGCACAGAGTTCCGGGCGAGAGGCAGACGACCGGTCCGCCTCCGGGAGAACGAAGGTACGGCGTGCTCGAAAAGGCGAGGAACGAAGCCGCGGAGCACCGGGCTCGGGTGCGCGTCGTCCGGGCTTGCGAGACGAGCGTGGCTGCCACTCTCCTGCCTGCAGAATTCACCTTACAGCCTCAGGAAGGAGGACGACGCGCCACAGTTACTTGTGCTGCTGCTGCTGCCTAGTCCTCTTGCAGAGCTCTGTGGAGGCAAATGCACTTCCCTTCCGTCTCCGAGTTTCGGAGAACACGATGGTAGGGTGCAGCGGAGCAGGGAAGTACAGAAGTGCACCGCTGAGATTGCTGTTGCTTACGTGCAGAAGGCGAAGGTGCAAGCCAGCACTGGCTTTTGCTTCTAGAGCCGTTCTCCAGGAGAGCAGCTGCTGGAGGTTGACAGCGGTAGCTGCGAGGCTGAAAAACAAGGCAGGACGTCGGGCTTAGAAGAAAGGCACAGGGGCCACAGTGTGATGTGCGCTTTTGGAAGGCTGCTCGGAGAAGGGGCACTTTCGGAGAGCTTTCTGCTTTGACCTGTGCTCCTGGCCGAGCTCTAGCTGCTGGGACTCTGAAAGGCTGAATGACTAGGAAAGTGCTTGTGTCCACGCTGTGGATTGAGCACGATCCTTTTTGCAGCAGCGAGAACACACTCGGCCCACTGGGCCCGTGAACGAGCGTTTACCAGACTTCTGCAATTCGGTGCACTGCACACACAAGCCCGGTGCTCCCCGGTTTCTTTCTCCGCCTGCCGTTGTCTGGACAGAAGAGAAGCCCAGCCACGGCATCCTACTCGGCCGCTTTTCGGCGTGTGCACTGCCCGCATACACACGGGTGCTGTGCTCGGCTTTCCCTCGGCTCCAGGCACAAGGGTGCTTTCTCAGTTTTGCAGCGTCCCCGGTTCCCCACGTTGCCCTCGCTCAGCGAAACGTGCCGGGGGAGAAGCACTTGCTGGATGAGTCTTTCCGTGTGCAAGACTTTGAACGCAGCACCACAATCTGGGCCACGAGGAAGCCTTGATGAAGAAGGTGGTTTTGTCCTGGCACCTCTCTCCAGTGCGAGATGCCTGCCGAAGCTCTTTGCCTCTTGCGAGAGTGCGGTGGGCAGCGGGGTAAACTGGAGCCGAGAAGGACCGGGCAGACAGCACCGCCATCCGACAGGTGCTTTGCAGGTTGTGCCGGGGAAAGCGGACTGGCCCTGGCTGGAAGGCGCTGCAGCTAGGCGCTCCCCCAAGTGTCGGAGGCAAAGGCCGCGTGAGCTTGCCGTCCCCGGCACGGCTCTCTGTGCGAGACGTAGCCCAGAAGCTTTCCCTTTCCATTCAGAGCACCAGAGAGGCAGAATGCAGTGGTACGTATTGCTCAGGAGGAAAGGGGCACGGCCCGGCCGCGTTCGGGCAGAAGCAGCGCGCTGGAGCGCTTCGCTGCCGGCACAGAGTTCCGGGCGAGAGGCAGACGACCGGTCCGCCTCCGGGAGAACGAAGGTACGGCGTGCTCGAAAAGGCGAGGAACGAAGCCGCGGAGCACCGGGCTCGGGTGCGCGTCGTCCGGGCTTGCGAGACGAGCGTGGCTGCCACTCTCCTGCCTGCAGAATTCACCTTACAGCCTCAGGAAGGAGGACGACGCGCCACAGTTACTTGTGCTGCTGCTGCTGCCTAGTCCTCTTGCAGAGCTCTGTGGAGGCAAATGCACTTCCCTTCCGTCTCCGAGTTTCGGAGAACACGATGGTAGGGTGCAGCGGAGCAGGGAAGTACAGAAGTGCACCGCTGAGATTGCTGTTGCTTACGTGCAGAAGGCGAAGGTGCAAGCCAGCACTGGCTTTTGCTTCTAGAGCCGTTCTCCAGGAGAGCAGCTGCTGGAGGTTGACAGCGGTAGCTGCGAGGCTGAAAAACAAGGCAGGACGTCGGGCTTAGAAGAAAGGCACAGGGGCCACAGTGTGATGTGCGCTTTTGGAAGGCTGCTCGGAGAAGGGGCACTTTCGGAGAGCTTTCTGCTTTGACCTGTGCTCCTGGCCGAGCTCTAGCTGCTGGGACTCTGAAAGGCTGAATGACTAGGAAAGTGCTTGTGTCCACGCTGTGGATTGAGCACGATCCTTTTTGCAGCAGCGAGAACACACTCGGCCCACTGGGCTCGTGAACGAGCGTTTACCAGACGTCTGCAATTCGGTGCACTGCACACACAAGCCCGGTGCTCCCCGGTTTCTTTCTCCGCCTGCCGTTGTCTGGACAGAAGAGAAGCCCAGCCACGGCATCCTACTCGGCCGCTTTTCGGCGTGTGCACTGCCCGCATACACACGGGTGCTGTGCTCGGCTTTCCCTCGGCTCCAGGCACAAGGGTGCTTTCTCAGTTTTGCAGCGTCCCCGGTTCCCCACGTTGCCCTCGCTCAGCGAAACGTGCCGGGGGAGAAGCACTTGCTGGATGAGTCTTTCCGTGTGCAAGACTTTGAACGCAGCACCACAATCTGGGCCACGAGGAAGCCTTGATGAAGAAGGTGGTTTTGTCCTGGCACCTCTCTCCAGTGCGAGATGCCTGCCGAAGCTCTTTGCCTCTTGCGAGAGTGCGGTGGGCAGCGGGGTAAACTGGAGCCGAGAAGGACCGGGCAGACAGCACCGCCATCCGACAGGTGCTTTGCAGGTTGTGCCGGGGAAAGCGGACTGGCCCTGGCTGGAAGGCGCTGCAGCTAGGCGCTCCCCCAAGTGTCGGAGGCAAAGGCCGCGTGAGCTTGCCGTCCCCGGCACGGCTCTCTGTGCGAGACGTAGCCCAGAAGCTTTCCCTTTCCATTCAGAGCACCAGAGAGGCAGAATGCAGTGGTACGTATTGCTCAGGAGGAAAGGGGCACGGCCCGGCCGCGTTCGGGCAGAAGCAGCGCGCTGGAGCGCTTCGCTGCCGGCACAGAGTTCCGGGCGAGAGGCAGACGACCGGTCCGCCTCCGGGAGAACGAAGGTACGGCGTGCTCGAAAAGGCGAGGAACGAAGCCGCGGAGCACCGGGCTCGGGTGCGCGTCGTCCGGGCTTGCGAGACGAGCGTGGCTGCCACTCTCCTGCCTGCAGAATTCACCTTACAGCCTCAGGAAGGAGGACGACGCGCCACAGTTACTTGTGCTGCTGCTGCTGCCTAGTCCTCTTGCAGAGCTCTGTGGAGGCAAATGCACTTCCCTTCCGTCTCCGAGTTTCGGAGAACACGATGGTAGGGTGCAGCGGAGCAGGGAAGTACAGAAGTGCACCGCTGAGATTGCTGTTGCTTACGTGCAGAAGGCGAAGGTGCAAGCCAGCACTGGCTTTTGCTTCTAGAGCCGTTCTCCAGGAGAGCAGCTGCTGGAGGTTGACAGCGGTAGCTGCGAGGCTGAAAAACAAGGCAGGACGTCGGGCTTAGAAGAAAGGCACAGGGGCCACAGTGTGATGTGCGCTTTTGGAAGGCTGCTCGGAGAAGGGGCACTTTCGGAGAGCTTTCTGCTTTGACCTGTGCTCCTGGCCGAGCTCTAGCTGCTGGGACTCTGAAAGGCTGAATGACTAGGAAAGTGCTTGTGTCCACGCTGTGGATTGAGCACGATCCTTTTTGCAGCAGCGAGAACACACTCGGCCCACTGGGCCCGTGAACGAGCGTTTACCAGACTTCTGCAATTCGGTGCACTGCACACACAAGCCCGGTGCTCCCCGGTTTCTTTCTCCGCCTGCCGTTGTCTGGACAGAAGAGAAGCCCAGCCACGGCATCCTACTCGGCCGCTTTTCGGCGTGTGCACTGCCCGCATACACACGGGTGCTGTGCTCGGCTTTCCCTCGGCTCCAGGCACAAGGGTGCTTTCTCAGTTTTGCAGCGTCCCCGGTTCCCCACGTTGCCCTCGCTCAGCGAAACGTGCCGGGGGAGAAGCACTTGCTGGATGAGTCTTTCCGTGTGCAAGACTTTGAACGCAGCACCACAATCTGGGCCACGAGGAAGCCTTGATGAAGAAGGTGGTTTTGTCCTGGCACCTCTCTCCAGTGCGAGATGCCTGCCGAAGCTCTTTGCCTCTTGCGAGAGTGCGGTGGGCAGCGGGGTAAACTGGAGCCGAGAAGGACCGGGCAGACAGCACCGCCATCCGACAGGTGCTTTGCAGGTTGTGCCGGGGAAAGCGGACTGGCCCTGGCTGGAAGGCGCTGCAGCTAGGCGCTCCCCCAAGTGTCGGAGGCAAAGGCCGCGTGAGCTTGCCGTCCCCGGCACGGCTCTCTGTGCGAGACGTAGCCCAGAAGCTTTCCCTTTCCATTCAGAGCACCAGAGAGGCAGAATGCAGTGGTACGTATTGCTCAGGAGGAAAGGGGCACGGCCCGGCCGCGTTCGGGCAGAAGCAGCGCGCTGGAGCGCTTCGCTGCCGGCACAGAGTTCCGGGCGAGAGGCAGACGACCGGTCCGCCTCCGGGAGAACGAAGGTACGGCGTGCTCGAAAAGGCGAGGAACGAAGCCGCGGAGCACCGGGCTCGGGTGCGCGTCGTCCGGGCTTGCGAGACGAGCGTGGCTGCCACTCTCCTGCCTGCAGAATTCACCTTACAGCCTCAGGAAGGAGGACGACGCGCCACAGTTACTTGTGCTGCTGCTGCTGCCTAGTCCTCTTGCAGAGCTCTGTGGAGGCAAATGCACTTCCCTTCCGTCTCCGAGTTTCGGAGAACACGATGGTAGGGTGCAGCGGAGCAGGGAAGTACAGAAGTGCACCGCTGAGATTGCTGTTGCTTACGTGCAGAAGGCGAAGGTGCAAGCCAGCACTGGCTTTTGCTTCTAGAGCCGTTCTCCAGGAGAGCAGCTGCTGGAGGTTGACAGCGGTAGCTGCGAGGCTGAAAAACAAGGCAGGACGTCGGGCTTAGAAGAAAGGCACAGGGGCCACAGTGTGATGTGCGCTTTTGGAAGGCTGCTCGGAGAAGGGGCACTTTCGGAGAGCTTTCTGCTTTGACCTGTGCTCCTGGCCGAGCTCTAGCTGCTGGGACTCTGAAAGGCTGAATGACTAGGAAAGTGCTTGTGTCCACGCTGTGGATTGAGCACGATCCTTTTTGCAGCAGCGAGAACACACTCGGCCCACTGGGCTCGTGAACGAGCGTTTACCAGACTTCTGCAATTCGGTGCACTGCACACACAAGCCCGGTGCTCCCCGGTTTCTTTCTCCGCCTGCCGTTGTCTGGACAGAAGAGAAGCCCAGCCACGGCATCCTACTCGGCCGCTTTTCGGCGTGTGCACTGCCCGCATACACACGGGTGCTGTGCTCGGCTTTCCCTCGGCTCCAGGCACAAGGGTGCTTTCTCAGTTTTGCAGCGTCCCCGGTTCCCCACGTTGCCCTCGCTCAGCGAAACGTGCCGGGGGAGAAGCACTTGCTGGATGAGTCTTTCCGTGTGCAAGACTTTGAACGCAGCACCACAATCTGGGCCACGAGGAAGCCTTGATGAAGAAGGTGGTTTTGTCCTGGCACCTCTCTCCAGTGCGAGATGCCTGCCGAAGCTCTTTGCCTCTTGCGAGAGTGCGGTGGGCAGCGGGGTAAACTGGAGCCGAGAAGGACCGGGCAGACAGCACCGCCATCCGACAGGTGCTTTGCAGGTTGTGCCGGGGAAAGCGGACTGGCCCTGGCTGGAAGGCGCTGCAGCTAGGCGCTCCCCCAAGTGTCGGAGGCAAAGGCCGCGTGAGCTTGCCGTCCCCGGCACGGCTCTCTGTGCGAGACGTAGCCCAGAAGCTTTCCCTTTCCATTCAGAGCACCAGAGAGGCAGAATGCAGTGGTACGTATTGCTCAGGAGGAAAGGGGCACGGCCCGGCCGCGTTCGGGCAGAAGCAGCGCGCTGGAGCGCTTCGCTGCCGGCACAGAGTTCCGGGCGAGAGGCAGACGACCGGTCCGCCTCCGGGAGAACGAAGGTACGGCGTGCTCGAAAAGGCGAGGAACGAAGCCGCGGAGCACCGGGCTCGGGTGCGCGTCGTCCGGGCTTGCGAGACGAGCGTGGCTGCCACTCTCCTGCCTGCAGAATTCACCTTACAGCCTCAGGAAGGAGGACGACGCGCCACAGTTACTTGTGCTGCTGCTGCTGCCTAGTCCTCTTGCAGAGCTCTGTGGAGGCAAATGCACTTCCCTTCCGTCTCCGAGTTTCGGAGAACACGATGGTAGGGTGCAGCGGAGCAGGGAAGTACAGAAGTGCACCGCTGAGATTGCTGTTGCTTACGTGCAGAAGGCGAAGGTGCAAGCCAGCACTGGCTTTTGCTTCTAGAGCCGTTCTCCAGGAGAGCAGCTGCTGGAGGTTGACAGCGGTAGCTGCGAGGCTGAAAAACAAGGCAGGACGTCGGGCTTAGAAGAAAGGCACAGGGGCCACAGTGTGATGTGCGCTTTTGGAAGGCTGCTCGGAGAAGGGGCACTTTCGGAGAGCTTTCTGCTTTGACCTGTGCTCCTGGCCGAGCTCTAGCTGCTGGGACTCTGAAAGGCTGAATGACTAGGAAAGTGCTTGTGTCCACGCTGTGGATTGAGCACGATCCTTTTTGCAGCAGCGAGAACACACTCGGCCCACTGGGCCCGTGAACGAGCGTTTACCAGACTTCTGCAATTCGGTGCACTGCACACACAAGCCCGGTGCTCCCCGGTTTCTTTCTCCGCCTGCCGTTGTCTGGACAGAAGAGAAGCCCAGCCACGGCATCCTACTCGGCCGCTTTTCGGCGTGTGCACTGCCCGCATACACACGGGTGCTGTGCTCGGCTTTCCCTCGGCTCCAGGCACAAGGGTGCTTTCTCAGTTTTGCAGCGTCCCCGGTTCCCCACGTTGCCCTCGCTCAGCGAAACGTGCCGGGGGAGAAGCACTTGCTGGATGAGTCTTTCCGTGTGCAAGACTTTGAACGCAGCACCACAATCTGGGCCACGAGGAAGCCTTGATGAAGAAGGTGGTTTTGTCCTGGCACCTCTCTCCAGTGCGAGATGCCTGCCGAAGCTCTTTGCCTCTTGCGAGAGTGCGGTGGGCAGCGGGGTAAACTGGAGCCGAGAAGGACCGGGCAGACAGCACCGCCATCCGACAGGTGCTTTGCAGGTTGTGCCGGGGAAAGCGGACTGGCCCTGGCTGGAAGGCGCTGCAGCTAGGCGCTCCCCCAAGTGTCGGAGGCAAAGGCCGCGTGAGCTTGCCGTCCCCGGCACGGCTCTCTGTGCGAGACGTAGCCCAGAAGCTTTCCCTTTCCATTCAGAGCACCAGAGAGGCAGAATGCAGTGGTACGTATTGCTCAGGAGGAAAGGGGCACGGCCCGGCCGCGTTCGGGCAGAAGCAGCGCGCTGGAGCGCTTCGCTGCCGGCACAGAGTTCCGGGCGAGAGGCAGACGACCGGTCCGCCTCCGGGAGAACGAAGGTACGGCGTGCTCGAAAAGGCGAGGAACGAAGCCGCGGAGCACCGGGCTCGGGTGCGCGTCGTCCGGGCTTGCGAGACGAGCGTGGCTGCCACTCTCCTGCCTGCAGAATTCACCTTACAGCCTCAGGAAGGAGGACGACGCGCCACAGTTACTTGTGCTGCTGCTGCTGCCTAGTCCTCTTGCAGAGCTCTGTGGAGGCAAATGCACTTCCCTTCCGTCTCCGAGTTTCGGAGAACACGATGGTAGGGTGCAGCGGAGCAGGGAAGTACAGAAGTGCACCGCTGAGATTGCTGTTGCTTACGTGCAGAAGGCGAAGGTGCAAGCCAGCACTGGCTTTTGCTTCTAGAGCCGTTCTCCAGGAGAGCAGCTGCTGGAGGTTGACAGCGGTAGCTGCGAGGCTGAAAAACAAGGCAGGACGTCGGGCTTAGAAGAAAGGCACAGGGGCCACAGTGTGATGTGCGCTTTTGGAAGGCTGCTCGGAGAAGGGGCACTTTCGGAGAGCTTTCTGCTTTGACCTGTGCTCCTGGCCGAGCTCTAGCTGCTGGGACTCTGAAAGGCTGAATGACTAGGAAAGTGCTTGTGTCCACGCTGTGGATTGAGCACGATCCTTTTTGCAGCAGCGAGAACACACTCGGCCCACTGGGCCCGTGAACGAGCGTTTACCAGACTTCTGCAATTCGGTGCACTGCACACACAAGCCCGGTGCTCCCCGGTTTCTTTCTCCGCCTGCCGTTGTCTGGACAGAAGAGAAGCCCAGCCACGGCATCCTACTCGGCCGCTTTTCGGCGTGTGCACTGCCCGCATACACACGGGTGCTGTGCTCGGCTTTCCCTCGGCTCCAGGCACAAGGGTGCTTTCTCAGTTTTGCAGCGTCCCCGGTTCCCCACGTTGCCCTCGCTCAGCGAAACGTGCCGGGGGAGAAGCACTTGCTGGATGAGTCTTTCCGTGTGCAAGACTTTGAACGCAGCACCACAATCTGGGCCACGAGGAAGCCTTGATGAAGAAGGTGGTTTTGTCCTGGCACCTCTCTCCAGTGCGAGATGCCTGCCGAAGCTCTTTGCCTCTTGCGAGAGTGCGGTGGGCAGCGGGGTAAACTGGAGCCGAGAAGGACCGGGCAGACAGCACCGCCATCCGACAGGTGCTTTGCAGGTTGTGCCGGGGAAAGCGGACTGGCCCTGGCTGGAAGGCGCTGCAGCTAGGCGCTCCCCCAAGTGTCGGAGGCAAAGGCCGCGTGAGCTTGCCGTCCCCGGCACGGCTCTCTGTGCGAGACGTAGCCCAGAAGCTTTCCCTTTCCATTCAGAGCACCAGAGAGGCAGAATGCAGTGGTACGTATTGCTCAGGAGGAAAGGGGCACGGCCCGGCCGCGTTCGGGCAGAAGCAGCGCGCTGGAGCGCTTCGCTGCCGGCACAGAGTTCCGGGCGAGAGGCAGACGACCGGTCCGCCTCCGGGAGAACGAAGGTACGGCGTGCTCGAAAAGGCGAGGAACGAAGCCGCGGAGCACCGGGCTCGGGTGCGCGTCGTCCGGGCTTGCGAGACGAGCGTGGCTGCCACTCTCCTGCCTGCAGAATTCACCTTACAGCCTCAGGAAGGAGGACGACGCGCCACAGTTACTTGTGCTGCTGCTGCTGCCTAGTCCTCTTGCAGAGCTCTGTGGAGGCAAATGCACTTCCCTTCCGTCTCCGAGTTTCGGAGAACACGATGGTAGGGTGCAGCGGAGCAGGGAAGTACAGAAGTGCACCGCTGAGATTGCTGTTGCTTACGTGCAGAAGGCGAAGGTGCAAGCCAGCACTGGCTTTTGCTTCTAGAGCCGTTCTCCAGGAGAGCAGCTGCTGGAGGTTGACAGCGGTAGCTGCGAGGCTGAAAAACAAGGCAGGACGTCGGGCTTAGAAGAAAGGCACAGGGGCCACAGTGTGATGTGCGCTTTTGGAAGGCTGCTCGGAGAAGGGGCACTTTCGGAGAGCTTTCTGCTTTGACCTGTGCTCCTGGCCGAGCTCTAGCTGCTGGGACTCTGAAAGGCTGAATGACTAGGAAAGTGCTTGTGTCCACGCTGTGGATTGAGCACGATCCTTTTTGCAGCAGCGAGAACACACTCGGCCCACTGGGCCCGTGAACGAGCGTTTACCAGACTTCTGCAATTCGGTGCACTGCACACACAAGCCCGGTGCTCCCCGGTTTCTTTCTCCGCCTGCCGTTGTCTGGACAGAAGAGAAGCCCAGCCACGGCATCCTACTCGGCCGCTTTTCGGCGTGTGCACTGCCCGCATACACACGGGTGCTGTGCTCGGCTTTCCCTCGGCTCCAGGCACAAGGGTGCTTTCTCAGTTTTGCAGCGTCCCCGGTTCCCCACGTTGCCCTCGCTCAGCGAAACGTGCCGGGGGAGAAGCACTTGCTGGATGAGTCTTTCCGTGTGCAAGACTTTGAACGCAGCACCACAATCTGGGCCACGAGGAAGCCTTGATGAAGAAGGTGGTTTTGTCCTGGCACCTCTCTCCAGTGCGAGATGCCTGCCGAAGCTCTTTGCCTCTTGCGAGAGTGCGGTGGGCAGCGGGGTAAACTGGAGCCGAGAAGGACCGGGCAGACAGCACCGCCATCCGACAGGTGCTTTGCAGGTTGTGCCGGGGAAAGCGGACTGGCCCTGGCTGGAAGGCGCTGCAGCTAGGCGCTCCCCCAAGTGTCGGAGGCAAAGGCCGCGTGAGCTTGCCGTCCCCGGCACGGCTCTCTGTGCGAGACGTAGCCCAGAAGCTTTCCCTTTCCATTCAGAGCACCAGAGAGGCAGAATGCAGTGGTACGTATTGCTCAGGAGGAAAGGGGCACGGCCCGGCCGCGTTCGGGCAGAAGCAGCGCGCTGGAGCGCTTCGCTGCCGGCACAGAGTTCCGGGCGAGAGGCAGACGACCGGTCCGCCTCCGGGAGAACGAAGGTACGGCGTGCTCGAAAAGGCGAGGAACGAAGCCGCGGAGCACCGGGCTCGGGTGCGCGTCGTCCGGGCTTGCGAGACGAGCGTGGCTGCCACTCTCCTGCCTGCAGAATTCACCTTACAGCCTCAGGAAGGAGGACGACGCGCCACAGTTACTTGTGCTGCTGCTGCTGCCTAGTCCTCTTGCAGAGCTCTGTGGAGGCAAATGCACTTCCCTTCCGTCTCCGAGTTTCGGAGAACACGATGGTAGGGTGCAGCGGAGCAGGGAAGTACAGAAGTGCACCGCTGAGATTGCTGTTGCTTACGTGCAGAAGGCGAAGGTGCAAGCCAGCACTGGCTTTTGCTTCTAGAGCCGTTCTCCAGGAGAGCAGCTGCTGGAGGTTGACAGCGGTAGCTGCGAGGCTGAAAAACAAGGCAGGACGTCGGGCTTAGAAGAAAGGCACAGGGGCCACAGTGTGATGTGCGCTTTTGGAAGGCTGCTCGGAGAAGGGGCACTTTCGGAGAGCTTTCTGCTTTGACCTGTGCTCCTGGCCGAGCTCTAGCTGCTGGGACTCTGAAAGGCTGAATGACTAGGAAAGTGCTTGTGTCCACGCTGTGGATTGAGCACGATCCTTTTTGCAGCAGCGAGAACACACTCGGCCCACTGGGCTCGTGAACGAGCGTTTACCAGACGTCTGCAATTCGGTGCACTGCACACACAAGCCCGGTGCTCCCCGGTTTCTTTCTCCGCCTGCCGTTGTCTGGACAGAAGAGAAGCCCAGCCACGGCATCCTACTCGGCCGCTTTTCGGCGTGTGCACTGCCCGCATACACACGGGTGCTGTGCTCGGCTTTCCCTCGGCTCCAGGCACAAGGGTGCTTTCTCAGTTTTGCAGCGTCCCCGGTTCCCCACGTTGCCCTCGCTCAGCGAAACGTGCCGGGGGAGAAGCACTTGCTGGATGAGTCTTTCCGTGTGCAAGACTTTGAACGCAGCACCACAATCTGGGCCACGAGGAAGCCTTGATGAAGAAGGTGGTTTTGTCCTGGCACCTCTCTCCAGTGCGAGATGCCTGCCGAAGCTCTTTGCCTCTTGCGAGAGTGCGGTGGGCAGCGGGGTAAACTGGAGCCGAGAAGGACCGGGCAGACAGCACCGCCATCCGACAGGTGCTTTGCAGGTTGTGCCGGGGAAAGCGGACTGGCCCTGGCTGGAAGGCGCTGCAGCTAGGCGCTCCCCCAAGTGTCGGAGGCAAAGGCCGCGTGAGCTTGCCGTCCCCGGCACGGCTCTCTGTGCGAGACGTAGCCCAGAAGCTTTCCCTTTCCATTCAGAGCACCAGAGAGGCAGAATGCAGTGGTACGTATTGCTCAGGAGGAAAGGGGCACGGCCCGGCCGCGTTCGGGCAGAAGCAGCGCGCTGGAGCGCTTCGCTGCTGGCACAGAGTTCCGGGCGAGAGGCAGACGACCGGTCCGCCTCCGGGAGAACGAAGGTACGGCGTGCTCGAAAAGGCGAGGAACGAAGCCGC
The DNA here is from genome assembly GCF_041296385.1 of Aphelocoma coerulescens. NCBI lineage: Eukaryota > Metazoa > Chordata > Aves > Passeriformes > Corvidae > Aphelocoma > Aphelocoma coerulescens. The sequence goes on from NC_091034.1 coordinate 3,397,320, forward strand.
GGAGCACCGGGCTCGGGTGCGCGTCGTCCGGGCTTGCGAGACGAGCGTGGCTGCCACTCTCCTGCCTGCAGAATTCACCTTACAGCCTCAGGAAGGAGGACGACGCGCCACAGTTACTTGTGCTGCTGCTGCTGCCTAGTCCTCTTGCAGAGCTCTGTGGAGGCAAATGCACTTCCCTTCCGTCTCCGAGTTTCGGAGAACACGATGGTAGGGTGCAGCGGAGCAGGGAAGTACAGAAGTGCACCGCTGAGATTGCTGTTGCTTACGTGCAGAAGGCGAAGGTGCAAGCCAGCACTGGCTTTTGCTTCTAGAGCCGTTCTCCAGGAGAGCAGCTGCTGGAGGTTGACAGCGGTAGCTGCGAGGCTGAAAAACAAGGCAGGACGTCGGGCTTAGAAGAAAGGCACAGGGGCCACAGTGTGATGTGCGCTTTTGGAAGGCTGCTCGGAGAAGGGGCACTTTCGGAGAGCTTTCTGCTTTGACCTGTGCTCCTGGCCGAGCTCTAGCTGCTGGGACTCTGAAAGGCTGAATGACTAGGAAAGTGCTTGTGTCCACGCTGTGGATTGAGCACGATCCTTTTTGCAGCAGCGAGAACACACTCGGCCCACTGGGCCCGTGAACGAGCGTTTACCAGACTTCTGCAATTCGGTGCACTGCACACACAAGCCCGGTGCTCCCCGGTTTCTTTCTCCGCCTGCCGTTGTCTGGACAGAAGAGAAGCCCAGCCACGGCATCCTACTCGGCCGCTTTTCGGCGTGTGCACTGCCCGCATACACACGGGTGCTGTGCTCGGCTTTCCCTCGGCTCCAGGCACAAGGGTGCTTTCTCAGTTTTGCAGCGTCCCCGGTTCCCCACGTTGCCCTCGCTCAGCGAAACGTGCCGGGGGAGAAGCACTTGCTGGATGAGTCTTTCCGTGTGCAAGACTTTGAACGCAGCACCACAATCTGGGCCACGAGGAAGCCTTGATGAAGAAGGTGGTTTTGTCCTGGCACCTCTCTCCAGTGCGAGATGCCTGCCGAAGCTCTTTGCCTCTTGCGAGAGTGCGGTGGGCAGCGGGGTAAACTGGAGCCGAGAAGGACCGGGCAGACAGCACCGCCATCCGACAGGTGCTTTGCAGGTTGTGCCGGGGAAAGCGGACTGGCCCTGGCTGGAAGGCGCTGCAGCTAGGCGCTCCCCCAAGTGTCGGAGGCAAAGGCCGCGTGAGCTTGCCGTCCCCGGCACGGCTCTCTGTGCGAGACGTAGCCCAGAAGCTTTCCCTTTCCATTCAGAGCACCAGAGAGGCAGAATGCAGTGGTACGTATTGCTCAGGAGGAAAGGGGCACGGCCCGGCCGCGTTCGGGCAGAAGCAGCGCGCTGGAGCGCTTCGCTGCCGGCACAGAGTTCCGGGCGAGAGGCAGACGACCGGTCCGCCTCCGGGAGAACGAAGGTACGGCGTGCTCGAAAAGGCGAGGAACGAAGCCGCGGAGCACCGGGCTCGGGTGCGCGTCGTCCGGGCTTGCGAGACGAGCGTGGCTGCCACTCTCCTGCCTGCAGAATTCACCTTACAGCCTCAGGAAGGAGGACGACGCGCCACAGTTACTTGTGCTGCTGCTGCTGCCTAGTCCTCTTGCAGAGCTCTGTGGAGGCAAATGCACTTCCCTTCCGTCTCCGAGTTTCGGAGAACACGATGGTAGGGTGCAGCGGAGCAGGGAAGTACAGAAGTGCACCGCTGAGATTGCTGTTGCTTACGTGCAGAAGGCGAAGGTGCAAGCCAGCACTGGCTTTTGCTTCTAGAGCCGTTCTCCAGGAGAGCAGCTGCTGGAGGTTGACAGCGGTAGCTGCGAGGCTGAAAAACAAGGCAGGACGTCGGGCTTAGAAGAAAGGCACAGGGGCCACAGTGTGATGTGCGCTTTTGGAAGGCTGCTCGGAGAAGGGGCACTTTCGGAGAGCTTTCTGCTTTGACCTGTGCTCCTGGCCGAGCTCTAGCTGCTGGGACTCTGAAAGGCTGAATGACTAGGAAAGTGCTTGTGTCCACGCTGTGGATTGAGCACGATCCTTTTTGCAGCAGCGAGAACACACTCGGCCCACTGGGCTCGTGAACGAGCGTTTACCAGACTTCTGCAATTCGGTGCACTGCACACACAAGCCCGGTGCTCCCCGGTTTCTTTCTCCGCCTGCCGTTGTCTGGACAGAAGAGAAGCCCAGCCACGGCATCCTACTCGGCCGCTTTTCGGCGTGTGCACTGCCCGCATACACACGGGTGCTGTGCTCGGCTTTCCCTCGGCTCCAGGCACAAGGGTGCTTTCTCAGTTTTGCAGCGTCCCCGGTTCCCCACGTTGCCCTCGCTCAGCGAAACGTGCCGGGGGAGAAGCACTTGCTGGATGAGTCTTTCCGTGTGCAAGACTTTGAACGCAGCACCACAATCTGGGCCACGAGGAAGCCTTGATGAAGAAGGTGGTTTTGTCCTGGCACCTCTCTCCAGTGCGAGATGCCTGCCGAAGCTCTTTGCCTCTTGCGAGAGTGCGGTGGGCAGCGGGGTAAACTGGAGCCGAGAAGGACCGGGCAGACAGCACCGCCATCCGACAGGTGCTTTGCAGGTTGTGCCGGGGAAAGCGGACTGGCCCTGGCTGGAAGGCGCTGCAGCTAGGCGCTCCCCCAAGTGTCGGAGGCAAAGGCCGCGTGAGCTTGCCGTCCCCGGCACGGCTCTCTGTGCGAGACGTAGCCCAGAAGCTTTCCCTTTCCATTCAGAGCACCAGAGAGGCAGAATGCAGTGGTACGTATTGCTCAGGAGGAAAGGGGCACGGCCCGGCCGCGTTCGGGCAGAAGCAGCGCGCTGGAGCGCTTCGCTGCCGGCACAGAGTTCCGGGCGAGAGGCAGACGACCGGTCCGCCTCCGGGAGAACGAAGGTACGGCGTGCTCGAAAAGGCGAGGAACGAAGCCGCGGAGCACCGGGCTCGGGTGCGCGTCGTCCGGGCTTGCGAGACGAGCGTGGCTGCCACTCTCCTGCCTGCAGAATTCACCTTACAGCCTCAGGAAGGAGGACGACGCGCCACAGTTACTTGTGCTGCTGCTGCTGCCTAGTCCTCTTGCAGAGCTCTGTGGAGGCAAATGCACTTCCCTTCCGTCTCCGAGTTTCGGAGAACACGATGGTAGGGTGCAGCGGAGCAGGGAAGTACAGAAGTGCACCGCTGAGATTGCTGTTGCTTACGTGCAGAAGGCGAAGGTGCAAGCCAGCACTGGCTTTTGCTTCTAGAGCCGTTCTCCAGGAGAGCAGCTGCTGGAGGTTGACAGCGGTAGCTGCGAGGCTGAAAAACAAGGCAGGACGTCGGGCTTAGAAGAAAGGCACAGGGGCCACAGTGTGATGTGCGCTTTTGGAAGGCTGCTCGGAGAAGGGGCACTTTCGGAGAGCTTTCTGCTTTGACCTGTGCTCCTGGCCGAGCTCTAGCTGCTGGGACTCTGAAAGGCTGAATGACTAGGAAAGTGCTTGTGTCCACGCTGTGGATTGAGCACGATCCTTTTTGCAGCAGCGAGAACACACTCGGCCCACTGGGCCCGTGAACGAGCGTTTACCAGACTTCTGCAATTCGGTGCACTGCACACACAAGCCCGGTGCTCCCCGGTTTCTTTCTCCGCCTGCCGTTGTCTGGACAGAAGAGAAGCCCAGCCACGGCATCCTACTCGGCCGCTTTTCGGCGTGTGCACTGCCCGCATACACACGGGTGCTGTGCTCGGCTTTCCCTCGGCTCCAGGCACAAGGGTGCTTTCTCAGTTTTGCAGCGTCCCCGGTTCCCCACGTTGCCCTCGCTCAGCGAAACGTGCCGGGGGAGAAGCACTTGCTGGATGAGTCTTTCCGTGTGCAAGACTTTGAACGCAGCACCACAATCTGGGCCACGAGGAAGCCTTGATGAAGAAGGTGGTTTTGTCCTGGCACCTCTCTCCAGTGCGAGATGCCTGCCGAAGCTCTTTGCCTCTTGCGAGAGTGCGGTGGGCAGCGGGGTAAACTGGAGCCGAGAAGGACCGGGCAGACAGCACCGCCATCCGACAGGTGCTTTGCAGGTTGTGCCGGGGAAAGCGGACTGGCCCTGGCTGGAAGGCGCTGCAGCTAGGCGCTCCCCCAAGTGTCGGAGGCAAAGGCCGCGTGAGCTTGCCGTCCCCGGCACGGCTCTCTGTGCGAGACGTAGCCCAGAAGCTTTCCCTTTCCATTCAGAGCACCAGAGAGGCAGAATGCAGTGGTACGTATTGCTCAGGAGGAAAGGGGCACGGCCCGGCCGCGTTCGGGCAGAAGCAGCGCGCTGGAGCGCTTCGCTGCCGGCACAGAGTTCCGGGCGAGAGGCAGACGACCGGTCCGCCTCCGGGAGAACGAAGGTACGGCGTGCTCGAAAAGGCGAGGAACGAAGCCGCGGAGCACCGGGCTCGGGTGCGCGTCGTCCAGGCTTGCGAGACGAGCGTGGCTGCCACTCTCCTGCCTGCAGAATTCACCTTACAGCCTCAGGAAGGAGGACGACGCGCCACAGTTACTTGTGCTGCTGCTGCTGCCTAGTCCTCTTGCAGAGCTCTGTGGAGGCAAATGCACTTCCCTTCCGTCTCCGAGTTTCGGAGAACACGATGGTAGGGTGCAGCGGAGCAGGGAAGTACAGAAGTGCACCGCTGAGATTGCTGTTGCTTACGTGCAGAAGGCGAAGGTGCAAGCCAGCACTGGCTTTTGCTTCTAGAGCCGTTCTCCAGGAGAGCAGCTGCTGGAGGTTGACAGCGGTAGCTGCGAGGCTGAAAAACAAGGCAGGACGTCGGGCTTAGAAGAAAGGCACAGGGGCCACAGTGTGATGTGCGCTTTTGGAAGGCTGCTCGGAGAAGGGGCACTTTCGGAGAGCTTTCTGCTTTGACCTGTGCTCCTGGCCGAGCTCTAGCTGCTGGGACTCTGAAAGGCTGAATGACTAGGAAAGTGCTTGTGTCCACGCTGTGGATTGAGCACGATCCTTTTTGCAGCAGCGAGAACACACTCGGCCCACTGGGCCCGTGAACGAGCGTTTACCAGACGTCTGCAATTCGGTGCACTGCACACACAAGCCCGGTGCTCCCCGGTTTCTTTCTCCGCCTGCCGTTGTCTGGACAGAAGAGAAGCCCAGCCACGGCATCCTACTCGGCCGCTTTTCGGCGTGTGCACTGCCCGCATACACACGGGTGCTGTGCTCGGCTTTCCCTCGGCTCCAGGCACAAGGGTGCTTTCTCAGTTTTGCAGCGTCCCCGGTTCCCCACGTTGCCCTCGCTCAGCGAAACGTGCCGGGGGAGAAGCACTTGCTGGATGAGTCTTTCCGTGTGCAAGACTTTGAACGCAGCACCACAATCTGGGCCACGAGGAAGCCTTGATGAAGAAGGTGGTTTTGTCCTGGCACCTCTCTCCAGTGCGAGATGCCTGCCGAAGCTCTTTGCCTCTTGCGAGAGTGCGGTGGGCAGCGGGGTAAACTGGAGCCGAGAAGGACCGGGCAGACAGCACCGCCATCCGACAGGTGCTTTGCAGGTTGTGCCGGGGAAAGCGGACTGGCCCTGGCTGGAAGGCGCTGCAGCTAGGCGCTCCCCCAAGTGTCGGAGGCAAAGGCCGCGTGAGCTTGCCGTCCCCGGCACGGCTCTCTGTGCGAGACGTAGCCCAGAAGCTTTCCCTTTCCATTCAGAGCACCAGAGAGGCAGAATGCAGTGGTACGTATTGCTCAGGAGGAAAGGGGCACGGCCCGGCCGCGTTCGGGCAGAAGCAGCGCGCTGGAGCGCTTCGCTGCCGGCACAGAGTTCCGGGCGAGAGGCAGACGACCGGTCCGCCTCCGGGAGAACGAAGGTACGGCGTGCTCGAAAAGGCGAGGAACGAAGCCGCGGAGCACCGGGCTCGGGTGCGCGTCGTCCGGGCTTGCGAGACGAGCGTGGCTGCCACTCTCCTGCCTGCAGAATTCACCTTACAGCCTCAGGAAGGAGGACGACGCGCCACAGTTACTTGTGCTGCTGCTGCTGCCTAGTCCTCTTGCAGAGCTCTGTGGAGGCAAATGCACTTCCCTTCCGTCTCCGAGTTTCGGAGAACACGATGGTAGGGTGCAGCGGAGCAGGGAAGTACAGAAGTGCACCGCTGAGATTGCTGTTGCTTACGTGCAGAAGGCGAAGGTGCAAGCCAGCACTGGCTTTTGCTTCTAGAGCCGTTCTCCAGGAGAGCAGCTGCTGGAGGTTGACAGCGGTAGCTGCGAGGCTGAAAAACAAGGCAGGACGTCGGGCTTAGAAGAAAGGCACAGGGGCCACAGTGTGATGTGCGCTTTTGGAAGGCTGCTCGGAGAAGGGGCACTTTCGGAGAGCTTTCTGCTTTGACCTGTGCTCCTGGCCGAGCTCTAGCTGCTGGGACTCTGAAAGGCTGAATGACTAGGAAAGTGCTTGTGTCCACGCTGTGGATTGAGCACGATCCTTTTTGCAGCAGCGAGAACACACTCGGCCCACTGGGCTCGTGAACGAGCGTTTACCAGACGTCTGCAATTCGGTGCACTGCACACACAAGCCCGGTGCTCCCCGGTTTCTTTCTCCGCCTGCCGTTGTCTGGACAGAAGAGAAGCCCAGCCACGGCATCCTACTCGGCCGCTTTTCGGCGTGTGCACTGCCCGCATACACACGGGTGCTGTGCTCGGCTTTCCCTCGGCTCCAGGCACAAGGGTGCTTTCTCAGTTTTGCAGCGTCCCCGGTTCCCCACGTTGCCCTCGCTCAGCGAAACGTGCCGGGGGAGAAGCACTTGCTGGATGAGTCTTTCCGTGTGCAAGACTTTGAACGCAGCACCACAATCTGGGCCACGAGGAAGCCTTGATGAAGAAGGTGGTTTTGTCCTGGCACCTCTCTCCAGTGCGAGATGCCTGCCGAAGCTCTTTGCCTCTTGCGAGAGTGCGGTGGGCAGCGGGGTAAACTGGAGCCGAGAAGGACCGGGCAGACAGCACCGCCATCCGACAGGTGCTTTGCAGGTTGTGCCGGGGAAAGCGGACTGGCCCTGGCTGGAAGGCGCTGCAGCTAGGCGCTCCCCCAAGTGTCGGAGGCAAAGGCCGCGTGAGCTTGCCGTCCCCGGCACGGCTCTCTGTGCGAGACGTAGCCCAGAAGCTTTCCCTTTCCATTCAGAGCACCAGAGAGGCAGAATGCAGTGGTACGTATTGCTCAGGAGGAAAGGGGCACGGCCCGGCCGCGTTCGGGCAGAAGCAGCGCGCTGGAGCGCTTCGCTGCCGGCACAGAGTTCCGGGCGAGAGGCAGACGACCGGTCCGCCTCCGGGAGAACGAAGGTACGGCGTGCTCGAAAAGGCGAGGAACGAAGCCGCGGAGCACCGGGCTCGGGTGCGCGTCGTCCGGGCTTGCGAGACGAGCGTGGCTGCCACTCTCCTGCCTGCAGAATTCACCTTACAGCCTCAGGAAGGAGGACGACGCGCCACAGTTACTTGTGCTGCTGCTGCTGCCTAGTCCTCTTGCAGAGCTCTGTGGAGGCAAATGCACTTCCCTTCCGTCTCCGAGTTTCGGAGAACACGATGGTAGGGTGCAGCGGAGCAGGGAAGTACAGAAGTGCACCGCTGAGATTGCTGTTGCTTACGTGCAGAAGGCGAAGGTGCAAGCCAGCACTGGCTTTTGCTTCTAGAGCCGTTCTCCAGGAGAGCAGCTGCTGGAGGTTGACAGCGGTAGCTGCGAGGCTGAAAAACAAGGCAGGACGTCGGGCTTAGAAGAAAGGCACAGGGGCCACAGTGTGATGTGCGCTTTTGGAAGGCTGCTCGGAGAAGGGGCACTTTCGGAGAGCTTTCTGCTTTGACCTGTGCTCCTGGCCGAGCTCTAGCTGCTGGGACTCTGAAAGGCTGAATGACTAGGAAAGTGCTTGTGTCCACGCTGTGGATTGAGCACGATCCTTTTTGCAGCAGCGAGAACACACTCGGCCCACTGGGCCCGTGAACGAGCGTTTACCAGACTTCTGCAATTCGGTGCACTGCACACACAAGCCCGGTGCTCCCCGGTTTCTTTCTCCGCCTGCCGTTGTCTGGACAGAAGAGAAGCCCAGCCACGGCATCCTACTCGGCCGCTTTTCGGCGTGTGCACTGCCCGCATACACACGGGTGCTGTGCTCGGCTTTCCCTCGGCTCCAGGCACAAGGGTGCTTTCTCAGTTTTGCAGCGTCCCCGGTTCCCCACGTTGCCCTCGCTCAGCGAAACGTGCCGGGGGAGAAGCACTTGCTGGATGAGTCTTTCCGTGTGCAAGACTTTGAACGCAGCACCACAATCTGGGCCACGAGGAAGCCTTGATGAAGAAGGTGGTTTTGTCCTGGCACCTCTCTCCAGTGCGAGATGCCTGCCGAAGCTCTTTGCCTCTTGCGAGAGTGCGGTGGGCAGCGGGGTAAACTGGAGCCGAGAAGGACCGGGCAGACAGCACCGCCATCCGACAGGTGCTTTGCAGGTTGTGCCGGGGAAAGCGGACTGGCCCTGGCTGGAAGGCGCTGCAGCTAGGCGCTCCCCCAAGTGTCGGAGGCAAAGGCCGCGTGAGCTTGCCGTCCCCGGCACGGCTCTCTGTGCGAGACGTAGCCCAGAAGCTTTCCCTTTCCATTCAGAGCACCAGAGAGGCAGAATGCAGTGGTACGTATTGCTCAGGAGGAAAGGGGCACGGCCCGGCCGCGTTCGGGCAGAAGCAGCGCGCTGGAGCGCTTCGCTGCCGGCACAGAGTTCCGGGCGAGAGGCAGACGACCGGTCCGCCTCCGGGAGAACGAAGGTACGGCGTGCTCGAAAAGGCGAGGAACGAAGCCGCGGAGCACCGGGCTCGGGTGCGCGTCGTCCGGGCTTGCGAGACGAGCGTGGCTGCCACTCTCCTGCCTGCAGAATTCACCTTACAGCCTCAGGAAGGAGGACGACGCGCCACAGTTACTTGTGCTGCTGCTGCTGCCTAGTCCTCTTGCAGAGCTCTGTGGAGGCAAATGCACTTCCCTTCCGTCTCCGAGTTTCGGAGAACACGATGGTAGGGTGCAGCGGAGCAGGGAAGTACAGAAGTGCACCGCTGAGATTGCTGTTGCTTACGTGCAGAAGGCGAAGGTGCAAGCCAGCACTGGCTTTTGCTTCTAGAGCCGTTCTCCAGGAGAGCAGCTGCTGGAGGTTGACAGCGGTAGCTGCGAGGCTGAAAAACAAGGCAGGACGTCGGGCTTAGAAGAAAGGCACAGGGGCCACAGTGTGATGTGCGCTTTTGGAAGGCTGCTCGGAGAAGGGGCACTTTCGGAGAGCTTTCTGCTTTGACCTGTGCTCCTGGCCGAGCTCTAGCTGCTGGGACTCTGAAAGGCTGAATGACTAGGAAAGTGCTTGTGTCCACGCTGTGGATTGAGCACGATCCTTTTTGCAGCAGCGAGAACACACTCGGCCCACTGGGCTCGTGAACGAGCGTTTACCAGACGTCTGCAATTCGGTGCACTGCACACACAAGCCCGGTGCTCCCCGGTTTCTTTCTCCGCCTGCCGTTGTCTGGACAGAAGAGAAGCCCAGCCACGGCATCCTACTCGGCCGCTTTTCGGCGTGTGCACTGCCCGCATACACACGGGTGCTGTGCTCGGCTTTCCCTCGGCTCCAGGCACAAGGGTGCTTTCTCAGTTTTGCAGCGTCCCCGGTTCCCCACGTTGCCCTCGCTCAGCGAAACGTGCCGGGGGAGAAGCACTTGCTGGATGAGTCTTTCCGTGTGCAAGACTTTGAACGCAGCACCACAATCTGGGCCACGAGGAAGCCTTGATGAAGAAGGTGGTTTTGTCCTGGCACCTCTCTCCAGTGCGAGATGCCTGCCGAAGCTCTTTGCCTCTTGCGAGAGTGCGGTGGGCAGCGGGGTAAACTGGAGCCGAGAAGGACCGGGCAGACAGCACCGCCATCCGACAGGTGCTTTGCAGGTTGTGCCGGGGAAAGCGGACTGGCCCTGGCTGGAAGGCGCTGCAGCTAGGCGCTCCCCCAAGTGTCGGAGGCAAAGGCCGCGTGAGCTTGCCGTCCCCGGCACGGCTCTCTGTGCGAGACGTAGCCCAGAAGCTTTCCCTTTCCATTCAGAGCACCAGAGAGGCAGAATGCAGTGGTACGTATTGCTCAGGAGGAAAGGGGCACGGCCCGGCCGCGTTCGGGCAGAAGCAGCGCGCTGGAGCGCTTCGCTGCCGGCACAGAGTTCCGGGCGAGAGGCAGACGACCGGTCCGCCTCCGGGAGAACGAAGGTACGGCGTGCTCGAAAAGGCGAGGAACGAAGCCGCGGAGCACCGGGCTCGGGTGCGCGTCGTCCGGGCTTGCGAGACGAGCGTGGCTGCCACTCTCCTGCCTGCAGAATTCACCTTACAGCCTCAGGAAGGAGGACGACGCGCCACAGTTACTTGTGCTGCTGCTGCTGCCTAGTCCTCTTGCAGAGCTCTGTGGAGGCAAATGCACTTCCCTTCCGTCTCCGAGTTTCGGAGAACACGATGGTAGGGTGCAGCGGAGCAGGGAAGTACAGAAGTGCACCGCTGAGATTGCTGTTGCTTACGTGCAGAAGGCGAAGGTGCAAGCCAGCACTGGCTTTTGCTTCTAGAGCCGTTCTCCAGGAGAGCAGCTGCTGGAGGTTGACAGCGGTAGCTGCGAGGCTGAAAAACAAGGCAGGACGTCGGGCTTAGAAGAAAGGCACAGGGGCCACAGTGTGATGTGCGCTTTTGGAAGGCTGCTCGGAGAAGGGGCACTTTCGGAGAGCTTTCTGCTTTGACCTGTGCTCCTGGCCGAGCTCTAGCTGCTGGGACTCTGAAAGGCTGAATGACTAGGAAAGTGCTTGTGTCCACGCTGTGGATTGAGCACGATCCTTTTTGCAGCAGCGAGAACACACTCGGCCCACTGGGCTCGTGAACGAGCGTTTACCAGACGTCTGCAATTCGGTGCACTGCACACACAAGCCCGGTGCTCCCCGGTTTCTTTCTCCGCCTGCCGTTGTCTGGACAGAAGAGAAGCCCAGCCACGGCATCCTACTCGGCCGCTTTTCGGCGTGTGCACTGCCCGCATACACACGGGTGCTGTGCTCGGCTTTCCCTCGGCTCCAGGCACAAGGGTGCTTTCTCAGTTTTGCAGCGTCCCCGGTTCCCCACGTTGCCCTCGCTCAGCGAAACGTGCCGGGGGAGAAGCACTTGCTGGATGAGTCTTTCCGTGTGCAAGACTTTGAACGCAGCACCACAATCTGGGCCACGAGGAAGCCTTGATGAAGAAGGTGGTTTTGTCCTGGCACCTCTCTCCAGTGCGAGATGCCTGCCGAAGCTCTTTGCCTCTTGCGAGAGTGCGGTGGGCAGCGGGGTAAACTGGAGCCGAGAAGGACCGGGCAGACAGCACCGCCATCCGACAGGTGCTTTGCAGGTTGTGCCGGGGAAAGCGGACTGGCCCTGGCTGGAAGGCGCTGCAGCTAGGCGCTCCCCCAAGTGTCGGAGGCAAAGGCCGCGTGAGCTTGCCGTCCCCGGCACGGCTCTCTGTGCGAGACGTAGCCCAGAAGCTTTCCCTTTCCATTCAGAGCACCAGAGAGGCAGAATGCAGTGGTACGTATTGCTCAGGAGGAAAGGGGCACGGCCCGGCCGCGTTCGGGCAGAAGCAGCGCGCTGGAGCGCTTCGCTGCCGGCACAGAGTTCCGGGCGAGAGGCAGACGACCGGTCCGCCTCCGGGAGAACGAAGGTACGGCGTGCTCGAAAAGGCGAGGAACGAAGCCGCGGAGCACCGGGCTCGGGTGCGCGTCGTCCGGGCTTGCGAGACGAGCGTGGCTGCCACTCTCCTGCCTGCAGAATTCACCTTACAGCCTCAGGAAGGAGGACGACGCGCCACAGTTACTTGTGCTGCTGCTGCTGCCTAGTCCTCTTGCAGAGCTCTGTGGAGGCAAATGCACTTCCCTTCCGTCTCCGAGTTTCGGAGAACACGATGGTAGGGTGCAGCGGAGCAGGGAAGTACAGAAGTGCACCGCTGAGATTGCTGTTGCTTACGTGCAGAAGGCGAAGGTGCAAGCCAGCACTGGCTTTTGCTTCTAGAGCCGTTCTCCAGGAGAGCAGCTGCTGGAGGTTGACAGCGGTAGCTGCGAGGCTGAAAAACAAGGCAGGACGTCGGGCTTAGAAGAAAGGCACAGGGGCCACAGTGTGATGTGCGCTTTTGGAAGGCTGCTCGGAGAAGGGGCACTTTCGGAGAGCTTTCTGCTTTGACCTGTGCTCCTGGCCGAGCTCTAGCTGCTGGGACTCTGAAAGGCTGAATGACTAGGAAAGTGCTTGTGTCCACGCTGTGGATTGAGCACGATCCTTTTTGCAGCAGCGAGAACACACTCGGCCCACTGGGCTCGTGAACGAGCGTTTACCAGACGTCTGCAATTCGGTGCACTGCACACACAAGCCCGGTGCTCCCCGGTTTCTTTCTCCGCCTGCCGTTGTCTGGACAGAAGAGAAGCCCAGCCACGGCATCCTACTCGGCCGCTTTTCGGCGTGTGCACTGCCCGCATACACACGGGTGCTGTGCTCGGCTTTCCCTCGGCTCCAGGCACAAGGGTGCTTTCTCAGTTTTGCAGCGTCCCCGGTTCCCCACGTTGCCCTCGCTCAGCGAAACGTGCCGGGGGAGAAGCACTTGCTGGATGAGTCTTTCCGTGTGCAAGACTTTGAACGCAGCACCACAATCTGGGCCACGAGGAAGCCTTGATGAAGAAGGTGGTTTTGTCCTGGCACCTCTCTCCAGTGCGAGATGCCTGCCGAAGCTCTTTGCCTCTTGCGAGAGTGCGGTGGGCAGCGGGGTAAACTGGAGCCGAGAAGGACCGGGCAGACAGCACCGCCATCCGACAGGTGCTTTGCAGGTTGTGCCGGGGAAAGCGGACTGGCCCTGGCTGGAAGGCGCTGCAGCTAGGCGCTCCCCCAAGTGTCGGAGGCAAAGGCCGCGTGAGCTTGCCGTCCCCGGCACGGCTCTCTGTGCGAGACGTAGCCCAGAAGCTTTCCCTTTCCATTCAGAGCACCAGAGAGGCAGAATGCAGTGGTACGTATTGCTCAGGAGGAAAGGGGCACGGCCCGGCCGCGTTCGGGCAGAAGCAGCGCGCTGGAGCGCTTCGCTGCCGGCACAGAGTTCCGGGCGAGAGGCAGACGACCGGTCCGCCTCCGGGAGAACGAAGGTACGGCGTGCTCGAAAAGGCGAGGAACGAAGCCGCGGAGCACCGGGCTCGGGTGCGCGTCGTCCGGGCTTGCGAGACGAGCGTGGCTGCCACTCTCCTGCCTGCAGAATTCACCTTACAGCCTCAGGAAGGAGGACGACGCGCCACAGTTACTTGTGCTGCTGCTGCTGCCTAGTCCTCTTGCAGAGCTCTGTGGAGGCAAATGCACTTCCCTTCCGTCTCCGAGTTTCGGAGAACACGATGGTAGGGTGCAGCGGAGCAGGGAAGTACAGAAGTGCACCGCTGAGATTGCTGTTGCTTACGTGCAGAAGGCGAAGGTGCAAGCCAGCACTGGCTTTTGCTTCTAGAGCCGTTCTCCAGGAGAGCAGCTGCTGGAGGTTGACAGCGGTAGCTGCGAGGCTGAAAAACAAGGCAGGACGTCGGGCTTAGAAGAAAGGCACAGGGGCCACAGTGTGATGTGCGCTTTTGGAAGGCTGCTCGGAGAAGGGGCACTTTCGGAGAGCTTTCTGCTTTGACCTGTGCTCCTGGCCGAGCTCTAGCTGCTGGGACTCTGAAAGGCTGAATGACTAGGAAAGTGCTTGTGTCCACGCTGTGGATTGAGCACGATCCTTTTTGCAGCAGCGAGAACACACTCGGCCCACTGGGCTCGTGAACGAGCGTTTACCAGACGTCTGCAATTCGGTGCACTGCACACACAAGCCCGGTGCTCCCCGGTTTCTTTCTCCGCCTGCCGTTGTCTGGACAGAAGAGAAGCCCAGCCACGGCATCCTACTCGGCCGCTTTTCGGCGTGTGCACTGCCCGCATACACACGGGTGCTGTGCTCGGCTTTCCCTCGGCTCCAGGCACAAGGGTGCTTTCTCAGTTTTGCAGCGTCCCCGGTTCCCCACGTTGCCCTCGCTCAGCGAAACGTGCCGGGGGAGAAGCACTTGCTGGATGAGTCTTTCCGTGTGCAAGACTTTGAACGCAGCACCACAATCTGGGCCACGAGGAAGCCTTGATGAAGAAGGTGGTTTTGTCCTGGCACCTCTCTCCAGTGCGAGATGCCTGCCGAAGCTCTTTGCCTCTTGCGAGAGTGCGGTGGGCAGCGGGGTAAACTGGAGCCGAGAAGGACCGGGCAGACAGCACCGCCATCCGACAGGTGCTTTGCAGGTTGTGCCGGGGAAAGCGGACTGGCCCTGGCTGGAAGGCGCTGCAGCTAGGCGCTCCCCCAAGTGTCGGAGGCAAAGGCCGCGTGAGCTTGCCGTCCCCGGCACGGCTCTCTGTGCGAGACGTAGCCCAGAAGCTTTCCCTTTCCATTCAGAGCACCAGAGGGGCAGAATGCAGTGGTACGTATTGCTCAGGAGGAAAGGGGCACGGCCCGGCCGCGTTCGGGCAGAAGCAGCGCGCTGGAGCGCTTCGCTGCCGGCACAGAGTTCCGGGCGAGAGGCAGACGACCGGTCCGCCTCCGGGAGAACGAAGGTACGGCGTGCTCGAAAAGGCGAGGAACGAAGCCGCGGAGCACCGGGCTCGGGTGCGCGTCGTCCGGGCTTGCGAGACGAGCGTGGCTGCCACTCTCCTGCCTGCAGAATTCACCTTACAGCCTCAGGAAGGAGGACGACGCGCCACAGTTACTTGTGCTGCTGCTGCTGCCTAGTCCTCTTGCAGAGCTCTGTGGAGGCAAATGCACTTCCCTTCCGTCTCCGAGTTTCGGAGAACACGATGGTAGGGTGCAGCGGAGCAGGGAAGTACAGAAGTGCACCGCTGAGATTGCTGTTGCTTACGTGCAGAAGGCGAAGGTGCAAGCCAGCACTGGCTTTTGCTTCTAGAGCCGTTCTCCAGGAGAGCAGCTGCTGGAGGTTGACAGCGGTAGCTGCGAGGCTGAAAAACAAGGCAGGACGTCGGGCTTAGAAGAAAGGCACAGGGGCCACAGTGTGATGTGCGCTTTTGGAAGGCTGCTCGGAGAAGGGGCACTTTCGGAGAGCTTTCTGCTTTGACCTGTGCTCCTGGCCGAGCTCTAGCTGCTGGGACTCTGAAAGGCTGAATGACTAGGAAAGTGCTTGTGTCCACGCTGTGGATTGAGCACGATCCTTTTTGCAGCAGCGAGAACACACTCGGCCCACTGGGCTCGTGAACGAGCGTTTACCAGACGTCTGCAATTCGGTGCACTGCACACACAAGCCCGGTGCTCCCCGGTTTCTTTCTCCGCCTGCCGTTGTCTGGACAGAAGAGAAGCCCAGCCACGGCATCCTACTCGGCCGCTTTTCGGCGTGTGCACTGCCCGCATACACACGGGTGCTGTGCTCGGCTTTCCCTCGGCTCCAGGCACAAGGGTGCTTTCTCAGTTTTGCAGCGTCCCCGGTTCCCCACGTTGCCCTCGCTCAGCGAAACGTGCCGGGGGAGAAGCACTTGCTGGATGAGTCTTTCCGTGTGCAAGACTTTGAACGCAGCACCACAATCTGGGCCACGAGGAAGCCTTGATGAAGAAGGTGGTTTTGTCCTGGCACCTCTCTCCAGTGCGAGATGCCTGCCGAAGCTCTTTGCCTCTTGCGAGAGTGCGGTGGGCAGCGGGGTAAACTGGAGCCGAGAAGGACCGGGCAGACAGCACCGCCATCCGACAGGTGCTTTGCAGGTTGTGCCGGGGAAAGCGGACTGGCCCTGGCTGGAAGGCGCTGCAGCTAGGCGCTCCCCCAAGTGTCGGAGGCAAAGGCCGCGTGAGCTTGCCGTCCCCGGCACGGCTCTCTGTGCGAGACGTAGCCCAGAAGCTTTCCCTTTCCATTCAGAGCACCAGAGAGGCAGAATGCAGTGGTACGTATTGCTCAGGAGGAAAGGGGCACGGCCCGGCCGCGTTCGGGCAGAAGCAGCGCGCTGGAGCGCTTCGCTGCCGGCACAGAGTTCCGGGCGAGAGGCAGACGACCGGTCCGCCTCCGGGAGAACGAAGGTACGGCGTGCTCGAAAAGGCGAGGAACGAAGCCGCGGAGCACCGGGCTCGGGTGCGCGTCGTCCGGGCTTGCGAGACGAGCGTGGCTGCCACTCTCCTGCCTGCAGAATTCACCTTACAGCCTCAGGAAGGAGGACGACGCGCCACAGTTACTTGTGCTGCTGCTGCTGCCTAGTCCTCTTGCAGAGCTCTGTGGAGGCAAATGCACTTCCCTTCCGTCTCCGAGTTTCGGAGAACACGATGGTAGGGTGCAGCGGAGCAGGGAAGTACAGAAGTGCACCGCTGAGATTGCTGTTGCTTACGTGCAGAAGGCGAAGGTGCAAGCCAGCACTGGCTTTTGCTTCTAGAGCCGTTCTCCAGGAGAGCAGCTGCTGGAGGTTGACAGCGGTAGCTGCGAGGCTGAAAAACAAGGCAGGACGTCGGGCTTAGAAGAAAGGCACAGGGGCCACAGTGTGATGTGCGCTTTTGGAAGGCTGCTCGGAGAAGGGGCACTTTCGGAGAGCTTTCTGCTTTGACCTGTGCTCCTGGCCGAGCTCTAGCTGCTGGGACTCTGAAAGGCTGAATGACTAGGAAAGTGCTTGTGTCCACGCTGTGGATTGAGCACGATCCTTTTTGCAGCAGCGAGAACACACTCGGCCCACTGGGCTCGTGAACGAGCGTTTACCAGACTTCTGCAATTCGGTGCACTGCACACACAAGCCCGGTGCTCCCCGGTTTCTTTCTCCGCCTGCCGTTGTCTGGACAGAAGAGAAGCCCAGCCACGGCATCCTACTCGGCCGCTTTTCGGCGTGTGCACTGCCCGCATACACACGGGTGCTGTGCTCGGCTTTCCCTCGGCTCCAGGCACAAGGGTGCTTTCTCAGTTTTGCAGCGTCCCCGGTTCCCCACGTTGCCCTCGCTCAGCGAAACGTGCCGGGGGAGAAGCACTTGCTGGATGAGTCTTTCCGTGTGCAAGACTTTGAACGCAGCACCACAATCTGGGCCACGAGGAAGCCTTGATGAAGAAGGTGGTTTTGTCCTGGCACCTCTCTCCAGTGCGAGATGCCTGCCGAAGCTCTTTGCCTCTTGCGAGAGTGCGGTGGGCAGCGGGGTAAACTGGAGCCGAGAAGGACCGGGCAGACAGCACCGCCATCCGACAGGTGCTTTGCAGGTTGTGCCGGGGAAAGCGGACTGGCCCTGGCTGGAAGGCGCTGCAGCTAGGCGCTCCCCCAAGTGTCGGAGGCAAAGGCCGCGTGAGCTTGCCGTCCCCGGCACGGCTCTCTGTGCGAGACGTAGCCCAGAAGCTTTCCCTTTCCATTCAGAGCACCAGAGAGGCAGAATGCAGTGGTACGTATTGCTCAGGAGGAAAGGGGCACGGCCCGGCCGCGTTCGGGCAGAAGCAGCGCGCTGGAGCGCTTCGCTGCCGGCACAGAGTTCCGGGCGAGAGGCAGACGACCGGTCCGCCTCCGGGAGAACGAAGGTACGGCGTGCTCGAAAAGGCGAGGAACGAAGCCGCGGAGCACCGGGCTCGGGTGCGCGTCGTCCGGGCTTGCGAGACGAGCGTGGCTGCCACTCTCCTGCCTGCAGAATTCACCTTACAGCCTCAGGAAGGAGGACGACGCGCCACAGTTACTTGTGCTGCTGCTGCTGCCTAGTCCTCTTGCAGAGCTCTGTGGAGGCAAATGCACTTCCCTTCCGTCTCCGAGTTTCGGAGAACACGATGGTAGGGTGCAGCGGAGCAGGGAAGTACAGAAGTGCACCGCTGAGATTGCTGTTGCTTACGTGCAGAAGGCGAAGGTGCAAGCCAGCACTGGCTTTTGCTTCTAGAGCCGTTCTCCAGGAGAGCAGCTGCTGGAGGTTGACAGCGGTAGCTGCGAGGCTGAAAAACAAGGCAGGACGTCGGGCTTAGAAGAAAGGCACAGGGGCCACAGTGTGATGTGCGCTTTTGGAAGGCTGCTCGGAGAAGGGGCACTTTCGGAGAGCTTTCTGCTTTGACCTGTGCTCCTGGCCGAGCTCTAGCTGCTGGGACTCTGAAAGGCTGAATGACTAGGAAAGTGCTTGTGTCCACGCTGTGGATTGAGCACGATCCTTTTTGCAGCAGCGAGAACACACTCGGCCCACTGGGCCCGTGAACGAGCGTTTACCAGACGTCTGCAATTCGGTGCACTGCACACACAAGCCCGGTGCTCCCCGGTTTCTTTCTCCGCCTGCCGTTGTCTGGACAGAAGAGAAGCCCAGCCACGGCATCCTACTCGGCCGCTTTTCGGCGTGTGCACTGCCCGCATACACACGGGTGCTGTGCTCGGCTTTCCCTCGGCTCCAGGCACAAGGGTGCTTTCTCAGTTTTGCAGCGTCCCCGGTTCCCCACGTTGCCCTCGCTCAGCGAAACGTGCCGGGGGAGAAGCACTTGCTGGATGAGTCTTTCCGTGTGCAAGACTTTGAACGCAGCACCACAATCTGGGCCACGAGGAAGCCTTGATGAAGAAGGTGGTTTTGTCCTGGCACCTCTCTCCAGTGCGAGATGCCTGCCGAAGCTCTTTGCCTCTTGCGAGAGTGCGGTGGGCAGCGGGGTAAACTGGAGCCGAGAAGGACCGGGCAGACAGCACCGCCATCCGACAGGTGCTTTGCAGGTTGTGCCGGGGAAAGCGGACTGGCCCTGGCTGGAAGGCGCTGCAGCTAGGCGCTCCCCCAAGTGTCGGAGGCAAAGGCCGCTTGAGCTTGCCGTCCCCGGCACGGCTCTCTGTGCGAGACGTAGCCCAGAAGCTTTCCCTTTCCATTCAGAGCACCAGAGAGGCAGAATGCAGTGGTACGTATTGCTCAGGAGGAAAGGGGCACGGCCCGGCCGCGTTCGGGCAGAAGCAGCGCGCTGGAGCGCTTCGCTGCCGGCACAGAGTTCCGGGCGAGAGGCAGACGACCGGTCCGCCTCCGGGAGAACGAAGGTACGGCGTGCTCGAAAAGGCGAGGAACGAAGCCGCGGAGCACCGGGCTCGGGTGCGCGTCGTCCGGGCTTGCGAGACGAGCGTGGCTGCCACTCTCCTGCCTGCAGAATTCACCTTACAGCCTCAGGAAGGAGGACGACGCGCCACAGTTACTTGTGCTGCTGCTGCTGCCTAGTCCTCTTGCAGAGCTCTGTGGAGGCAAATGCACTTCCCTTCCGTCTCCGAGTTTCGGAGAACACGATGGTAGGGTGCAGCGGAGCAGGGAAGTACAGAAGTGCACCGCTGAGATTGCTGTTGCTTACGTGCAGAAGGCGAAGGTGCAAGCCAGCACTGGCTTTTGCTTCTAGAGCCGTTCTCCAGGAGAGCAGCTGCTGGAGGTTGACAGCGGTAGCTGCGAGGCTGAAAAACAAGGCAGGACGTCGGGCTTAGAAGAAAGGCACAGGGGCCACAGTGTGATGTGCGCTTTTGGAAGGCTGCTCGGAGAAGGGGCACTTTCGGAGAGCTTTCTGCTTTGACCTGTGCTCCTGGCCGAGCTCTAGCTGCTGGGACTCTGAAAGGCTGAATGACTAGGAAAGTGCTTGTGTCCACGCTGTGGATTGAGCACGATCCTTTTTGCAGCAGCGAGAACACACTCGGCCCACTGGGCCCGTGAACGAGCGTTTACCAGACTTCTGCAATTCGGTGCACTGCACACACAAGCCCGGTGCTCCCCGGTTTCTTTCTCCGCCTGCCGTTGTCTGGACAGAAGAGAAGCCCAGCCACGGCATCCTACTCGGCCGCTTTTCGGCGTGTGCACTGCCCGCATACACACGGGTGCTGTGCTCGGCTTTCCCTCGGCTCCAGGCACAAGGGTGCTTTCTCAGTTTTGCAGCGTCCCCGGTTCCCCACGTTGCCCTCGCTCAGCGAAACGTGCCGGGGGAGAAGCACTTGCTGGATGAGTCTTTCCGTGTGCAAGACTTTGAACGCAGCACCACAATCTGGGCCACGAGGAAGCCTTGATGAAGAAGGTGGTTTTGTCCTGGCACCTCTCTCCAGTGCGAGATGCCTGCCGAAGCTCTTTGCCTCTTGCGAGAGTGCGGTGGGCAGCGGGGTAAACTGGAGCCGAGAAGGACCGGGCAGACAGCACCGCCATCCGACAGGTGCTTTGCAGGTTGTGCCGGGGAAAGCGGACTGGCCCTGGCTGGAAGGCGCTGCAGCTAGGCGCTCCCCCAAGTGTCGGAGGCAAAGGCCGCGTGAGCTTGCCGTCCCCGGCACGGCTCTCTGTGCGAGACGTAGCCCAGAAGCTTTCCCTTTCCATTCAGAGCACCAGAGAGGCAGAATGCAGTGGTACGTATTGCTCAGGAGGAAAGGGGCACGGCCCGGCCGCGTTCGGGCAGAAGCAGCGCGCTGGAGCGCTTCGCTGCCGGCACAGAGTTCCGGGCGAGAGGCAGACGACCGGTCCGCCTCCGGGAGAACGAAGGTACGGCGTGCTCGAAAAGGCGAGGAACGAAGCCGCGGAGCACCGGGCTCGGGTGCGCGTCGTCCGGGCTTGCGAGACGAGCGTGGCTGCCACTCTCCTGCCTGCAGAATTCACCTTACAGCCTCAGGAAGGAGGACGACGCGCCACAGTTACTTGTGCTGCTGCTGCTGCCTAGTCCTCTTGCAGAGCTCTGTGGAGGCAAATGCACTTCCCTTCCGTCTCCGAGTTTCGGAGAACACGATGGTAGGGTGCAGCGGAGCAGGGAAGTACAGAAGTGCACCGCTGAGATTGCTGTTGCTTACGTGCAGAAGGCGAAGGTGCAAGCCAGCACTGGCTTTTGCTTCTAGAGCCGTTCTCCAGGAGAGCAGCTGCTGGAGGTTGACAGCGGTAGCTGCGAGGCTGAAAAACAAGGCAGGACGTCGGGCTTAGAAGAAAGGCACAGGGGCCACAGTGTGATGTGCGCTTTTGGAAGGCTGCTCGGAGAAGGGGCACTTTCGGAGAGCTTTCTGCTTTGACCTGTGCTCCTGGCCGAGCTCTAGCTGCTGGGACTCTGAAAGGCTGAATGACTAGGAAAGTGCTTGTGTCCACGCTGTGGATTGAGCACGATCCTTTTTGCAGCAGCGAGAACACACTCGGCCCACTGGGCTCGTGAACGAGCGTTTACCAGACGTCTGCAATTCGGTGCACTGCACACACAAGCCCGGTGCTCCCCGGTTTCTTTCTCCGCCTGCCGTTGTCTGGACAGAAGAGAAGCCCAGCCACGGCATCCTACTCGGCCGCTTTTCGGCGTGTGCACTGCCCGCATACACACGGGTGCTGTGCTCGGCTTTCCCTCGGCTCCAGGCACAAGGGTGCTTTCTCAGTTTTGCAGCGTCCCCGGTTCCCCACGTTGCCCTCGCTCAGCGAAACGTGCCGGGGGAGAAGCACTTGCTGGATGAGTCTTTCCGTGTGCAAGACTTTGAACGCAGCACCACAATCTGGGCCACGAGGAAGCCTTGATGAAGAAGGTGGTTTTGTCCTGGCACCTCTCTCCAGTGCGAGATGCCTGCCGAAGCTCTTTGCCTCTTGCGAGAGTGCGGTGGGCAGCGGGGTAAACTGGAGCCGAGAAGGACCGGGCAGACAGCACCGCCATCCGACAGGTGCTTTGCAGGTTGTGCCGGGGAAAGCGGACTGGCCCTGGCTGGAAGGCGCTGCAGCTAGGCGCTCCCCCAAGTGTCGGAGGCAAAGGCCGCGTGAGCTTGCCGTCCCCGGCACGGCTCTCTGTGCGAGACGTAGCCCAGAAGCTTTCCCTTTCCATTCAGAGCACCAGAGAGGCAGAATGCAGTGGTACGTATTGCTCAGGAGGAAAGGGGCACGGCCCGGCCGCGTTCGGGCAGAAGCAGCGCGCTGGAGCGCTTCGCTGCCGGCACAGAGTTCCGGGCGAGAGGCAGACGACCGGTCCGCCTCCGGGAGAACGAAGGTACGGCGTGCTCGAAAAGGCGAGGAACGAAGCCGCGGAGCACCGGGCTCGGGTGCGCGTCGTCCGGGCTTGCGAGACGAGCGTGGCTGCCACTCTCCTGCCTGCAGAATTCACCTTACAGCCTCAGGAAGGAGGACGACGCGCCACAGTTACTTGTGCTGCTGCTGCTGCCTAGTCCTCTTGCAGAGCTCTGTGGAGGCAAATGCACTTCCCTTCCGTCTCCGAGTTTCGGAGAACATGATGGTAGGGTGCAGCGGAGCAGGGAAGTACAGAAGTGCACCGCTGAGATTGCTGTTGCTTACGTGCAGAAGGCGAAGGTGCAAGCCAGCACTGGCTTTTGCTTCTAGAGCCGTTCTCCAGGAGAGCAGCTGCTGGAGGTTGACAGCGGTAGCTGCGAGGCTGAAAAACAAGGCAGGACGTCGGGCTTAGAAGAAAGGCACAGGGGCCACAGTGTGATGTGCGCTTTTGGAAGGCTGCTCGGAGAAGGGGCACTTTCGGAGAGCTTTCTGCTTTGACCTGTGCTCCTGGCCGAGCTCTAGCTGCTGGGACTCTGAAAGGCTGAATGACTAGGAAAGTGCTTGTGTCCACGCTGTGGATTGAGCACGATCCTTTTTGCAGCAGCGAGAACACACTCGGCCCACTGGGCCCGTGAACGAGCGTTTACCAGACTTCTGCAATTCGGTGCACTGCACACACAAGCCCGGTGCTCCCCGGTTTCTTTCTCCGCCTGCCGTTGTCTGGACAGAAGAGAAGCCCAGCCACGGCATCCTACTCGGCCGCTTTTCGGCGTGTGCACTGCCCGCATACACACGGGTGCTGTGCTCGGCTTTCCCTCGGCTCCAGGCACAAGGGTGCTTTCTCAGTTTTGCAGCGTCCCCGGTTCCCCACGTTGCCCTCGCTCAGCGAAACGTGCCGGGGGAGAAGCACTTGCTGGATGAGTCTTTCCGTGTGCAAGACTTTGAACGCAGCACCACAATCTGGGCCACGAGGAAGCCTTGATGAAGAAGGTGGTTTTGTCCTGGCACCTCTCTCCAGTGCGAGATGCCTGCCGAAGCTCTTTGCCTCTTGCGAGAGTGCGGTGGGCAGCGGGGTAAACTGGAGCCGAGAAGGACCGGGCAGACAGCACCGCCATCCGACAGGTGCTTTGCAGGTTGTGCCGGGGAAAGCGGACTGGCCCTGGCTGGAAGGCGCTGCAGCTAGGCGCTCCCCCAAGTGTCGGAGGCAAAGGCCGCGTGAGCTTGCCGTCCCCGGCACGGCTCTCTGTGCGAGACGTAGCCCAGAAGCTTTCCCTTTCCATTCAGAGCACCAGAGAGGCAGAATGCAGTGGTACGTATTGCTCAGGAGGAAAGGGGCACGGCCCGGCCGCGTTCGGGCAGAAGCAGCGCGCTGGAGCGCTTCGCTGCCGGCACAGAGTTCCGGGCGAGAGGCAGACGACCGGTCCGCCTCCGGGAGAACGAAGGTACGGCGTGCTCGAAAAGGCGAGGAACGAAGCCGCGGAGCACCGGGCTCGGGTGCGCGTCGTCCGGGCTTGCGAGACGAGCGTGGCTGCCACTCTCCTGCCTGCAGAATTCACCTTACAGCCTCAGGAAGGAGGACGACGCGCCACAGTTACTTGTGCTGCTGCTGCTGCCTAGTCCTCTTGCAGAGCTCTGTGGAGGCAAATGCACTTCCCTTCCGTCTCCGAGTTTCGGAGAACACGATGGTAGGGTGCAGCGGAGCAGGGAAGTACAGAAGTGCACCGCTGAGATTGCTGTTGCTTACGTGCAGAAGGCGAAGGTGCAAGCCAGCACTGGCTTTTGCTTCTAGAGCCGTTCTCCAGGAGAGCAGCTGCTGGAGGTTGACAGCGGTAGCTGCGAGGCTGAAAAACAAGGCAGGACGTCGGGCTTAGAAGAAAGGCACAGGGGCCACAGTGTGATGTGCGCTTTTGGAAGGCTGCTCGGAGAAGGGGCACTTTCGGAGAGCTTTCTGCTTTGACCTGTGCTCCTGGCCGAGCTCTAGCTGCTGGGACTCTGAAAGGCTGAATGACTAGGAAAGTGCTTGTGTCCACGCTGTGGATTGAGCACGATCCTTTTTGCAGCAGCGAGAACACACTCGGCCCACTGGGCCCGTGAACGAGCGTTTACCAGACTTCTGCAATTCGGTGCACTGCACACACAAGCCCGGTGCTCCCCGGTTTCTTTCTCCGCCTGCCGTTGTCTGGACAGAAGAGAAGCCCAGCCACGGCATCCTACTCGGCCGCTTTTCGGCGTGTGCACTGCCCGCATACACACGGGTGCTGTGCTCGGCTTTCCCTCGGCTCCAGGCACAAGGGTGCTTTCTCAGTTTTGCAGCGTCCCCGGTTCCCCACGTTGCCCTCGCTCAGCGAAACGTGCCGGGGGAGAAGCACTTGCTGGATGAGTCTTTCCGTGTGCAAGACTTTGAACGCAGCACCACAATCTGGGCCACGAGGAAGCCTTGATGAAGAAGGTGGTTTTGTCCTGGCACCTCTCTCCAGTGCGAGATGCCTGCCGAAGCTCTTTGCCTCTTGCGAGAGTGCGGTGGGCAGCGGGGTAAACTGGAGCCGAGAAGGACCGGGCAGACAGCACCGCCATCCGACAGGTGCTTTGCAGGTTGTGCCGGGGAAAGCGGACTGGCCCTGGCTGGAAGGCGCTGCAGCTAGGCGCTCCCCCAAGTGTCGGAGGCAAAGGCCGCGTGAGCTTGCCGTCCCCGGCACGGCTCTCTGTGCGAGACGTAGCCCAGAAGCTTTCCCTTTCCATTCAGAGCACCAGAGAGGCAGAATGCAGTGGTACGTATTGCTCAGGAGGAAAGGGGCACGGCCCGGCCGCGTTCGGGCAGAAGCAGCGCGCTGGAGCGCTTCGCTGCCGGCACAGAGTTCCGGGCGAGAGGCAGACGACCGGTCCGCCTCCGGGAGAACGAAGGTACGGCGTGCTCGAAAAGGCGAGGAACGAAGCCGCGGAGCACCGGGCTCGGGTGCGCGTCGTCCGGGCTTGCGAGACGAGCGTGGCTGCCACTCTCCTGCCTGCAGAATTCACCTTACAGCCTCAGGAAGGAGGACGACGCGCCACAGTTACTTGTGCTGCTGCTGCTGCCTAGTCCTCTTGCAGAGCTCTGTGGAGGCAAATGCACTTCCCTTCCGTCTCCGAGTTTCGGAGAACACGATGGTAGGGTGCAGCGGAGCAGGGAAGTACAGAAGTGCACCGCTGAGATTGCTGTTGCTTACGTGCAGAAGGCGAAGGTGCAAGCCAGCACTGGCTTTTGCTTCTAGAGCCGTTCTCCAGGAGAGCAGCTGCTGGAGGTTGACAGCGGTAGCTGCGAGGCTGAAAAACAAGGCAGGACGTCGGGCTTAGAAGAAAGGCACAGGGGCCACAGTGTGATGTGCGCTTTTGGAAGGCTGCTCGGAGAAGGGGCACTTTCGGAGAGCTTTCTGCTTTGACCTGTGCTCCTGGCCGAGCTCTAGCTGCTGGGACTCTGAAAGGCTGAATGACTAGGAAAGTGCTTGTGTCCACGCTGTGGATTGAGCACGATCCTTTTTGCAGCAGCGAGAACACACTCGGCCCACTGGGCCCGTGAACGAGCGTTTACCAGACTTCTGCAATTCGGTGCACTGCACACACAAGCCCGGTGCTCCCCGGTTTCTTTCTCCGCCTGCCGTTGTCTGGACAGAAGAGAAGCCCAGCCACGGCATCCTACTCGGCCGCTTTTCGGCGTGTGCACTGCCCGCATACACACGGGTGCTGTGCTCGGCTTTCCCTCGGCTCCAGGCACAAGGGTGCTTTCTCAGTTTTGCAGCGTCCCCGGTTCCCCACGTTGCCCTCGCTCAGCGAAACGTGCCGGGGGAGAAGCACTTGCTGGATGAGTCTTTCCGTGTGCAAGACTTTGAACGCAGCACCACAATCTGGGCCACGAGGAAGCCTTGATGAAGAAGGTGGTTTTGTCCTGGCACCTCTCTCCAGTGCGAGATGCCTGCCGAAGCTCTTTGCCTCTTGCGAGAGTGCGGTGGGCAGCGGGGTAAACTGGAGCCGAGAAGGACCGGGCAGACAGCACCGCCATCCGACAGGTGCTTTGCAGGTTGTGCCGGGGAAAGCGGACTGGCCCTGGCTGGAAGGCGCTGCAGCTAGGCGCTCCCCCAAGTGTCGGAGGCAAAGGCCGCGTGAGCTTGCCGTCCCCGGCACGGCTCTCTGTGCGAGACGTAGCCCAGAAGCTTTCCCTTTCCATTCAGAGCACCAGAGAGGCAGAATGCAGTGGTACGTATTGCTCAGGAGGAAAGGGGCACGGCCCGGCCGCGTTCGGGCAGAAGCAGCGCGCTGGAGCGCTTCGCTGCCGGCACAGAGTTCCGGGCGAGAGGCAGACGACCGGTCCGCCTCCGGGAGAACGAAGGTACGGCGTGCTCGAAAAGGCGAGGAACGAAGCCGCGGAGCACCGGGCTCGGGTGCGCGTCGTCCGGGCTTGCGAGACGAGCGTGGCTGCCACTCTCCTGCCTGCAGAATTCACCTTACAGCCTCAGGAAGGAGGACGACGCGCCACAGTTACTTGTGCTGCTGCTGCTGCCTAGTCCTCTTGCAGAGCTCTGTGGAGGCAAATGCACTTCCCTTCCGTCTCCGAGTTTCGGAGAACACGATGGTAGGGTGCAGCGGAGCAGGGAAGTACAGAAGTGCACCGCTGAGATTGCTGTTGCTTACGTGCAGAAGGCGAAGGTGCAAGCCAGCACTGGCTTTTGCTTCTAGAGCCGTTCTCCAGGAGAGCAGCTGCTGGAGGTTGACAGCGGTAGCTGCGAGGCTGAAAAACAAGGCAGGACGTCGGGCTTAGAAGAAAGGCACAGGGGCCACAGTGTGATGTGCGCTTTTGGAAGGCTGCTCGGAGAAGGGGCACTTTCGGAGAGCTTTCTGCTTTGACCTGTGCTCCTGGCCGAGCTCTAGCTGCTGGGACTCTGAAAGGCTGAATGACTAGGAAAGTGCTTGTGTCCACGCTGTGGATTGAGCACGATCCTTTTTGCAGCAGCGAGAACACACTCGGCCCACTGGGCTCGTGAACGAGCGTTTACCAGACTTCTGCAATTCGGTGCACTGCACACACAAGCCCGGTGCTCCCCGGTTTCTTTCTCCGCCTGCCGTTGTCTGGACAGAAGAGAAGCCCAGCCACGGCATCCTACTCGGCCGCTTTTCGGCGTGTGCACTGCCCGCATACACACGGGTGCTGTGCTCGGCTTTCCCTCGGCTCCAGGCACAAGGGTGCTTTCTCAGTTTTGCAGCGTCCCCGGTTCCCCACGTTGCCCTCGCTCAGCGAAACGTGCCGGGGGAGAAGCACTTGCTGGATGAGTCTTTCCGTGTGCAAGACTTTGAACGCAGCACCACAATCTGGGCCACGAGGAAGCCTTGATGAAGAAGGTGGTTTTGTCCTGGCACCTCTCTCCAGTGCGAGATGCCTGCCGAAGCTCTTTGCCTCTTGCGAGAGTGCGGTGGGCAGCGGGGTAAACTGGAGCCGAGAAGGACCGGGCAGACAGCACCGCCATCCGACAGGTGCTTTGCAGGTTGTGCCGGGGAAAGCGGACTGGCCCTGGCTGGAAGGCGCTGCAGCTAGGCGCTCCCCCAAGTGTCGGAGGCAAAGGCCGCGTGAGCTTGCCGTCCCCGGCACGGCTCTCTGTGCGAGACGTAGCCCAGAAGCTTTCCCTTTCCATTCAGAGCACCAGAGAGGCAGAATGCAGTGGTACGTATTGCTCAGGAGGAAAGGGGCACGGCCCGGCCGCGTTCGGGCAGAAGCAGCGCGCTGGAGCGCTTCGCTGCCGGCACAGAGTTCCGGGCGAGAGGCAGACGACCGGTCCGCCTCCGGGAGAACGAAGGTACGGCGTGCTCGAAAAGGCGAGGAACGAAGCCGCGGAGCACCGGGCTCGGGTGCGCGTCGTCCGGGCTTGCGAGACGAGCGTGGCTGCCACTCTCCTGCCTGCAGAATTCACCTTACAGCCTCAGGAAGGAGGACGACGCGCCACAGTTACTTGTGCTGCTGCTGCTGCCTAGTCCTCTTGCAGAGCTCTGTGGAGGCAAATGCACTTCCCTTCCGTCTCCGAGTTTCGGAGAACACGATGGTAGGGTGCAGCGGAGCAGGGAAGTACAGAAGTGCACCGCTGAGATTGCTGTTGCTTACGTGCAGAAGGCGAAGGTGCAAGCCAGCACTGGCTTTTGCTTCTAGAGCCGTTCTCCAGGAGAGCAGCTGCTGGAGGTTGACAGCGGTAGCTGCGAGGCTGAAAAACAAGGCAGGACGTCGGGCTTAGAAGAAAGGCACAGGGGCCACAGTGTGATGTGCGCTTTTGGAAGGCTGCTCGGAGAAGGGGCACTTTCGGAGAGCTTTCTGCTTTGACCTGTGCTCCTGGCCGAGCTCTAGCTGCTGGGACTCTGAAAGGCTGAATGACTAGGAAAGTGCTTGTGTCCACGCTGTGGATTGAGCACGATCCTTTTTGCAGCAGCGAGAACACACTCGGCCCACTGGGCCCGTGAACGAGCGTTTACCAGACGTCTGCAATTCGGTGCACTGCACACACAAGCCCGGTGCTCCCCGGTTTCTTTCTCCGCCTGCCGTTGTCTGGACAGAAGAGAAGCCCAGCCACGGCATCCTACTCGGCCGCTTTTCGGCGTGTGCACTGCCCGCATACACACGGGTGCTGTGCTCGGCTTTCCCTCGGCTCCAGGCACAAGGGTGCTTTCTCAGTTTTGCAGCGTCCCCGGTTCCCCACGTTGCCCTCGCTCAGCGAAACGTGCCGGGGGAGAAGCACTTGCTGGATGAGTCTTTCCGTGTGCAAGACTTTGAACGCAGCACCACAATCTGGGCCACGAGGAAGCCTTGATGAAGAAGGTGGTTTTGTCCTGGCACCTCTCTCCAGTGCGAGATGCCTGCCGAAGCTCTTTGCCTCTTGCGAGAGTGCGGTGGGCAGCGGGGTAAACTGGAGCCGAGAAGGACCGGGCAGACAGCACCGCCATCCGACAGGTGCTTTGCAGGTTGTGCCGGGGAAAGCGGACTGGCCCTGGCTGGAAGGCGCTGCAGCTAGGCGCTCCCCCAAGTGTCGGAGGCAAAGGCCGCTTGAGCTTGCCGTCCCCGGCACGGCTCTCTGTGCGAGACGTAGCCCAGAAGCTTTCCCTTTCCATTCAGAGCACCAGAGAGGCAGAATGCAGTGGTACGTATTGCTCAGGAGGAAAGGGGCACGGCCCGGCCGCGTTCGGGCAGAAGCAGCGCGCTGGAGCGCTTCGCTGCCGGCACAGAGTTCCGGGCGAGAGGCAGACGACCGGTCCGCCTCCGGGAGAACGAAGGTACGGCGTGCTCGAAAAGGCGAGGAACGAAGCCGCGGAGCACCGGGCTCGGGTGCGCGTCGTCCGGGCTTGCGAGACGAGCGTGGCTGCCACTCTCCTGCCTGCAGAATTCACCTTACAGCCTCAGGAAGGAGGACGACGCGCCACAGTTACTTGTGCTGCTGCTGCTGCCTAGTCCTCTTGCAGAGCTCTGTGGAGGCAAATGCACTTCCCTTCCGTCTCCGAGTTTCGGAGAACACGATGGTAGGGTGCAGCGGAGCAGGGAAGTACAGAAGTGCACCGCTGAGATTGCTGTTGCTTACGTGCAGAAGGCGAAGGTGCAAGCCAGCACTGGCTTTTGCTTCTAGAGCCGTTCTCCAGGAGAGCAGCTGCTGGAGGTTGACAGCGGTAGCTGCGAGGCTGAAAAACAAGGCAGGACGTCGGGCTTAGAAGAAAGGCACAGGGGCCACAGTGTGATGTGCGCTTTTGGAAGGCTGCTCGGAGAAGGGGCACTTTCGGAGAGCTTTCTGCTTTGACCTGTGCTCCTGGCCGAGCTCTAGCTGCTGGGACTCTGAAAGGCTGAATGACTAGGAAAGTGCTTGTGTCCACGCTGTGGATTGAGCACGATCCTTTTTGCAGCAGCGAGAACACACTCGGCCCACTGGGCCCGTGAACGAGCGTTTACCAGACTTCTGCAATTCGGTGCACTGCACACACAAGCCCGGTGCTCCCCGGTTTCTTTCTCCGCCTGCCGTTGTCTGGACAGAAGAGAAGCCCAGCCACGGCATCCTACTCGGCCGCTTTTCGGCGTGTGCACTGCCCGCATACACACGGGTGCTGTGCTCGGCTTTCCCTCGGCTCCAGGCACAAGGGTGCTTTCTCAGTTTTGCAGCGTCCCCGGTTCCCCACGTTGCCCTCGCTCAGCGAAACGTGCCGGGGGAGAAGCACTTGCTGGATGAGTCTTTCCGTGTGCAAGACTTTGAACGCAGCACCACAATCTGGGCCACGAGGAAGCCTTGATGAAGAAGGTGGTTTTGTCCTGGCACCTCTCTCCAGTGCGAGATGCCTGCCGAAGCTCTTTGCCTCTTGCGAGAGTGCGGTGGGCAGCGGGGTAAACTGGAGCCGAGAAGGACCGGGCAGACAGCACCGCCATCCGACAGGTGCTTTGCAGGTTGTGCCGGGGAAAGCGGACTGGCCCTGGCTGGAAGGCGCTGCAGCTAGGCGCTCCCCCAAGTGTCGGAGGCAAAGGCCGCGTGAGCTTGCCGTCCCCGGCACGGCTCTCTGTGCGAGACGTAGCCCAGAAGCTTTCCCTTTCCATTCAGAGCACCAGAGAGGCAGAATGCAGTGGTACGTATTGCTCAGGAGGAAAGGGGCACGGCCCGGCCGCGTTCGGGCAGAAGCAGCGCGCTGGAGCGCTTCGCTGCCGGCACAGAGTTCCGGGCGAGAGGCAGACGACCGGTCCGCCTCCGGGAGAACGAAGGTACGGCGTGCTCGAAAAGGCGAGGAACGAAGCCGCGGAGCACCGGGCTCGGGTGCGCGTCGTCCGGGCTTGCGAGACGAGCGTGGCTGCCACTCTCCTGCCTGCAGAATTCACCTTACAGCCTCAGGAAGGAGGACGACGCGCCACAGTTACTTGTGCTGCTGCTGCTGCCTAGTCCTCTTGCAGAGCTCTGTGGAGGCAAATGCACTTCCCTTCCGTCTCCGAGTTTCGGAGAACACGATGGTAGGGTGCAGCGGAGCAGGGAAGTACAGAAGTGCACCGCTGAGATTGCTGTTGCTTACGTGCAGAAGGCGAAGGTGCAAGCCAGCACTGGCTTTTGCTTCTAGAGCCGTTCTCCAGGAGAGCAGCTGCTGGAGGTTGACAGCGGTAGCTGCGAGGCTGAAAAACAAGGCAGGACGTCGGGCTTAGAAGAAAGGCACAGGGGCCACAGTGTGATGTGCGCTTTTGGAAGGCTGCTCGGAGAAGGGGCACTTTCGGAGAGCTTTCTGCTTTGACCTGTGCTCCTGGCCGAGCTCTAGCTGCTGGGACTCTGAAAGGCTGAATGACTAGGAAAGTGCTTGTGTCCACGCTGTGGATTGAGCACGATCCTTTTTGCAGCAGCGAGAACACACTCGGCCCACTGGGCTCGTGAACGAGCGTTTACCAGACGTCTGCAATTCGGTGCACTGCACACACAAGCCCGGTGCTCCCCGGTTTCTTTCTCCGCCTGCCGTTGTCTGGACAGAAGAGAAGCCCAGCCACGGCATCCTACTCGGCCGCTTTTCGGCGTGTGCACTGCCCGCATACACACGGGTGCTGTGCTCGGCTTTCCCTCGGCTCCAGGCACAAGGGTGCTTTCTCAGTTTTGCAGCGTCCCCGGTTCCCCACGTTGCCCTCGCTCAGCGAAACGTGCCGGGGGAGAAGCACTTGCTGGATGAGTCTTTCCGTGTGCAAGACTTTGAACGCAGCACCACAATCTGGGCCACGAGGAAGCCTTGATGAAGAAGGTGGTTTTGTCCTGGCACCTCTCTCCAGTGCGAGATGCCTGCCGAAGCTCTTTGCCTCTTGCGAGAGTGCGGTGGGCAGCGGGGTAAACTGGAGCCGAGAAGGACCGGGCAGACAGCACCGCCATCCGACAGGTGCTTTGCAGGTTGTGCCGGGGAAAGCGGACTGGCCCTGGCTGGAAGGCGCTGCAGCTAGGCGCTCCCCCAAGTGTCGGAGGCAAAGGCCGCGTGAGCTTGCCGTCCCCGGCACGGCTCTCTGTGCGAGACGTAGCCCAGAAGCTTTCCCTTTCCATTCAGAGCACCAGAGAGGCAGAATGCAGTGGTACGTATTGCTCAGGAGGAAAGGGGCACGGCCCGGCCGCGTTCGGGCAGAAGCAGCGCGCTGGAGCGCTTCGCTGCCGGCACAGAGTTCCGGGCGAGAGGCAGACGACCGGTCCGCCTCCGGGAGAACGAAGGTACGGCGTGCTCGAAAAGGCGAGGAACGAAGCCGCGGAGCACCGGGCTCGGGTGCGCGTCGTCCGGGCTTGCGAGACGAGCGTGGCTGCCACTCTCCTGCCTGCAGAATTCACCTTACAGCCTCAGGAAGGAGGACGACGCGCCACAGTTACTTGTGCTGCTGCTGCTGCCTAGTCCTCTTGCAGAGCTCTGTGGAGGCAAATGCACTTCCCTTCCGTCTCCGAGTTTCGGAGAACACGATGGTAGGGTGCAGCGGAGCAGGGAAGTACAGAAGTGCACCGCTGAGATTGCTGTTGCTTACGTGCAGAAGGCGAAGGTGCAAGCCAGCACTGGCTTTTGCTTCTAGAGCCGTTCTCCAGGAGAGCAGCTGCTGGAGGTTGACAGCGGTAGCTGCGAGGCTGAAAAACAAGGCAGGACGTCGGGCTTAGAAGAAAGGCACAGGGGCCACAGTGTGATGTGCGCTTTTGGAAGGCTGCTCGGAGAAGGGGCACTTTCGGAGAGCTTTCTGCTTTGACCTGTGCTCCTGGCCGAGCTCTAGCTGCTGGGACTCTGAAAGGCTGAATGACTAGGAAAGTGCTTGTGTCCACGCTGTGGATTGAGCACGATCCTTTTTGCAGCAGCGAGAACACACTCGGCCCACTGGGCCCGTGAACGAGCGTTTACCAGACTTCTGCAATTCGGTGCACTGCACACACAAGCCCGGTGCTCCCCGGTTTCTTTCTCCGCCTGCCGTTGTCTGGACAGAAGAGAAGCCCAGCCACGGCATCCTACTCGGCCGCTTTTCGGCGTGTGCACTGCCCGCATACACACGGGTGCTGTGCTCGGCTTTCCCTCGGCTCCAGGCACAAGGGTGCTTTCTCAGTTTTGCAGCGTCCCCGGTTCCCCACGTTGCCCTCGCTCAGCGAAACGTGCCGGGGGAGAAGCACTTGCTGGATGAGTCTTTCCGTGTGCAAGACTTTGAACGCAGCACCACAATCTGGGCCACGAGGAAGCCTTGATGAAGAAGGTGGTTTTGTCCTGGCACCTCTCTCCAGTGCGAGATGCCTGCCGAAGCTCTTTGCCTCTTGCGAGAGTGCGGTGGGCAGCGGGGTAAACTGGAGCCGAGAAGGACCGGGCAGACAGCACCGCCATCCGACAGGTGCTTTGCAGGTTGTGCCGGGGAAAGCGGACTGGCCCTGGCTGGAAGGCGCTGCAGCTAGGCGCTCCCCCAAGTGTCGGAGGCAAAGGCCGCGTGAGCTTGCCGTCCCCGGCACGGCTCTCTGTGCGAGACGTAGCCCAGAAGCTTTCCCTTTCCATTCAGAGCACCAGAGAGGCAGAATGCAGTGGTACGTATTGCTCAGGAGGAAAGGGGCACGGCCCGGCCGCGTTCGGGCAGAAGCAGCGCGCTGGAGCGCTTCGCTGCCGGCACAGAGTTCCGGGCGAGAGGCAGACGACCGGTCCGCCTCCGGGAGAACGAAGGTACGGCGTGCTCGAAAAGGCGAGGAACGAAGCCGCGGAGCACCGGGCTCGGGTGCGCGTCGTCCGGGCTTGCGAGACGAGCGTGGCTGCCACTCTCCTGCCTGCAGAATTCACCTTACAGCCTCAGGAAGGAGGACGACGCGCCACAGTTACTTGTGCTGCTGCTGCTGCCTAGTCCTCTTGCAGAGCTCTGTGGAGGCAAATGCACTTCCCTTCCGTCTCCGAGTTTCGGAGAACACGATGGTAGGGTGCAGCGGAGCAGGGAAGTACAGAAGTGCACCGCTGAGATTGCTGTTGCTTACGTGCAGAAGGCGAAGGTGCAAGCCAGCACTGGCTTTTGCTTCTAGAGCCGTTCTCCAGGAGAGCAGCTGCTGGAGGTTGACAGCGGTAGCTGCGAGGCTGAAAAACAAGGCAGGACGTCGGGCTTAGAAGAAAGGCACAGGGGCCACAGTGTGATGTGCGCTTTTGGAAGGCTGCTCGGAGAAGGGGCACTTTCGGAGAGCTTTCTGCTTTGACCTGTGCTCCTGGCCGAGCTCTAGCTGCTGGGACTCTGAAAGGCTGAATGACTAGGAAAGTGCTTGTGTCCACGCTGTGGATTGAGCACGATCCTTTTTGCAGCAGCGAGAACACACTCGGCCCACTGGGCCCGTGAACGAGCGTTTACCAGACTTCTGCAATTCGGTGCACTGCACACACAAGCCCGGTGCTCCCCGGTTTCTTTCTCCGCCTGCCGTTGTCTGGACAGAAGAGAAGCCCAGCCACGGCATCCTACTCGGCCGCTTTTCGGCGTGTGCACTGCCCGCATACACACGGGTGCTGTGCTCGGCTTTCCCTCGGCTCCAGGCACAAGGGTGCTTTCTCAGTTTTGCAGCGTCCCCGGTTCCCCACGTTGCCCTCGCTCAGCGAAACGTGCCGGGGGAGAAGCACTTGCTGGATGAGTCTTTCCGTGTGCAAGACTTT
Organism: Aphelocoma coerulescens; assembly: GCF_041296385.1. Classification (NCBI taxonomy): domain Eukaryota; kingdom Metazoa; phylum Chordata; class Aves; order Passeriformes; family Corvidae; genus Aphelocoma; species Aphelocoma coerulescens. Next base: position 3,431,801 of record NC_091034.1, read on the forward strand.
GAACGCAGCACCACAATCTGGGCCACGAGGAAGCCTTGATGAAGAAGGTGGTTTTGTCCTGGCACCTCTCTCCAGTGCGAGATGCCTGCCGAAGCTCTTTGCCTCTTGCGAGAGTGCGGTGGGCAGCGGGGTAAACTGGAGCCGAGAAGGACCGGGCAGACAGCACCGCCATCCGACAGGTGCTTTGCAGGTTGTGCCGGGGAAAGCGGACTGGCCCTGGCTGGAAGGCGCTGCAGCTAGGCGCTCCCCCAAGTGTCGGAGGCAAAGGCCGCGTGAGCTTGCCGTCCCCGGCACGGCTCTCTGTGCGAGACGTAGCCCAGAAGCTTTCCCTTTCCATTCAGAGCACCAGAGAGGCAGAATGCAGTGGTACGTATTGCTCAGGAGGAAAGGGGCACGGCCCGGCCGCGTTCGGGCAGAAGCAGCGCGCTGGAGCGCTTCGCTGCCGGCACAGAGTTCCGGGCGAGAGGCAGACGACCGGTCCGCCTCCGGGAGAACGAAGGTACGGCGTGCTCGAAAAGGCGAGGAACGAAGCCGCGGAGCACCGGGCTCGGGTGCGCGTCGTCCGGGCTTGCGAGACGAGCGTGGCTGCCACTCTCCTGCCTGCAGAATTCACCTTACAGCCTCAGGAAGGAGGACGACGCGCCACAGTTACTTGTGCTGCTGCTGCTGCCTAGTCCTCTTGCAGAGCTCTGTGGAGGCAAATGCACTTCCCTTCCGTCTCCGAGTTTCGGAGAACACGATGGTAGGGTGCAGCGGAGCAGGGAAGTACAGAAGTGCACCGCTGAGATTGCTGTTGCTTACGTGCAGAAGGCGAAGGTGCAAGCCAGCACTGGCTTTTGCTTCTAGAGCCGTTCTCCAGGAGAGCAGCTGCTGGAGGTTGACAGCGGTAGCTGCGAGGCTGAAAAACAAGGCAGGACGTCGGGCTTAGAAGAAAGGCACAGGGGCCACAGTGTGATGTGCGCTTTTGGAAGGCTGCTCGGAGAAGGGGCACTTTCGGAGAGCTTTCTGCTTTGACCTGTGCTCCTGGCCGAGCTCTAGCTGCTGGGACTCTGAAAGGCTGAATGACTAGGAAAGTGCTTGTGTCCACGCTGTGGATTGAGCACGATCCTTTTTGCAGCAGCGAGAACACACTCGGCCCACTGGGCCCGTGAACGAGCGTTTACCAGACTTCTGCAATTCGGTGCACTGCACACACAAGCCCGGTGCTCCCCGGTTTCTTTCTCCGCCTGCCGTTGTCTGGACAGAAGAGAAGCCCAGCCACGGCATCCTACTCGGCCGCTTTTCGGCGTGTGCACTGCCCGCATACACACGGGTGCTGTGCTCGGCTTTCCCTCGGCTCCAGGCACAAGGGTGCTTTCTCAGTTTTGCAGCGTCCCCGGTTCCCCACGTTGCCCTCGCTCAGCGAAACGTGCCGGGGGAGAAGCACTTGCTGGATGAGTCTTTCCGTGTGCAAGACTTTGAACGCAGCACCACAATCTGGGCCACGAGGAAGCCTTGATGAAGAAGGTGGTTTTGTCCTGGCACCTCTCTCCAGTGCGAGATGCCTGCCGAAGCTCTTTGCCTCTTGCGAGAGTGCGGTGGGCAGCGGGGTAAACTGGAGCCGAGAAGGACCGGGCAGACAGCACCGCCATCCGACAGGTGCTTTGCAGGTTGTGCCGGGGAAAGCGGACTGGCCCTGGCTGGAAGGCGCTGCAGCTAGGCGCTCCCCCAAGTGTCGGAGGCAAAGGCCGCGTGAGCTTGCCGTCCCCGGCACGGCTCTCTGTGCGAGACGTAGCCCAGAAGCTTTCCCTTTCCATTCAGAGCACCAGAGAGGCAGAATGCAGTGGTACGTATTGCTCAGGAGGAAAGGGGCACGGCCCGGCCGCGTTCGGGCAGAAGCAGCGCGCTGGAGCGCTTCGCTGCCGGCACAGAGTTCCGGGCGAGAGGCAGACGACCGGTCCGCCTCCGGGAGAACGAAGGTACGGCGTGCTCGAAAAGGCGAGGAACGAAGCCGCGGAGCACCGGGCTCGGGTGCGCGTCGTCCGGGCTTGCGAGACGAGCGTGGCTGCCACTCTCCTGCCTGCAGAATTCACCTTACAGCCTCAGGAAGGAGGACGACGCGCCACAGTTACTTGTGCTGCTGCTGCTGCCTAGTCCTCTTGCAGAGCTCTGTGGAGGCAAATGCACTTCCCTTCCGTCTCCGAGTTTCGGAGAACACGATGGTAGGGTGCAGCGGAGCAGGGAAGTACAGAAGTGCACCGCTGAGATTGCTGTTGCTTACGTGCAGAAGGCGAAGGTGCAAGCCAGCACTGGCTTTTGCTTCTAGAGCCGTTCTCCAGGAGAGCAGCTGCTGGAGGTTGACAGCGGTAGCTGCGAGGCTGAAAAACAAGGCAGGACGTCGGGCTTAGAAGAAAGGCACAGGGGCCACAGTGTGATGTGCGCTTTTGGAAGGCTGCTCGGAGAAGGGGCACTTTCGGAGAGCTTTCTGCTTTGACCTGTGCTCCTGGCCGAGCTCTAGCTGCTGGGACTCTGAAAGGCTGAATGACTAGGAAAGTGCTTGTGTCCACGCTGTGGATTGAGCACGATCCTTTTTGCAGCAGCGAGAACACACTCGGCCCACTGGGCTCGTGAACGAGCGTTTACCAGACGTCTGCAATTCGGTGCACTGCACACACAAGCCCGGTGCTCCCCGGTTTCTTTCTCCGCCTGCCGTTGTCTGGACAGAAGAGAAGCCCAGCCACGGCATCCTACTCGGCCGCTTTTCGGCGTGTGCACTGCCCGCATACACACGGGTGCTGTGCTCGGCTTTCCCTCGGCTCCAGGCACAAGGGTGCTTTCTCAGTTTTGCAGCGTCCCCGGTTCCCCACGTTGCCCTCGCTCAGCGAAACGTGCCGGGGGAGAAGCACTTGCTGGATGAGTCTTTCCGTGTGCAAGACTTTGAACGCAGCACCACAATCTGGGCCACGAGGAAGCCTTGATGAAGAAGGTGGTTTTGTCCTGGCACCTCTCTCCAGTGCGAGATGCCTGCCGAAGCTCTTTGCCTCTTGCGAGAGTGCGGTGGGCAGCGGGGTAAACTGGAGCCGAGAAGGACCGGGCAGACAGCACCGCCATCCGACAGGTGCTTTGCAGGTTGTGCCGGGGAAAGCGGACTGGCCCTGGCTGGAAGGCGCTGCAGCTAGGCGCTCCCCCAAGTGTCGGAGGCAAAGGCCGCGTGAGCTTGCCGTCCCCGGCACGGCTCTCTGTGCGAGACGTAGCCCAGAAGCTTTCCCTTTCCATTCAGAGCACCAGAGAGGCAGAATGCAGTGGTACGTATTGCTCAGGAGGAAAGGGGCACGGCCCGGCCGCGTTCGGGCAGAAGCAGCGCGCTGGAGCGCTTCGCTGCCGGCACAGAGTTCCGGGCGAGAGGCAGACGACCGGTCCGCCTCCGGGAGAACGAAGGTACGGCGTGCTCGAAAAGGCGAGGAACGAAGCCGCGGAGCACCGGGCTCGGGTGCGCGTCGTCCGGGCTTGCGAGACGAGCGTGGCTGCCACTCTCCTGCCTGCAGAATTCACCTTACAGCCTCAGGAAGGAGGACGACGCGCCACAGTTACTTGTGCTGCTGCTGCTGCCTAGTCCTCTTGCAGAGCTCTGTGGAGGCAAATGCACTTCCCTTCCGTCTCCGAGTTTCGGAGAACACGATGGTAGGGTGCAGCGGAGCAGGGAAGTACAGAAGTGCACCGCTGAGATTGCTGTTGCTTACGTGCAGAAGGCGAAGGTGCAAGCCAGCACTGGCTTTTGCTTCTAGAGCCGTTCTCCAGGAGAGCAGCTGCTGGAGGTTGACAGCGGTAGCTGCGAGGCTGAAAAACAAGGCAGGACGTCGGGCTTAGAAGAAAGGCACAGGGGCCACAGTGTGATGTGCGCTTTTGGAAGGCTGCTCGGAGAAGGGGCACTTTCGGAGAGCTTTCTGCTTTGACCTGTGCTCCTGGCCGAGCTCTAGCTGCTGGGACTCTGAAAGGCTGAATGACTAGGAAAGTGCTTGTGTCCACGCTGTGGATTGAGCACGATCCTTTTTGCAGCAGCGAGAACACACTCGGCCCACTGGGCCCGTGAACGAGCGTTTACCAGACTTCTGCAATTCGGTGCACTGCACACACAAGCCCGGTGCTCCCCGGTTTCTTTCTCCGCCTGCCGTTGTCTGGACAGAAGAGAAGCCCAGCCACGGCATCCTACTCGGCCGCTTTTCGGCGTGTGCACTGCCCGCATACACACGGGTGCTGTGCTCGGCTTTCCCTCGGCTCCAGGCACAAGGGTGCTTTCTCAGTTTTGCAGCGTCCCCGGTTCCCCACGTTGCCCTCGCTCAGCGAAACGTGCCGGGGGAGAAGCACTTGCTGGATGAGTCTTTCCGTGTGCAAGACTTTGAACGCAGCACCACAATCTGGGCCACGAGGAAGCCTTGATGAAGAAGGTGGTTTTGTCCTGGCACCTCTCTCCAGTGCGAGATGCCTGCCGAAGCTCTTTGCCTCTTGCGAGAGTGCGGTGGGCAGCGGGGTAAACTGGAGCCGAGAAGGACCGGGCAGACAGCACCGCCATCCGACAGGTGCTTTGCAGGTTGTGCCGGGGAAAGCGGACTGGCCCTGGCTGGAAGGCGCTGCAGCTAGGCGCTCCCCCAAGTGTCGGAGGCAAAGGCCGCGTGAGCTTGCCGTCCCCGGCACGGCTCTCTGTGCGAGACGTAGCCCAGAAGCTTTCCCTTTCCATTCAGAGCACCAGAGAGGCAGAATGCAGTGGTACGTATTGCTCAGGAGGAAAGGGGCACGGCCCGGCCGCGTTCGGGCAGAAGCAGCGCGCTGGAGCGCTTCGCTGCCGGCACAGAGTTCCGGGCGAGAGGCAGACGACCGGTCCGCCTCCGGGAGAACGAAGGTACGGCGTGCTCGAAAAGGCGAGGAACGAAGCCGCGGAGCACCGGGCTCGGGTGCGCGTCGTCCGGGCTTGCGAGACGAGCGTGGCTGCCACTCTCCTGCCTGCAGAATTCACCTTACAGCCTCAGGAAGGAGGACGACGCGCCACAGTTACTTGTGCTGCTGCTGCTGCCTAGTCCTCTTGCAGAGCTCTGTGGAGGCAAATGCACTTCCCTTCCGTCTCCGAGTTTCGGAGAACACGATGGTAGGGTGCAGCGGAGCAGGGAAGTACAGAAGTGCACCGCTGAGATTGCTGTTGCTTACGTGCAGAAGGCGAAGGTGCAAGCCAGCACTGGCTTTTGCTTCTAGAGCCGTTCTCCAGGAGAGCAGCTGCTGGAGGTTGACAGCGGTAGCTGCGAGGCTGAAAAACAAGGCAGGACGTCGGGCTTAGAAGAAAGGCACAGGGGCCACAGTGTGATGTGCGCTTTTGGAAGGCTGCTCGGAGAAGGGGCACTTTCGGAGAGCTTTCTGCTTTGACCTGTGCTCCTGGCCGAGCTCTAGCTGCTGGGACTCTGAAAGGCTGAATGACTAGGAAAGTGCTTGTGTCCACGCTGTGGATTGAGCACGATCCTTTTTGCAGCAGCGAGAACACACTCGGCCCACTGGGCCCGTGAACGAGCGTTTACCAGACTTCTGCAATTCGGTGCACTGCACACACAAGCCCGGTGCTCCCCGGTTTCTTTCTCCGCCTGCCGTTGTCTGGACAGAAGAGAAGCCCAGCCACGGCATCCTACTCGGCCGCTTTTCGGCGTGTGCACTGCCCGCATACACACGGGTGCTGTGCTCGGCTTTCCCTCGGCTCCAGGCACAAGGGTGCTTTCTCAGTTTTGCAGCGTCCCCGGTTCCCCACGTTGCCCTCGCTCAGCGAAACGTGCCGGGGGAGAAGCACTTGCTGGATGAGTCTTTCCGTGTGCAAGACTTTGAACGCAGCACCACAATCTGGGCCACGAGGAAGCCTTGATGAAGAAGGTGGTTTTGTCCTGGCACCTCTCTCCAGTGCGAGATGCCTGCCGAAGCTCTTTGCCTCTTGCGAGAGTGCGGTGGGCAGCGGGGTAAACTGGAGCCGAGAAGGACCGGGCAGACAGCACCGCCATCCGACAGGTGCTTTGCAGGTTGTGCCGGGGAAAGCGGACTGGCCCTGGCTGGAAGGCGCTGCAGCTAGGCGCTCCCCCAAGTGTCGGAGGCAAAGGCCGCGTGAGCTTGCCGTCCCCGGCACGGCTCTCTGTGCGAGACGTAGCCCAGAAGCTTTCCCTTTCCATTCAGAGCACCAGAGAGGCAGAATGCAGTGGTACGTATTGCTCAGGAGGAAAGGGGCACGGCCCGGCCGCGTTCGGGCAGAAGCAGCGCGCTGGAGCGCTTCGCTGCCGGCACAGAGTTCCGGGCGAGAGGCAGACGACCGGTCCGCCTCCGGGAGAACGAAGGTACGGCGTGCTCGAAAAGGCGAGGAACGAAGCCGCGGAGCACCGGGCTCGGGTGCGCGTCGTCCGGGCTTGCGAGACGAGCGTGGCTGCCACTCTCCTGCCTGCAGAATTCACCTTACAGCCTCAGGAAGGAGGACGACGCGCCACAGTTACTTGTGCTGCTGCTGCTGCCTAGTCCTCTTGCAGAGCTCTGTGGAGGCAAATGCACTTCCCTTCCGTCTCCGAGTTTCGGAGAACACGATGGTAGGGTGCAGCGGAGCAGGGAAGTACAGAAGTGCACCGCTGAGATTGCTGTTGCTTACGTGCAGAAGGCGAAGGTGCAAGCCAGCACTGGCTTTTGCTTCTAGAGCCGTTCTCCAGGAGAGCAGCTGCTGGAGGTTGACAGCGGTAGCTGCGAGGCTGAAAAACAAGGCAGGACGTCGGGCTTAGAAGAAAGGCACAGGGGCCACAGTGTGATGTGCGCTTTTGGAAGGCTGCTCGGAGAAGGGGCACTTTCGGAGAGCTTTCTGCTTTGACCTGTGCTCCTGGCCGAGCTCTAGCTGCTGGGACTCTGAAAGGCTGAATGACTAGGAAAGTGCTTGTGTCCACGCTGTGGATTGAGCACGATCCTTTTTGCAGCAGCGAGAACACACTCGGCCCACTGGGCTCGTGAACGAGCGTTTACCAGACGTCTGCAATTCGGTGCACTGCACACACAAGCCCGGTGCTCCCCGGTTTCTTTCTCCGCCTGCCGTTGTCTGGACAGAAGAGAAGCCCAGCCACGGCATCCTACTCGGCCGCTTTTCGGCGTGTGCACTGCCCGCATACACACGGGTGCTGTGCTCGGCTTTCCCTCGGCTCCAGGCACAAGGGTGCTTTCTCAGTTTTGCAGCGTCCCCGGTTCCCCACGTTGCCCTCGCTCAGCGAAACGTGCCGGGGGAGAAGCACTTGCTGGATGAGTCTTTCCGTGTGCAAGACTTTGAACGCAGCACCACAATCTGGGCCACGAGGAAGCCTTGATGAAGAAGGTGGTTTTGTCCTGGCACCTCTCTCCAGTGCGAGATGCCTGCCGAAGCTCTTTGCCTCTTGCGAGAGTGCGGTGGGCAGCGGGGTAAACTGGAGCCGAGAAGGACCGGGCAGACAGCACCGCCATCCGACAGGTGCTTTGCAGGTTGTGCCGGGGAAAGCGGACTGGCCCTGGCTGGAAGGCGCTGCAGCTAGGCGCTCCCCCAAGTGTCGGAGGCAAAGGCCGCGTGAGCTTGCCGTCCCCGGCACGGCTCTCTGTGCGAGACGTAGCCCAGAAGCTTTCCCTTTCCATTCAGAGCACCAGAGAGGCAGAATGCAGTGGTACGTATTGCTCAGGAGGAAAGGGGCACGGCCCGGCCGCGTTCGGGCAGAAGCAGCGCGCTGGAGCGCTTCGCTGCCGGCACAGAGTTCCGGGCGAGAGGCAGACGACCGGTCCGCCTCCGGGAGAACGAAGGTACGGCGTGCTCGAAAAGGCGAGGAACGAAGCCGCGGAGCACCGGGCTCGGGTGCGCGTCGTCCGGGCTTGCGAGACGAGCGTGGCTGCCACTCTCCTGCCTGCAGAATTCACCTTACAGCCTCAGGAAGGAGGACGACGCGCCACAGTTACTTGTGCTGCTGCTGCTGCCTAGTCCTCTTGCAGAGCTCTGTGGAGGCAAATGCACTTCCCTTCCGTCTCCGAGTTTCGGAGAACACGATGGTAGGGTGCAGCGGAGCAGGGAAGTACAGAAGTGCACCGCTGAGATTGCTGTTGCTTACGTGCAGAAGGCGAAGGTGCAAGCCAGCACTGGCTTTTGCTTCTAGAGCCGTTCTCCAGGAGAGCAGCTGCTGGAGGTTGACAGCGGTAGCTGCGAGGCTGAAAAACAAGGCAGGACGTCGGGCTTAGAAGAAAGGCACAGGGGCCACAGTGTGATGTGCGCTTTTGGAAGGCTGCTCGGAGAAGGGGCACTTTCGGAGAGCTTTCTGCTTTGACCTGTGCTCCTGGCCGAGCTCTAGCTGCTGGGACTCTGAAAGGCTGAATGACTAGGAAAGTGCTTGTGTCCACGCTGTGGATTGAGCACGATCCTTTTTGCAGCAGCGAGAACACACTCGGCCCACTGGGCTCGTGAACGAGCGTTTACCAGACGTCTGCAATTCGGTGCACTGCACACACAAGCCCGGTGCTCCCCGGTTTCTTTCTCCGCCTGCCGTTGTCTGGACAGAAGAGAAGCCCAGCCACGGCATCCTACTCGGCCGCTTTTCGGCGTGTGCACTGCCCGCATACACACGGGTGCTGTGCTCGGCTTTCCCTCGGCTCCAGGCACAAGGGTGCTTTCTCAGTTTTGCAGCGTCCCCGGTTCCCCACGTTGCCCTCGCTCAGCGAAACGTGCCGGGGGAGAAGCACTTGCTGGATGAGTCTTTCCGTGTGCAAGACTTTGAACGCAGCACCACAATCTGGGCCACGAGGAAGCCTTGATGAAGAAGGTGGTTTTGTCCTGGCACCTCTCTCCAGTGCGAGATGCCTGCCGAAGCTCTTTGCCTCTTGCGAGAGTGCGGTGGGCAGCGGGGTAAACTGGAGCCGAGAAGGACCGGGCAGACAGCACCGCCATCCGACAGGTGCTTTGCAGGTTGTGCCGGGGAAAGCGGACTGGCCCTGGCTGGAAGGCGCTGCAGCTAGGCGCTCCCCCAAGTGTCGGAGGCAAAGGCCGCGTGAGCTTGCCGTCCCCGGCACGGCTCTCTGTGCGAGACGTAGCCCAGAAGCTTTCCCTTTCCATTCAGAGCACCAGAGAGGCAGAATGCAGTGGTACGTATTGCTCAGGAGGAAAGGGGCACGGCCCGGCCGCGTTCGGGCAGAAGCAGCGCGCTGGAGCGCTTCGCTGCCGGCACAGAGTTCCGGGCGAGAGGCAGACGACCGGTCCGCCTCCGGGAGAACGAAGGTACGGCGTGCTCGAAAAGGCGAGGAACGAAGCCGCGGAGCACCGGGCTCGGGTGCGCGTCGTCCGGGCTTGCGAGACGAGCGTGGCTGCCACTCTCCTGCCTGCAGAATTCACCTTACAGCCTCAGGAAGGAGGACGACGCGCCACAGTTACTTGTGCTGCTGCTGCTGCCTAGTCCTCTTGCAGAGCTCTGTGGAGGCAAATGCACTCCCTTCCGTCTCCGAGTTTCGGAGAACACGATGGTAGGGTGCAGCGGAGCAGGGAAGTACAGAAGTGCACCGCTGAGATTGCTGTTGCTTACGTGCAGAAGGCGAAGGTGCAAGCCAGCACTGGCTTTTGCTTCTAGAGCCGTTCTCCAGGAGAGCAGCTGCTGGAGGTTGGACAGCGGTAGCTGCGAGGCTGAAAAACAAGGCAGGACGTCGGGCTTAGAAGAAAGGCACAGGGGCCACAGTGTGATGTGCGCTTTTGGAAGGCTGCTCGGAGAAGGGGCACTTTCGGAGAGCTTTCTGCTTTGACCTGTGCTCCTGCCGAGCTCTAGCTGCTGGGACTCTGAAAGGCTGAATGACTAGGAAAGTGCTTGTGTCCACGCTGTGGATTGAGCACGATCCTTTTTGCAGCAGCGAGAACACACTCGGCCCACTGGGCTCGTGAACGAGCGTTTACCAGACGTCTGCAATTCGGTGCACTGCACACACAAGCCCGGTGCTCCCCGGTTTCTTTCTCCGCCTGCCGTTGTCTGGACAGAAGAGAAGCCAGCCACGGCATCCTACTCGGCCGCTTTTCGGCGTGTGCACTGCCCGCATACACACGGGTGCTGTGCTCGGCTTTCCCTCGGCTCCAGGCACAAGGGTGCTTTCTCAGTTTTGCAGCGTCCCCGGTTCCCCACGTTGCCCTCGCTCAGCGAAACGTGCCGGGGGAGAAGCACTTGCTGGATGAGTCTTTCCGTGTGCAAGACTTTGAACGCAGCACCACAATCTGGGCCACGAGGAAGCCTTGATGAAGAAGGTGGTTTTGTCCTGGCACCTCTCTCCAGTGCGAGATGCCTGCCGAAGCTCTTTGCCTCTTGCGAGAGTGCGGTGGGCAGCGGGGTAAACTGGAGCCGAGAAGGACCGGGCAGACAGCACCGCCATCCGACAGGTGCTTTGCAGGTTGTGCCGGGGAAAGCGGACTGGCCCTGGCTGGAAGGCGCTGCAGCTAGGCGCTCCCCCAAGTGTCGGAGGCAAAGGCCGCGTGAGCTTGCCGTCCCCGGCACGGCTCTCTGTGCGAGACGTAGCCCAGAAGCTTTCCCTTTCCATTCAGAGCACCAGAGAGGCAGAATGCAGTGGTACGTATTGCTCAGGAGGAAAGGGGCACGGCCCGGCCGCGTTCGGGCAGAAGCAGCGCGCTGGAGCGCTTCGCTGCCGGCACAGAGTTCCGGGCGAGAGGCAGACGACCGGTCCGCCTCCGGGAGAACGAAGGTACGGCGTGCTCGAAAAGGCGAGGAACGAAGCCGCGGAGCACCGGGCTCGGGTGCGCGTCGTCCGGGCTTGCGAGACGAGCGTGGCTGCCACTCTCCTGCCTGCAGAATTCACCTTACAGCCTCAGGAAGGAGGACGACGCGCCACAGTTACTTGTGCTGCTGCTGCTGCCTAGTCCTCTTGCAGAGCTCTGTGGAGGCAAATGCACTTCCCTTCCGTCTCCGAGTTTCGGAGAACACGATGGTAGGTGCAGCGGAGCAGGGAAGTACAGAAGTGCACCGCTGAGATTGCTGTTGCTTACGTGCAGAAGGCGAAGGTGCAAGCCAGCACTGGCTTTTGCTTCTAGAGCCGTTCTCCAGGAGAGCAGCTGCTGGAGGTTGACAGCGGTAGCTGCGAGGCTGAAAACAAGGCAGGACGTCGGGCTTAGAAGAAAGGCACAGGGGCCACAGTGTGATGTGCGCTTTTGGAAGGCTGCTCGGAGAAGGGGCACTTTCGGAGAGCTTTCTGCTTTGACCTGTGCTCCTGGCCGAGCTCTAGCTGCTGGGACTCTGAAAGGCTGAATGACTAGGAAAGTGCTTGTGTCCACGCTGTGGATTGAGCACGATCCTTTTTGCAGCAGCGAGAACACACTCGGCCCCACTGGGCTCGTGAACGAGCGTTTACCAGACGTCTGCAATTCGGTGCACTGCACACACAAGCCCGGTGCTCCCCGGTTTCTTTCTCCGCCTGCCGTTGTCTGGACAGAAGAGAAGCCCAGCCACGGCATCCTACTCGGCCGCTTTTCGGCGTGTGCACTGCCCGCATACACACGGGTGCTGTGCTCGGCTTTCCTCGGCTCCAGGCACAAGGGTGCTTTCTCAGTTTTGCAGCGTCCCCGGTTCCCCACGTTGCCCTCGCTCAGCGAAACGTGCCGGGGGAGCAGCACTTGCTGGATGAGTCTTTCCGTGTGCAAGACTTTGAACGCAGCACCACAATCTGGGCCACGAG